>NW_027187314.1:5467292-5520624 GCF_028583685.1 Petaurus breviceps papuanus
CCAGCCCTGCTCCTTCCCATATTCTTTCCCCTTTCCACTCCTACTTCCCTAGAGGGTTAGCTAAATTTCAATATTCAATTGTATGCATGTTATTCAATCTTTGAGCTAAAACTGATGAGAGTAAGGTTCAAAGAATGCTCATCCCCTCCATTCTTTCCCACTACTGTAATAAGTCTTTTATGCCTCTTCATGAGATGTATCTTACCCTATTTTGTATTTCCCTTTCTTCTTCTCCCAGTACAATCCTTTTTTTTTCACCCCTTTCATCATCACTTCAAAGTCAACTTATATCCCAGAAGCTCTGGTCCATGTACATTCCTTCTAAGTGTCCTAATAGAAATAGGGCTCTCAGGCATTAATAAGTATCATTTTCCTATGTAGGGAAAAGTTTAAATCTTAAAAAGTTTGAAAATTCCCTATTTTGTTGAATGTCTATCTTTTCCTATGAATGATTATGCTCATTTTTTTTTCTGAGTAGTGGATTCTTGGTTGTAATCTAATCTCCTCTGCCTTCTGGAATATTATATTCCAAGCCACGCCCCCCTCCCAATCTTTTAATGTAGAACTTTCTAAGTCCTGTGTAACCGTAACTGTGAAAGCTTCATATCTGAACTGTTTTTTTTTTTTTTCCTGGCTGCTGGCAATATGCTTTCCTTGACCTAATAATTCTGGAATTTTCATTTTGGGATCTCTTTCAGCAGGGGACCAATGGATTCTTACAATTACTATTATAAATCTCTGGTTATAAGATGTTAGGGCACTTTTACTTGATAATTCATTGAAAGATGATTTCTAGGTTCTGTTTTCTTTTTTTTTGGGGGGGGGTGATCATGGCTTTTAGTGCATCCAATAATTCTTAAATTATCTCTCCTGGAGCTATTTTCCAGGTCAGTTGTTTTCCAAATGAAATATTTTACATTTTCTTCTTTTTTTTCCATTCTTTTTGTCTTTTTGGACTGCTTCTTGATGTCTCATGGAGCTATTAGCGTTCATTTGCCCAATTCAAATTTTGAAGAATTATTTTCTCCAATTAGCTTTTCTATTTCTTTTTCCATTTGGCCAATTAATTTTTTTTTCAATTCTACTTATTAAGAAGTTGTTTTCTTCAATGCATTATTTTATCCATTTGGCCAAAAATATATTTTTTAAACTTTGATTTACAGATTCTTTCCCTTCTTCCCTCCTCACCCAACACCCCTGGGAAGACAAGCAATTCAATATAGGTTGTACATGTGTAGTTACACAAAACATTTATATTATTAAGGAGTTGTTTTCTTCAGCCAATTTTTTGTGCTTGTTTTTCCAAGCTGTTGACTCTTTTTTCATAATTCTTCATTATTCGCATTTATTTTCTCAATTTTTCTTCTACCTCTCCTACTTTATTCTGAAGATCCTTTTGGACTCTCCCAAGAGGACTTTTGGACTTAAGACCAAGCATATGCCCTTTCAAGACTTCACATATAGGCAGTGTGATATAGATATCATCCTCTCTGTTAGTGTTTTGATCTTACCTGTCATGACAGTAGCTTTTTATGGTCAGGGTTTTCTTCTGTTTCTCACTCATTATGTAGCTTATTTCATGGTTTTGAGGTCTCCTCCTGGGGCACAAGGGCCACTATCCCAAGCTTCATATGGTGGGGGCTAGAGACCTGGTCACTGGTTCTCCATATTGGGGCTCCAGGGACTTGTGGCTTTCTCACTGTGGTGGGGGTGGCCTGGTCTAATTGTGTGTGTTATTTACTATGTTCTGGGGCTTACAATTTGCTGTCTATGCTGATACTGAAGGCTTCAGTGCTGGCCTGCTGGCTATGACTGAGTGATCTTGGTTGCTGATCTATGCTTCAGGTGATCTATGCCTCTGACTGGATTGCCCAGGCACCATTCACACTGATCTGAGCTCCCCTTATACCTAAGTGGGAAAGAAATTTCCTGAAGTCCTTTTAAGTTATATTCAGCTAAAAAATTGTATCACTGCAACTTTTTGTTGCTTCTGTCTCTCCAGAATCTGTTTATAGACTTGATTTTATGTTGTTTCTGATGGAAACTGTGGAGAGTTCAAAAAAGCTCCTGGCTTTTTTCTCTGACAGCTCAGTTCTGTTCCATGTCTCCATGCTTTCTTAATCAAGTTCTGAAAAGATAGGCCAGAATCTGAGGTTATTCTCCTTCTGGAAGGCTCCTTCCTCTAAGAAAGGAAATGTTTCAAAAATTTCTCCTTTTGACAGTCAGCTATAATTGATTGACTCAGGAGTGTTTGATATCTTGAAAGTCACAATATTAAAAATAGTTCTGGGATCATGTATACTAGGATCATTCTTAGGTTACTTGTATTCAGGGAAACAAACAAAAATAACAATAATGATAAAATAGAAAAAATGATGGAGAGGAGAAAGAAGGAGAATAGACAGAAGGAGAAGAAGAGAAAGAAACAGCATCAACAGCCAGAGGTTCAAGTTCCTAAATGGAAGCTCTCTTGGATAAGTTCGTTCATGTATGAAGTCACTATTTAGGAAGTGGTGGGAGAAGGTGTCTCTTACCCATTCTTCAAGTCTTAAGTTTTATGTTCTAAGAAATGGATGACTTCCTGCCTTGGGGGTCAATCCTCTTTGATGAAATATATTCACCTTCATTAGTTCAGTAAGTTGAGGGAAAGGCAGTTTATGGGATGTGTGTGTGTGTGTGTGTGTGTGTGTGTGTGTGTGTGTGTCTGTGTGCTTATTGAGGAGCCAGCCAAAAAGGACACATGTGGAACTTGCAATTGGAAAGCTCCATTAGTCCTCTTTGGAGTATACTATAAACAGAGATTATGAGGGGATGGGAATGAGGAGGTTCCTCTGATTATATTCATTATGATATCCATCTATAAATATGTTTCTTTGAATATGTGAGTGGGTTAGAAAAAGAGTCTGGGAAATGTGGTTTTGGCTAATGAGAAGACAGTAATATCCTATAATTCTTAAAACAAAAAAAAGTTATAAAAACTTCCTGAAGCAATACCAAGACAAATTAATTAGTGAGAAGATATAATTTGCTTTCCTAAAATTGTTAAAATATGAGAGGAGTTCATACAATTTCAAATGAATTAATTAGGAGACATTCCTGATATAATGGATATATATATATATATATATATATATATATATATATTTGTCTTTCCATCAGCTTTATATCTTTCAATTCTAACTTCCTTTAATGTGAGAGTTGATGACAGGTAAACACCAAAGTTATGTGACCAGCCCCAAAAAGGGCTTGACAAGCACTCTGACAAAAAATTCTAGTCATTTCTGAAAATCACATTCACCCAATCACATTGTGGTAAAACTATCTCAGCAGACTGACTAAATAGGTTGAAAGCATGGATCCTTAAACTCTTTAGTGAGTTAGGTGGGTTTCTATCTCAAGTAAGGGAAGATTTCTTCCAGTGGAAGAGGTGAATGAGAGTAATTTGTTCCAATGGCCATAAAGGTAGCTGAGGTAGGCACTGTGGATCACTAGGTGCTTGGTTACACATCTATACAAAGTCATCCACTGCATCCAAGGGCATTGCCATTAATCTTGACTTTTGTCCACCACTGGATTTTAAAGACTCTGGAAGAAAGTGAGGCTCTTGACTTTGGGTAACTTTGCCTGAGTTAAATCTAATTCATACACAAATCAAGATATCACCCATGAAGTCTGATCTTCTAAAACAAAGAATGAAGAACAAGAATCTTCCTAATTACTACAACTACAACAACCTAATAATTACCTATATTAATGTACCTTCACTTTTTATCTTATGGCAACTGGATGGCACGGTGCATAGAATATTAGATTTAGAACCCCAAAATACATAAGTTTAAAAATACTTTTTTATATGCTTTTCTGTTTTGTGACACTGGGCAAGGACTTTTAAGTTCTCTGTGTCTTAGTTATTTCAGTTATAAAACAGAAGAAATGTAATTGGCCTCTAAAACCCTTCTAGCTCTAGTCTATATTAATACCATATTATGATGGTCTCTCTCCTTCCATGGTAATTAAAAAAAAAAATAAACAACTTGATCCCCTCCTACACCTACATCCCTAGGGAAGCAAAAGAGGAAAGAAAAGCTAGGAGTGAAAGGACAAACAAAAACTTTGTGAATTTAGTAGTAACATTTTCTTCAGTTTCTCCTTTTCTGATTTCTGGAACAAATATCTCTTTGTTCCATAGATTAAAAGGAAGAAATTGTGTCTTGAATAGAATGTTAAGTTCTAGGAATATCTAATTTCAAGTCTGCCTTTCACTGGGCAAATCACTTCAGCTTCCCTTGCCTCAGACATATACAAGTATAGTCACATGACAACAGCAGATCTTTATTGGTATTTTTTAGGGCATTTTCATACCTAGACTTCCCTATATCAATTAAATCATAGATATGTACATTGCTGTCCTTATGCCCTCAAAAAACGACTCAAATTGACCACATTGCAAAGAAATACAACAAAATAATACTCACATAGTCCACATGAGACAAAATAAATTGAAATCATTGCTGCAGCAAAACAAACAATCTGAGTTTATCCAAGCACAATTCAATGAAGCTGCCTTGGTGAATTTTTCATAGGAATAATAAAGGTGAGTTAAGGACTAGGGTTTTGATGGTGGATTAGAAGTAACATATACCACCTCCTTCCCCCACTTAACATTAAGGAGTTTCCAAAGCTGGCAGAGACAGTCTTAGGTTTTTCAAAAAAAAAAAAAAAGCCAGAAGGCTCTGAAGATATGCTGAAAAGTTAGACAAACATGTAGTTACCCTCTTCAGCAAACCCATTAAAAAGTCCTACAGCTGTTTTAAGATGTTTCCCTAGATATAATTGAGGCCGAAATATCCTCAGAGATGGATGTAAATGAGTTCTCCAGAGCTATAATCTTGAAAAGGGCCACAGACTTATATATGTATGTTAGGAGAGAATTCTTTACCTTAATCAGTTTCAGTTTCCTCCACTCTTTGCTGTTGTTATTCCATTTTCTATCAAAAAAAAAAGTTATAGCTTCCTGACATACAAAGGTCAAATGACCATTTGCAGCTTTCACAGTTTTAAATAAGATATTGTACTCCATTTTCTACCCTTCATCAATATTATTATCATTTTCTGCCCTTAGAATGACATCTCAGCATATACTTCCTTAGCCAGAGCTGAAAATAACAATGCGTGAGAAATATCTACTCAGGCCAAAGCCTGAGGAAATACATAATTGCACTGTTTGCTGAAAGCTAGCACATGTCAATCCTATAGAGAGACATTTGAAAGAATTTCTAAGCCACATCTCAGTTAATATAAAATATGAATGTAGGCTCAGAGGTAACCAGAACTGTGTGACATGTAACAAATTGGACTAAATATTGAATGGAAAAAGCAATTCAAGAAAGGGAAAAAAATCACTCAGGAAAATACTTCTTTCATGAGGGCCAGAGAAATGAATAAATTTTAAGACAACACAAAATGAAAGATTATATGAACATATTATGATATTTTAAATTTTATGTAAATTTCTTCATTTTAATTTGGGAAGATTTTTTCCAAGAGTTGATTTTACTATATTATGTTCTGATGCAAATCACCTTTCATATTTTAAAGTCATAAAGCTAAAATATATCTACTTATCAAAATGCAATTTGATATCTTACATTCAGTGAATAATTTAGATCAAATGAATACTTTTATGATTTTGCTGATCATCTATGATAACATTTAATTTAAATACTAATCAGAACTTTAAAATTCAAAAAAAATAGAAGATAATTGATTTTCAAAGCTAAGGAGTTAAGTCAGATTCAAAATAATTATATATTATGTTAAAATATTTCTGTTTTATTTAATATTCCTAAATACCACAAAATTGTTAGAATTGTATTTATACTCAAAGTTAGAGGGGCAATAAATTTAGTGCAAATATGATTCTTGAAGAAAACATTGAGAGTACGAGCTGTCTTTTTAGGAAAGTTCTTTATTATACATTTCTCTGTAGGCAATTAAATATATTTGTAACATTCTACTTTTACATATAACTTAAATTTATAAAAAAATATTAGATTTTTCCTATGTACTTTAAAAATCTCTATGGTATTATAGTAATAGCACTGGATTTTTAATTAGAAAAACTGGGCAAGTCACAAGTAACTTAACCTTTCTCCTTAAGGAAAAATTGGTCAAGATGAGCAATTTCCAAATTAAAATAGGCATGAAAAATATTTGGGACAGCAATATCTCACAAGAACCAATTGGTGCTATTCCAGAAAAATTATGCATTACACAATGATCATAATATAATTAGAATATTATGACATTCCAAAGGAAGATAGAGAAAATCTGCCATTTAACTTCTCTTGATCTCATCTATAACTTAAAAGGGCTAGATTAGATTGCCTCTGAGATTTCTTTTCAAAGTCTTACTTTTCTAGTATCCTTGTTTCTTAACAAAGTACTTTGGTCATAATAAGTAATTAGTAAATGCATTTTTCATGCATTCATTCCAATTCAAATATCCTATGATTCTATAGGATCCCCAGTCAATTTTCTTCAGGAAAAAGTAACAGATTGTCCAATATGAAATTTCATAAATTATATTTTTGTTAGAGTGAATTATATGGCTTTGAAACAAAAGTAAAATGATTTCCCTGGCAGCTTGATAAACATTATGAGTGAAACAAATGTTTTATGGAGCACAATTTGTAAAATAATGGATTTTATCTCTAGTGATCCTATCAGAAAGAGAAAAATGGACTGGTTGGCCTATATGTCTAACCAAATGAAATAGCTTATGTTCTAGAAAGTAGCTATTCATGACTGATCCTGTTAAGGAACTACATTGAGTTGTCAAGGAAATGAATTCAAATAAACGTAATACAGGCTTTATTTAGCTATCACTATCTCTATAAGGATACAGTATATTTATGCATAAAATGTAGACAAAGCATATCACATTCCAATGAGAAACGATGATGTAGATAACTACTATAGTTTTTCCTAGTAGAAAGAGATCAATATGGCTTGCATCCCTTAGGAATGGCCTCATGGAGGAGGTGAGATTTGAGATAAGACTGAAAAAATGAGTAGGAATTAGTTTCAGAGGTGACAGAGATGAGAGCAGAGAGAATAGCATTAGGAATTCAGAAGTAGGAATTTATATTAAGACTGAAGGAATGGGGAGTGGAGCCAAGATGGCGGAATGGAATCAATAACTTTTCCAAGCTCCTCCTTGAATCCTGCCATTAAACTTTAAAAAGTGAATCTGAATGTATTTTGGAGTGTCAGAATCCACTGGAAGACAGAGCATTGCAGGATCCAGACCAAGAAAGTGCCCATGTGTGTATGGGCATGGGGAGCACAGAGCGCATGGGGGCTGTAGCAGTTCAGACTAGACCGCAGACTACAGCAGAGAGAGAAGGAGCCCCAGCCAGCGGATTCACCTACCCCAAGGGTGATTTGAAGCAGTCTCATCAGCATCTCACCATGGGACAGGAGGATCCATTGGAGCCAGGGAATAGAGGGCTCTGGGCCACAGCAGAGAGAGCAGCTTCTCCTGGGGCTATTAGCCCCCAGCCTAGAAGTTAAGATATTGCCTGCCTGTATTTACAGGGGTTAGGAGGCCAAAGTAAACTCTGGCTGCTCCCATTACCTTCCCTGACCTAGAAAAAAACACAGATAAGTGTCCCATCCAGAGTGAAATCCTGAGATAGTGGAAATAGCCTTGGGCTTGGGAGTCACTGAGAAGGAGTGTAAGTAAGGCAGCAAGGAGTCTGTAGTGAAGAGGGGGAGGGGTCCCAACAATCTCCACCTCACCTAACCAGCAAAAGCCTGCCTCAGCAGTATCCCAGGGGCATAGAGGCAGAAATCTGAAGTGGCCAGACCACCCCTTCTCCACTGACTCCTCTGTGAGCCTCAGCACAATTCAGGGGGAACACTGAGACTCCTGGCCTTGGCCTCAATCTAGACACCCAGAGGCTACAGCATACAAAGTCAACAACAAGGCACTTAGCTCCCAGCCTGAGAAATTAGGAAATAGGAAATTAAAATGGGAAGGAAGGAAGCTGAGAAGGAGAAGAGGAAGGCAAGAAAATTGATTAGAGCTTGAGTTAGCAATCAAGAACAATCAAATATACAGGACAACTTGGACTCTATACTCACACCTGAGACCACAGAAGGAAATATGAAGTGGTCATGAGACCAAAAAGCATTCGTGGAGGAGCTCAAGAAAGATTTTAAAGGCCAAATTAGGGAGATAGAAGACAAATTTAAATCTACAGTGATTAAAATGGAAAAAAGTCTCACTGAAGAAAACAAATCCTTAAAAAGTAAAATTATTGAACAAAATGGATAAAATACCTCCCTAAAAAAAGGACCTTCAAAAACTAACCGAAGAGAATAATTAGAATCAGTGAAATTGAAGCTCAGGAATCTATGATGCACCAAGAGTCAATCAAACAAAACATGAAGATTGAAAAATTGGAAGAAAGTGTAAAATATCTCACTGGAAAAACAACTGAACTAGAGAACAGATCCAGGAGAGATAACTTAAGAATTACTGGTCTACAGGAAAGCTGTGATGAAAAAAGCATCCTGGACAGAAAAACTGTCCTGAAGTCCTGGAATAAGAAGATAAAATAGTTATTGAAAGAATTCACTGGACTCCTCCTGAAAGAGATACCAAATAGAAAACTCCAAGAAATATGGTAGGCACCTTCCAGAATTACAAGATTAAGGAGAAAATACTGCAAGCAGACAAAAAGAAACAATTAAAAAATCATGGAAATACAGTCAGGACCTCACAGGACCTAGTAGCTTCTACATTAAAAGATCGGAGGGATTGAAATTTAATATGTCGTAGGGCAAAAGAGCTAGGACTGCAACCAAGGATTAACTACCTGGAAAAACTGAGCATAACCTTTCAGGCAAGGAGAAGGCCATTTAATGAAATTAGGGACTTCCTGACTTTCCTTATGAAAAAGCTAGAGCTCAATGGAAAATTTGATCTCCAATAATAAGACTCAAGAAAGATGTAAAAAGGTAAACAAGGAAAACCCACACTCACACATACACACATGCACACACACATTCACACACATGCACATAATTTGGGATTCAATAATAGCAAAATGTTCACGTTGCTATATGAGAAGCTGATAACTGTCAATATTGAAATTTATATGATTATAATGACCTTTAAAAGGGTTATACATAGATAGACGTTGTGGATATAAATGAACTAATCTGATGATAAAAAAAAAATATTAAGGGTTTCAAAGGGAATTTAATTGGATAAAATGAAAGGATGAGACAGAAAAAGGTAAATTATGCCATATGAAGAGTCATAAAAACACAGTATAGTAGAGGGGAAAGAAAGAGGGAGTGGAATATCATTTGAACATTATTCTCACTGGTTCTGTTTCAAAGAGGGATCAACATAATCAGTTAAGTTTAAGATTCTAACATGAAAAGACAGGAAAACTCATTAAATAGAGGGAAAGGAGGGAGGGAGAGGAGCACTGTATGAAATTTATACTCATTGATTTGGGGTCAAAGGGGGAATAAGATACTCTGAAAAGTATAAAAATCTATTGTGTCCAATATACAGTAGGAGTGTAAGGGGAATTAAAAGGGGCAATAGAAGGGAGGAAAATAGTATTATGGGGAGAGGGTAGGTAAAGGAGGGGGGGCTACAGGGAGGGAACACCAAGGGAGGTGGTGGTAAAAAAGAAAACACTTAAGAATGGGAAGGGAGAAAGAAGGAACAAAAACATAAGCAGGGGAGGGAATAGGATGGAGGGGAAGACACAGATAATCATCATTACTGTGAATGTGAATGGGATGAACTCTCCCATGAAACAGAGGCAGATAGCAGAATGGATTAAAAACCATAATCCTATAATAGTCTGTTTACAAGAAACATATTTGAAATAAAGGGATTCACCCACAGGGTAAAGTTAAAAGGCTGAAGTAGAATATATTATGCCTTGGATAAAGTTAAAAAAAAAAAAAAAACAGGGGTAGTCATCCTTATGTCAGAGAAAGCAAAAACAAAAATAGATCTAATTAAAAGAGATAAGAAGGAAACTATACCCTGCTAAAAGGCACCATCAAGAATGAAGCAATATCATTACTTAAGATATATGGATCATGTGGTGTAGCATCCAAATTACTAGAGGAGAATTTAAGGGAATTAGAGGAAGAAATAGATAGCAAAACTATACTAGTAGGGGACCTTAATCTCCCCCTCTCTGAACTTGATAAAAATAACCTCAAAAATAAACAATAAATAACTTAAGTAGGTGAATAGAATTTTAGAGAGGCTAGATATGATGAACCTCTGGATAAAACTGAATGGGGAAAAAAAAGAAATATACTTTCTTCTCAGCAGTTCATGGCACATACTCAAAAATCGACCATATTCTAGGGCATAGAAACCTCACAATTCAATGCAGAAAGGCAGAAATATTAAATGCATCTTTCTCAGATTATGATGCAATAAAAATTATATGCAAAAAAAGAGCCATGGAAAGATAAAATAAAAACTAATTGGAAATTAAACAATGTAATCCTAAAGAATGAGTGGATAAAATGAGAAATTATAGAAAAAATCAGTAATTTCATTCAAGACGATGATAATGAGACAACACACCAAAATTTGTGGGATGCAATAAAGGCAGTTCTTAGAGGAAGTTTTATATCCCTGAGTTCATACATGATTAAATTAGAGAAAAGGAAAGTTAATGAATTGGGCATGCAATTCAAAAGCCTAGAAAGAGAACTAATTGGAAAACCCAATTAAATTCTAACTTAGAAATATTGAAGACTGAAGGAGAGATTAATAAAATTGAAATTAAGAAAACTATAGAATTAATAAATAAAAATAAGAGCTGGTTTTATGAAAAAAAAACTAAATTGATAGACCCTTAGTCAATATGACAAAAGAAGAAAGATCAAAACCAAATTATCAGTATCAAAAATGAAAAGGATGAATCTACCTGCAATGAAGAGGAAATCAAAACAATAATAAGAAATGGTTTTTTTTCCCAATTGAATGTACATACATTTTACAATCTTAGTGAAATGGATGAACATTTATAAAAATACAAGTTTGCCAGGTTAACTGAAAAGGAAGTAAATTACTAATATGACCCCATCTCATAAAAAGAAATTAAACAAGCCATCAGTGAACTCCCTAGAAAAAATCTCCAGGTCCTGATGGATTTAAATGTGAATTCTATCAAACATTTAAAGAACAATTGATTCAAATACTCTATAAACTCTTTGGGAAAATTAGTGTAGAAGGATTCCTACCAAATTCTTTTTATGATACAAATATGGTACTGATAACTAAATCAGTCATCTTATAGCTAATGACTGTATGAGGCATCAAGAATCAGTAAACAAACCCAGAGAATGAAAAGTTAAAAGAAAATGTAAAATATCTCATTGGAAAAACTACTGGCTTGGAGAACAGATCTACAAGAGATAATATAAGAATTATTGGTTTACAGGAAAGCCATGATCTAAAAAGAGCTTGAACATCATCTTCCGAGAAATCATCAAGGAATATTACTCTGAGTTCCTAGAACCAGAGAGTAAACAGTTATCGAAATAATCCACTGGACATCTCTTGAAAGAGATAACAAATTGAGAACTCCAAGAAATATTGTAACCAAATCCCAGAATTACCTGGTCAAGGAGAAAATTCTACAAGCAGCCAGAAAGAAAAAAATTCAAATCTCACAGAACTTCAATCAGGATCACACAGGACTTAACAGCTTCTATATTGAAAGATTGGAGGGATTGGAATATGGTATTCCATAAGGCAAAAGAGCTTTGACTTCAACCAAGGATCATATATCCAGCAAACCTGAGGATAATCTTTCAGGCAAGGAGATGCTCATTCAATGAAATAAGGGACTCCTGACCTTTCTGATGAAAAAGCTATAGCTCAGTGGAAAATTTGATCTCTAAATACAAGACTCAAGAGAGACATAAAAAGGTAAACATTGAAAACACACACACACAGACACACCTTGTTTTTCAATAAGAGCAAACTACTTATATGCTTTATGGAAAGATGATACTTGTCAATATTGAGATTTGCATAAATGCCACAGTATTTTTATAGGATATACATAGATAGAGGATGTGTGTATAATTTATAGTGATGATAAAAATTTTATTAAGTGGTGCAAAGGGGCTATAATGGGAGAAGAAGAAAGTAGGAGGGAGAAAAAATGTAATTTATGCCACACAAAATTTCATAAAAAATATAGTAGAGGGAAAGAAGGGAGAGAGATCAGTATTATATGAGCTTTACTCTCATTGGTTTTGGTTTGAGGAGGGAATAACAAGAACAGTTAAGTATAGGATTCAAACTTGAAGAGACACAAAAACTTATTATGGTAGAGGGAAAGAAAGAAGGGAGAGCAGCACTGTTTGTGATATACTCTCATTGTATTTGGTTCAAGAAAGGGATAACATTCTTTGATAAGTATAATAATCTATCACACACTATTCACATGAGAAGGGGAAAGAACAAGGGGCTGGTTACAAGGGAGGGAAGAAGTAGTAAGGGGGAATGGTAGGAAAAGGGAGGGGTGTTGATAGGGAAATAGTTGGTGTTGAAAAGGAAAACTCTTTTGGAGGAGAAGGGAGATATAGAAGCATACACAGGGGAGGAAATAGGATGGAGGGAAAGAGACAGATAGTAATCAAAATTTTGAAGGTGAATGGGATAAACTCTCCCATAAAATGGATGCAGAAAGTAAAATGAATTAAAAACCATAATCATACAATATGCTGCCTACAAGAAACACATTTAAGAAATGGGGATATGCACAGGGTAAAGGTAAAAGGCTGAAGGAAAATAAATTATGTTTCAGATAAAGTTAAAAAAAAAAGGAGTGGTAGCAATCCTTATCTCAGATAAATCAAAAGAAAAACCAGATTTAATTAACAGAGATAAGAGGGGAAACTATATCCCACTAAAAGGCACAACTCATAACTCACAATATCACATCTAAACTTATATGTCTTAAGTGTGATAGCATCCAAATTCCTAGAGAAAAAGTTGAAGTAGTTAGAGGAAGAAATAGATAGCAACATTAAACTAGCGTGCCACCTCAATCTCCCCCTCTCTGAACTTGATATATCTAACCTCAAAACAAACAAGAAAGAAGATGGCAGCATAGAAACAGGAAGACTCCATGTGCCCCCCCACATAACCACCTCAAATGCCTATAAAAATTACTCTAAACATACTGTAGAGCTACAGAGCCCACAAAGTAACATAAGAAACAAACCTCCCAATGAAGACATCGCAGCAGGGCAGTAGGAAGGGTCCATTGCAGAGTGTTGGGGACAGAGCCCAGCCCCATGTAAGCCCAAGGTTTTAGACCAGTGTGCCATGACCAGCCACAGCTGGAGGGATTTTGGAGAGTGGATAACCAGCAGCTGTGGTGTTATCCAGAATTATCAACCCAAAAATGCCCAAAACAAAGTGAGAGGTCATTGGACTTTGGGAAAAGTGGATCTGGGAGGGTGGTCCAGCCACTGTGTGGGAGGAAAAAAATGGTTGAGGTGTGGTGGGTGTGCAGCTGTTACCTCATGGCTGCTTCACAGCTACTGGCCTTAAGATTGTAGGGGGACCAAGCAAAAATTCTGAGGGGTAATTACTCTTGTTTTAACCTGCTTGAATCTGGATTGCTGTTTATGATGGAGGCCCTGGGGTGGGTGACAAGGTGGCAGAGTCAGTGGAGGCTTCAGAGAGGGCAGTGAACTAATACCTCCAGCAGCTGAGAAAATTCCAGTGATTTGGGACAAAGCACTCCTCTCTAGAACCAAGGTTGACTGTGGCAAAAAGCTCAAAAGCTAAGTAATTGAGTGGCAACATGAGCAAGCAAAAGAAACAAAACAATCACAGCAATCTGACTTTGGATACCTTTTTTGAGAACAAAATGGATCAAAATATGGAACAGGAGTAAGACAATGAAACTCCTGCACCAAAAGCTTCCAAGAATAATATGAACTGCTTAAGAAGGACTTTGGAAACCAAATAAGAAAAGTGGAGGAAAAATGGGAAGAGAAATGAGAATGAGGCAAAAAAAAAAATCATGAAAAGAGAAGAAACAACTTGACTGAAAAAAGTAACACTTTAAAAATAGAATAACTCAAATGGCAAAAGAGGCTCAAAAAGCCAATGAGGAGAAGAATGCCTTAAAAAGCTGAATTTGCCATATGGGAAAAGAATCTCAAAAGCTCAGTGAAGAGATTCATTTCTTCAGAACTTGATTGGAGCAAAAGGAAGCTAGTAACTATATGAGAAATCAAGATACTATTAAACAGATCCAAAAGAATGAATAGAAGGCAATGTGAAATATCTGCCTGAAGAAACCACTGACCTAGAACATAGATCCAGGAAAAATAATTAAAAAAATTTTTGGACTACCTGAAAGCACTGATCAAAAAAAGAACCTAGAAATCTTCCTTCAAGAAATTCTCAAGGGAAATTGCCCTGGGGTTTGAGAACCACAGAGCAAAATAGAGGTTGAAAGAATTCACCAATCAAAAAAGATCCCAAAAAGAAAAATCTTAGGAATATTATAGCCAGAGTCCAGAGTTACCAGATCAAGGAGAAAATATTACAAGCAGCCAAGAATAAACAATTTAAATATTGTGGAAACACAAGTAGGATAACACAGGTTTGGGCTGCTTCTACAATGAGGTATTAAAGGACTTGGCAAATGATATTCCAGAGGTCAAAGGAGTTGGGATTAAAAACCAAGAATCATCCACCCAGTAAAATTGAGTATCATGTGTAAGCAGAAAATATGGCTATTCAGTGGAATAGATGACTTTCAAGCATTCTTGATGAAAAAAAAAACCAGAGTTGAATAGAAAATTTGAAATTCAGATACAAGAAGCAAGAGAAGCATGAGAAGGTGAACAGCGAAAAGAAACCATAAGGAACTTATCAAATTTTAACTATTTACATGCCTAGATGGAAATATGATTATTATAACTCATGAAACTTTTCTCAGTATGAGAATAGTTGAAGGAAAAAAAAAAAGGTCCAGTATATAGAGGTATTAATTAAAAGGAATGTTAGGGAAGGTGGCCTAGCCATACCACATTTTAAACTGTATTGTAAAGCAACAGTAGTCAAAACTACTTGGTATTGGCTTAGGAATAGAGTAGTGGATCTGTGCAATAGATTAGTTACATGACACACAACAGTCAATGACTATAGTAATCTTCTGTTTGACAAACCCAAGGACCCTAGCTTCTGCGATAAGAACTCACTATTTCACAGAAACTGCTGGGAAAACTGAAAAATAGCATGGCAGAAATTGGGCACAGACCAATATCTTACAACATATATAAAAATAAAGTCTAAATGGGTGCATTATCTTGATATAAAGGCTGATGCTGTATATCAATCTGGGAGATCAAATAATAGTTTACCTGTCAGATTTATGGAGAAGAGAAGAAATTACAACCAAACGAGATAGAGAGCATTATGAAATGAAAAATGGATAATGTTGATTACATTAAATTGAAATGATTTTTTTTGTATAAATAAAGCCAAAAATAACCAAGTTTAGGGAGGAAGTAGAAAATTGTGAAAAAAAAAATTATAACCAGTGTCTCTGATAAAGGCCTCATATCTAAAATATTCAGAGAATTGAGTCAAATTTATGAAAATACAAGTCATTCTGCTATTGCTAAATGGTCAAGTGATATGAGCAGGCAGTTTTCAGAGGAATAAATTAATGATATCTCTAAGCATATGAAAAAATGCTCAAAATCACTATTGATTAAAGAAATGCAAATCAGAACAACTCTGAGGTGTCACATATCACTGGTAGGATTGGCTAAGACGACAAAAGAGGAAAATGATAAATGCTGGAGAGAATGTGGAAAAATCGTAACACTAATGCATTTTTGGTGGGATTGTGAACTGATTCGACCATTTTGGAGAGCAATCTGGAATATGCCAAAACGGCTGTAAATAAATACATACCTTTTGACCCAGCAATACCATTTATAGTGCTTTATGCCAAAGAGATCATAGGAGTGGGAAAGGACCTGTATGAACAAAAATATTTATAGCAGCATTTGTTTTTGTCATGGAAAAGAATTGGAAATCAAGGTGATGTCCATCAGTTGGGGAATGGTTAAACAAGTTGTGGTATATGAATGTAATGGAATACTATTTTGCTAAAAGAAATGAGGAGGAGATGGACTTCATAACAACCTGGAGAGATTTATATAAACTGATGCTGAGTGAGGAGAGCAGAACCAGAAGAATGTTGTACAAAATAACAGACACCACATTATCTGTGACAACTAACTTTGATAGACTGGACTCCTCTCTGCAATTTAAGGTTATAAGACAACTCCAAAAGAGTCATTATGGAAAGGAATATCCACATTCATAGTAAGAACTACAGAGTCTGAATGCAGATCAAAGAAAACTATTTGTTCTCTTTTGTATTTTGTCTTGTTTAATTCCTTCTTTCTCATTGTTCACTCCATTGGTTATAATTCTTCTTTATAACTTAACTAATGTTAAATTTGAAGGTATTTGTAGAACCTATATATGATTTCATGCTGCCATATCTGGGTTGGGGAGGAAGTGGGGGAAAGAAAATTTTGATCTGAATGGATTGTGGAACTGAATATTGCAATCTAAAAGTAAATAAACATTTTAAAATTTTTAAAAAATGAGTTAAGGAGTCACTAAAATGGTGTCAAACACACATAGAAACTGGGCCTGCTAATCCATACATAAGGATCCCTGAGGATGGCATGTTTTTTTTTTTTAATTTAAAAATGTAATGTTATCTCTATTTATTATATTTTATTTATTTTATTAATTATTTCTGAATTATATTTGGATTTGATTCTAGGTCTATTTGGGATGAGTGCTAATGAGGTCTCTTAGGCCACACATCTGAACTGGAGAAGAAATTTGACACAAATCAAGCCAATGTCGCTTATGGTAAAAGTAGATTTGAGTAACCTTGATATTTCATCTCATTGGGATTCATAAGAAAATAGTTATATCCATGAGGATGGTAGAATTTTCTCTCCTGTATTTTTACTTATTTTTCTTCTAATTTTCTTATCAGTTTAACAATTATTAACCAACATAAATAACTTGATACACAAAGAAATGACAAAGAAATTGAATATGAAATCATGAATTTATATAGCATATATTTTCTTTGTTTAAAATGTGTTTTATTTTCAATTCATGGAAGAAAACAAATATTTCCATAACACAGTACAATAAGAAAAAAGATGATTTCACATAAGAATTTTAACATACCATGTACCATTTGGTATTTACTCCAAATACACTACAAAGTAATCATGTCAATTTATATTTCCTTCTTTCTTCACTTTCCCCCTGTCCTAGAGATGGTTACCATTACAAACAAGTAGGAAGGGACAGAGAGAGAGAGAGAGAGAGAGAGAGAGAGAGAGAGAGAGAGAGAGAGAGAGAGGTGTGTGTGTTCAAAATTATCCTATATATACCTGTATAAGTTCTTTCTCTAGAAATATGTAGCATCATTCTTCCTATGTCCTTTATTTTTAAGTTATTTATTAAAAAGTGAATATTATCTCATAATTCAAAGTCATTCTTTTTTTTTTTCCCAAGCAATCGGGGTTAAGTAATTTGCTCAAGTTTACACGGCCAGTTATTTTGTGTGGGTGTTAAGTATCTGAGGTCAGAACCTATTCCAGGTCTCCCGACTCTGGGGACAGCACTCAAAGTCATTCTTAAAAGAATTTTGTTGTGAGAAAATAGTATGTGCATCAGGAAAGGTGTAGAAATCTAGTGAACATGTACAGAATTTAGAAATCTAAGGGACATGGTGAAGGAGGGACTTTTAGTGAGTTGTGTGGAATGGAATTTGGAAGGGTGGGGGAGAAGATGGGGAACTTTCAGAGGGGTGTGAAGATTAAAATGTGTGTACGAAGATGGTGCAGGAAGATTCTTGAAGGAGTGGATGAATTAGGTGGTGGGAGGGTATGGGGAGAAGATAAATTAAAGGGAAAAGAGAGGCTGGGGAAGAAAATAGTGAAGAAATATAAGATGGAGAGAAATTAAAAAGTAATAATTATAACTAAATGTGAATGGGGTATTTATAGCAACTCTCTTTGTAGTGTCAAAGAAATGGAAATTGAAGGGATCCCCATAAAATGGGGAATGACTGAACAAGGTGTGGTATATAGTTGTGATGGAATACTACTGCACTACAAGAATGATGGGCTCAATGAAAAGATATGAAAAAAAGATATGAAAAGGTTTTCACATATTTTCTCTCCTTGGTTTTCCATACTTTAAATTGCTCTAATCACCCCTATAAAGTTGAGGTTACTACAACATATCATTGTAATCATGTGTTTCAGAAACTTGTCTTTTATTCTGTCCAAGTTCCCCAAGTGTTTCCCTTTTCTTATCTTCACCATATGTACAGGGAATTCCTTTTATATTCACAGGGATTTCCTTTTATATTCAACACACCCTCTGGCTCTTGATTGCTGAACCACCTACATGGAAATTATTTTTATGCACATGCACTTTTAATTCTGCTGTTTTTTCTTCCAAGAAGAGATGTGTAGTAACAAGCTATATTATCTGCATTTAAAATAAAATGATCTCTCTTTTTTTCTTTCTCTGTATATATGTTTTAAAAGCATTCACTTACTTTGACAAATAACTGGTAAAAAAAAAATCAAAATTTTATCCAAAAGGCTTTTTGCAGCCCTATTTTTATGAGGCAACAGGAAATAAAATTGTTATACTGATATGTTTTTTTGCTCATCACATGATTCTAGTGTGTATAATAGGTACCAAGCACTTTGGTTTAGGCAACTTTACTAGCTGACCCAAAGTAATGCCTAGAAAAAGACAGTACTAGTTTAGTAATTTCAAATGACTCTTTAGAAAAATGACAGAAAAAGAAGCATGAAAAGAATGTGTTTATTATTTAATTTTCCTTTCACAATGAGGTGATCTTTGCAATCTGAATCATTCATGTACGAGAAATATCAGGCTTTCCTAGAAAGTAAATGGGAAAAAAATGTCATTATAAAAAAAAAAGCCTACTTTTGTCCATCTGTGTATATTGCTTTATGCATTTTAAGATATGATTCTGCAAAGGGGCCCATAAGCCTTATTGTCAGAATCTAAATAGAAGTATGATACAAAAATGTTAAGAACACCTGTTTTAGATTCTCCATGGGAAAGATAAGATAGCAGATTGATTTGCATCTATGTTTAGAACTAATATTACTTCATTGTCTATGGGATCTTTTAGCAAGATGTAGTTGCTCAGCTTTGCTCTTTTAATTAGATCTGTTTTTGCTTTTGCTTTATTTGGGATCTCTCTGTCTCTGTCTCTCCCCCTCTCTCTGTCTCTCTCTGTCTCTGTCTCTCTCTCTGTCTCTGTCTCTCTCTATCTGTCTCTGTCTCTCTGTCTCTCTCTCTCTGACTCTCTCTCTCTCTGTCTCTCTGTCTCTGTCTCTCTGTCTCTCTCTCTGTCTCTCTCTGTCTCTGTCTCTCTGTCTCTCTCTGTCTCTCTCTCTCTCTCTCTCTCTCTCTCTCTCTCTGTCTCTCTCTCTCTCTCTCTCTCTCTGTCTCTCTCTCTCTCTCTCCCTCTCTGTCTCTCTCTCTCTCTCTCTCCATTGTCCCTCCTCAAAAGTATTTTGCTTATCAACACTGCTTCCCCTATCTGTGTTCCACTAGCCTCATACTTTTCTATTGGGTAAGATAGATTTTTATACTGAACTGAGTTTGTATGTTATTCCCTCTTTCACCCATTTCCAAAGAGAAAAAGATTTATAAATTGCCTGCTACCCTATATTCTTCCTCTCCACTGTAAAAGTTCTTTGTGCCCTTCTATGTGATTTAATTTACCCCATTCTTCTTTTCTCTTCCCACTTATCTCATTGAATTCCACTTTCGCACCTCAATTTATTTTTCTTAATCATCCCTTTATAATCAAATCGCAAAATGCTCTCATTTGTTTTTAAATCAAATGCTTTATTAACTTCTGGTTTACATCATTCGTTTCCACAAGATTGTGAGTTACAAATTTTCTCCCTGCTTTTCCTCTACCCACCACCACAAAATAGTGATCCCACTGGATATCTCCTCCTCCAATCTTCTCTCTCCCATATCTTCTTCCATAACCCCTCTGACTTCCAGTAGGGCAAAAAGGATCTCTATGCCCCAGTTCCTGTGTATCCTACTTCCCAGTAACATGTAAAATGACAGCATACATACATACATATAAATATATGTGTGTGTGTGTATAAAAATTTCATTTTAAAACTTTGAGTTCCAGATTCATTCCCTTCCTCCCTTGTCACCCACAGTTACTGAGAAGATAAGCAATTCAGTATTGGTTGTACATGTGTAACTATGCAAAACATTGCCTTAGTGGATATATTGTCAAGACTGACTATATTTCCCTCCCTCTTATCCCACCTCCCATTTGTTCTATTCTCTACTTTGATCAAGTCCCTTTCCAAAAGTGGGTGCTTCTAACTTCCCTCCCTCCCCTCCAGGCTGCCCTCCATTCCATCATCCCCCATCTCATCCCCTTCCCCCCTACTCTCCTGTAGGGTGATGTAATGGGAATTTAAATGTTTAAGATCTTCCCTGCCCCTAGGCTAAAGTGCACCTGGAGCCTGGGGTGGGAGGCTTGTTTTTCAGTAGATACTTCTTGATTGGCCAGTGAGTCAATAAGGTTGTTACATTCTCTGAGCCAGGAGAAGGCTATATAAGCCCTGATGTGTAGCTTTGTTTTGGGGCTCACTTTGAGAAGTGTTCTGTGATTTGATGAGATGAAACTCTCCCAGACAGTTGTCCAGGGCCCCCCGGTTTTAAACCCAAATGTTGATTTGGTATGGATGTAATGGTTGGACAGTTTGGAAAACTGTCTACTTGATCTGTTTCTCTGTCTTGATAATTATGTCTGTATATTCTGAAGTTCAGGGTGCTGACCTTTTTCCCCTGAACTAGGAAAATGATACATATTTGACTGATTAAAGTAAGCTTGTTAACCCATTTTGAGTTGCTTTCCTTTATCAAAGCAGATCTAAGATCCTGTGGTGGAAGCAAACCCTGGAGACGCTTGGGGTGCTTGCTGCTACAGGTAAGACACCCTATCTAGTGTGTATGTCATCTCCCCCCCCCAAGCCAAATTCAATGAGAATAAGGTTGACCCATTCCCTTTTGCCTTCCTTTCCTTCCCCTCCATTGTAAGTAAGCATTTTCCCTTGCCTCTTCTCTATGAGATAGTTTACCCCATTATATCTCTCCCATCTCCTCTCATTATATTGCCCTCCTACCCCTTAATTTCATCTTTTAAGTATCATCCTTTCCTATTAAATTGGTCCTGTGCCCTCTATCTATGTATACCTGTACACATATATACACACATTCACATATGTATTTATATGCCTATATACATATATATATATATATATATATATATATATATATTTCTATTCACTTCAACTATTATCATACAGAGAAAAGGTTCATCAGTTAAAACAATCATTTTTCCATGTAGGAATTTAAATTGTTCAACTTTGATAAGTTCCTTTTGATTTTGTTTCCCTGTTCACCTTCTCATGCTTCTCTTGCTTCTTGTATCTGAATGTCAAATTTTCTATTCATCTCTGTTTTTTTGTTTTCCTCAAGAATGCTTTAAAGTCCTTTATTTCTTTGAATGACCATATTTTCCCCTCAAACAAGATACTCAGTTTTGCTGGTTAGGTGATTCTTTTTTTTAAATCCCAGCTCCTTTGACCTCCGGAATATCATATTCCAAGCCCTTCGATCCCTCAGTGTAGAAGCTGCCCAATCCTGTGTTATTCTGATTGTGTTTGCACAATATTCAAATTGTTTCTTCCTGGCTGCTTGTAATATTTTCTCCTTGATCTGGGAATTCCAGAACCTGGCTATAATATTCCTAGGTGTTTTCTTTTTGGGATCTTTTTCAAGAGTTGATCGGTGGATTCTTTCATCCTCTATTTTGCTTAATGGTTCTAAAATATCAGGGCAATTTTGCTTCAGAATTTCTTGAAGGATACTTTCTAGTTATTTTTTTTATCATGGCTTTCAGGTAGTCCAATAATTTTTTAAATTATTTCTCCTGGATCTATTTTCCAGGTAAGTTGTTATCCCAATGAGATATTTCACATTGCCTTCTATTTTTTCCATTTGTCTACATCTGTTTAATAGTATCTTGATTTCTCTTAATGTCACTAGGTTCCATTTGCTCCAATCTAATTCTGAAGGAATGATTCTCCTCAGTCAGCTTTTGAGATTCTTTTTCCACCTGGCAAATTATGGTTTTTAAGGAATTCTTCTCCTCATTGTCTTTTTGAGCCTCTTTTGCCATTTGAATTAGTCTATTTTTTAAGGTGTTATTTTCTTCAGGTAGGTTGTTGTCTTTCATTTCTTAATTTTCTGGCATCATTCTCATTTCTCATCCCAATTTTTCCTCCACTTCTATTATTTGGTTTTCAAAATCCTTCTTAAGGTCCTCTGTGGGATGTAACCAGTTTGTATTTTTCTTTGAAGCTTTAGGTACAGGAGTTCTGACTTCACTGACTTCCTCCTATTCCATACTTTGATCATTTTTGTCCCCAAAATAGGAGTGTTAAGTTGGGTTGCTCTGTTTGTTTTGCTTCCCTTATTTGCTCATTTTGCCACTCAAGTACTTGACTTTTGGGCTTTTTGCCACAGTAGGACTCTGCTACCAGACAGGAGAGCTTCACAAGAAATGCTGGGGTTTTCTCAGCTGCGGAAGGTACTAGTTAGGGGCCCTCTCTGAAGCCTCCACATGCTCTGGCAAGGTGGTGTTGCACCCCAGGACCTCCACCCTAGACAGTGATCCAGATCCAAGCAGCTTAAAGCAAGAGCAGTTAGCCCTCACACTGGTCACCCCTACAATCTACAGTCCAGGACCTGAAGTAGTCCCATGGCTGTGCCTCAGCAGCTTCTTGCCCTGGGGGCAAAAGGTGATGCACTCCTGAAGTACTAGGCAGCAAATCCACAATGCACTGACCTCTCACTTTGTCCTTAGCATCTATCGATTCATAATTCTGGAAACTGCTACAGCTGCCGGTGATCTGAAATCCCTCCAGCAGCAGCTGACCAGGCCATAGGGCTAAAACCTCTGGCTTGTGCAGGGCTGGGGTCAGCTTCCAGAGTCCTGTGCTGGCCCATTCCTGCTGGCCTGATGGGCTGTCCTCAGCGGGAGGTTAGCTTCTCTCTGTCATTTCATGGGTTCTGTAGCTCCAAAGTTTGTTCAGAGTCCCCTTTTTCATGAATTGGGGGAAGTGGAAGCCAGAGCTCTGAGGAAGTCCTGGTTCTACTGCACCATCTTGACTCTGCCCCCTCTTCGTCTATTTCTAACTGCCTTCATGATGATAAATTTCTTAGGAATGACAAGTATCATTTTTCCATGTAGGGATAAAACAGTTTAATATTGTTGAAGTCCTTACCACTTTCCTGCTAAACTCCTCTTAATGCTTCTATTAAGTCTTATCTTTGAAAATCAATTTTCTGCTCAGCTCTGTTTTTTTTTTTTCATAGATGCTTAAAACTGATTTATTTGATTAAATCTCCATTTCTTCCCCTGTAGGATTATGTTAAATTTGCTGGGTAGGTGATTCTTGTTTTAATCCTAAATCCTTTGCCCTCCTTAGTATCATATTCCTAGACTTCTGAAACTGTAATGGAAAAGTTGTTAAATTCTGTGTTATTCTTTCTGTGGTTCCATGATATTTAATTATTATTTATGGTTGCTTTCGATATTTTCAACTTGACCTGGGATCTCTCGAACTTGACGATAATGTTTCTGGGAGTTTTCTTTTTGCGATGTCTTTTAGGAGGTGATTGGTGAATTCTTTCAATTTCTTTTTACTTTTTGGTTATAGGATATCACAGTAGTTTTCTTTCATCATTTATTGACATATGATTTCTAGGCTCTTTTATTGATCATGGCTTTCATGTAGTCTAATGATTTTTTTTTAATTTATTACTCCTTGATCTATATTCTACGTCAGTTGCCATACAATAAAATATTTCACATTTTCTTCTATTTTTCTATACCTTCAATTTTGTTTTAATGTTTCTTGATGTCTCATGAATTCATAAGCTACCACTTTTCAAACTCCAATTTAGAGGAAATATTTTCTTCAGTGTCTTTTTGTACCTCTTTCCTTTTACATTTGGATAATTCTACTTTTTTTTAAGAAGGTGTTATCTTCAGTGAATTTTTGTTTATATTTTTCTTTCCATTTTTATTCTTCCTTTTCCAAGCTCTTAACTCTCTTTTATGATTCTCTTGCAGGGTTTTCATTTATTTTCCCATTTTCTTCTACATGTTTTATTTAATTTTTTTTAAATTCCTTTTTGAACTTTTTCTAGGAGTTCTTTTTGTCCTGAGACCATTTTATCTTTATTCTTTGAGGCTTTTCCTATAGCCATTTTACATTATTGGCCTCTATGGAGCTTTGTCTTCAACAAAATAACTTTCTGTGGCCAGGTTCTTTTTCCTGTAATTGTTTGATCATATTTACCAGTGCATTTCTTATCTTAAAGTTGGGCTCTGTTCATGTGGTGGAGAGGACACTCCCCTAAGCTTCACATTTCTCACACTGCTTTTTTTTTCTGAATTAATTCTGCACAGCTTTAAATTTTTCATTTCTTCCAATGTAGTGTGATCAAAGGATTGATGTGTTCTTTTTTCTCAGTATTTTTCCTGGTCCACCATATTCAGGTCTGTGAGTAACCACAAGTACTATTTTCTACCCGAAAACAGTTTCCTGGTTTCCAAATCCCCTGGGTTGTGAGTTCTAGTGTAGTAATGCTTCTCTTCACCTTGAAACTCAGACCCCAGCCTGTGACCCAGGTCCTTCTATGGGCAATATGACACAATCATCTACTCAATGCCATAAAATTGTTTTCTATAGAACTTCTGACCAGCTATCCTGCCCCTCTACTATCTCTGAGATTATAGCTCAGGAAATCACCAGCGTTTTGACTTGTACTTACTTTCTTGGATACTGCCTACACTGGACTGTGCTTCCTCTCATGCCTGTGAGAAACAACTTTGTTGTTAGCCTTCTATGTTGTCTTCTACAGAAAAAAAAAATATTGTTTGATTGAGGCCTTTTGTTGATTTGTGACTTGATAATATGTTTTGATTCATTCTTTTAAAGTGATTTAGAAGCAAATTTGGAATAGCTCATTAAAGTGTCTTCCTTTACTCCACCATACTAGCCCAGCCTATTATCTCTTTGACTCTTGTGTCACAACAAAAGTATTTCTTGTCAAGGCGAATTTCTATACTTTCCTAAGTCATTCCATTTCATCCTTTCTCCTTTTCAGATTGCTCACACTGCTTTGCACACTCTTTCACTTGACTTCATTTTTTCCTTGTCTATTGGTTTTGCTTTCCTATGTATCACAAAGAGACATTTCCATGTCTCTTTCATCCAAAAAGAAAGAAAACCTTATTCTCACTTGATACTTTCAACCCTGCTAATCATCCTCCTAAATCTCTTCTCTGTGTCAAAACTTCTTAAGAAATCTAATGTAATTCATGTCTCTTCTTCCTCTCTCCTCATGCCCTTCTTAGTGCCCTATAAACTAGCTTCCAAACACATCATTTCACTGAAGCTGTCTTTTCTAATTGCCAAATTCCATGGATTTTTCTTGCAAATTCTTCTTCTTCATTTCTATGCAGGCTTTGACATTTTTATCACCATCTTCTCTTTGATACATTTTTTTTCTTGATATGTGAGCAAAAGATGGTAGATTAGATGTTTTCTGTGATCCCCAGGACATTTCAAAATTCTCCAAAATAGAAATTATGTGTCAAAAATAAAGCAATTTCAGTTGTCTTCAAGGTCTAGGACATCTAGAATTCAAACAAAGTTTAAAAAAATAAAATTGAATATAATAAAAACAAATTAAAATAAATTAAAAAAATAAAATTTAAAAAAGGAACTGATACTTATTCACCCTAAGCTCCCTCAGCACCACTCCCATACTACTGTCAGCAAGCTTGTACCAGAAGACTTAAAGCCATAGCACAGGCTTTTGTTAAAACCCACTTTTGTACCTTAGTCACCTCTCCTTCCTTCCAGTGCTATAGAGACTACTACTGGAGCCTGCGGAATTTACTTAGGGCTCAGCAGTCAGGTTGGCCACACCCCTTATAGAAAAAAAGTCCACCAGGGGTTCAGCCTGAGATTCAATACCCATTGCTGTAAAGCTCTAAACTTGCAGTGCCAAGAAAAGCAGATTCTGATATCCTGATGCAAAGTCAGAGAAGTGATGAAGGGTTTGGGACAGCTCACCAAGACAAGATACCCTGAATAGGAGGAGGGACAGAGCTATACAGCAGGAGACCAAGCTTCAGGGAAAGAACACAACACCCACCTGGGGTTAGTTCTGACCACAAAAATGATAGTTGGGGCAAAGACATAAGCTTGTGAACTCCCTTGACCAGCATGGTTGAGGCTGAAACATTTTGTGATTCACCCTTTAAGAAAACCACAATCAGAGGAGAAGTAATCAGAAAAGGAATAATGGATAAAATAAGGGGAGGGAGGAGCTGACACAAAATTACCAGAGACTTCAGAAAGAAAACTCAAAGAATTTAAGCATAAACAGATAAATCTACAGGAGAAATAAAAAAAAAAAAACTGTAACAAGAGAAGGAAATGTGACCCTTAGATTTAGTAAGGGGAAAAAAAATCAGACATCTAGGGAAAAAATATGCCAAAATAAAATGATTCATTACTTGATGAGACAGAAAATAATGTGGAAATTGAGGAGAATACACAACCACAATACTGTTTTCCTGAGTAATTTAAAAGAGAATTGAGAATTATGAGAGCAGATTTTATGGCCTATCTAGGAAAAATAATGAGCAGATAGAAATCAAAACAAAACAAAAGAACTTGAATCTGGAATTGCAAGCCTCACCAAAGAAAGAAAAGGGAGAACATTACATCAGGAATACAAATATGCATAACTAAAAGGCAATCTAGAAGAATAGAAGCAAAATATAATAATGTTACATGATAATATTCTCACTATAAAAGCAAAACTTAGTGCACTTGAAGCGGGATGCATAAACACAACCTAAGCCGCATAGGTCTAACAGAAGAAGATGACAGAAAAAAATATTTTCAACATCATAATGAAGGAACCAGAACAGATATTCTTAGAACTTTTGAACATAGGCAATTAAATCAATATTGAAAGAATTAAGAAGTCAACTCTAGAAAAACAAACAAAAAAACACAAACTGAATAAAAGGCTATAAACTCCAAGACACGTAGTGGTAAAATTTAAAAATCAAATTGAGAAAGAAACAAATTCTGCAAGCTATCAGAAAAAAAAAGATCTCTTACAAACGAAAGGATATTTGAATGATCTGACTTTTGCACCCACTAGAAAAGCAGAAAGGTATGCAATAATGTGTTCTAAAGAGCAATGGAATTCAGGATGCAGCCCAGGGTAGTCTACTGTATGAATCTGAGCTTTACCATGAAGTATAAAAGATGAATGTCCAATAATAAGGAGTTTGAAACATTTTGAATATCCCTTGAATATCCCCCATAATGGAAATGAAGGAGGAGAAAATGAATGTCACAAGCAAGGACTACAATAGCAAGAGAGTGACAAGAGAAAGACCAGTAAGGGATTACTTTCTGAATGTACACAAGGAGATAGGGGTGAAGGCAGAAATCTGGTAGAGATAACTGTAAAGAGGCAGATGGGTCGATATGAACAGAATCTGGCAATACAACTTTTGGTAATACCACCAAAAATTGAAAAAAAAAATATGGGAGGGTCCATAGTCAGAACAGAAGGGGCCAGAGGTATAGAAAAGAATGTGTATTGTTCCAGGATCTAATAAAAGACTACCAATGAGGGAGAAGGTAATCTTTTCTGATCTTAAAGAAGAGCCTACAGGAGAATGGGTGAAGAAGACAGGGGAAATAATTAAAAGGGAAGTAAAGGAATTATTTACATTAATAATTTGTCCAGAACATCACTTTCTTCTGACTCTCCTACTCTGTATCTCATCCCTTTTCCTCTTTTCCTTTTACTGGATCCTCATTTAGTTCATGTCTACTATCAATGATAACCCATAAGTACCCTGTCCTGGACCCTCTTCTTTTCTTCTTCTACACTTTCACCATTTTTCTAATCCATTAGAGATGATGATATTACCAACATTCTTAGTTGTAAACATCATCTCTATGCTGATAATTATCAAATATTTTTCTTCAGTCCCATCTTCTCTGCTGTTCTCCAGTCTCCCATTTCCAGCTACATTTTAGACATATGGAACTAGATGTCCAGTACACATCTTAAACTCAGCAGGTCTAGATATATACTCATCATTTCCTCAAGCCCTCTCCTTTCCAAATTTCCTAGTTAACATTGATGGTGCCACCATCTTCTCAATCCCTCAGGGTTGTATACTAGGTGCCATCTTCAATTCCTCACTATCCCTCACCTCCTATATCTAATCTGTTGTTTACTCTTGTAAATTTCACCTTTGTAACATGTCTTGAGACTATTCTCCCTTCTGTCTTCTGATACTGTCAATATTTTGGCATAACCCTTCGTGAACACACACTTGGAATATTTCATTAGCTTCCTGGTTGGTCTACCTGCCACAAATCTCTCTCCCTACTTTACTACATCCCACATTTATCTGCCAGTCTGAATATTTCACACACCAGTCTGAATATTTCCACACCTCAACCTCAATAAATTTCAATGTCAATCTATTATTTCCATGGTCAAATATAAAACACTCTGTAATTAAGGCCTTCATAATTTAGCCCTTTTCCTTAACTTTCTAGTCTTTTTTATGCCTTACACTCCCCCATTACTTCAGTCTTTGATCCAGTGAGACTGACTTCCTTAGTATTCTAAAAAGAAAATATTTTATCTTTATGCTCTGAGTATTTACTCTGTGAGGCTATACCCAATGCCTGAAATGACATACCTCTTCATGCTGCCTCCTGCTTCACTGCCTTCCTTCAAGTTCCAGTTAAAACTTCATGTTCCGTAGGAATCCTTTCATGATCTCACCTAACTCTAGTGTCTGCCCTCTTTTGATTATTTTTGTCTTATGTAGTTTATACATACTTGTTTCTAAAGGTCATATACATTATCTAAAAATATAAGTTCTACACAAAGAGAAGGGAACGGAAGGACAAAAGCATATTCTTTGTCTCCTTTTTGTTTATAGTTTGTTCAATTCTGCCTTATCTGTCTTGTTTTTGGAGTGATATATTATCATTTGTATTAGATATTAATTTTATTTTTTTAATTATTGGTCATTATTCAATATGTAATGTAAAACATTTTCATAAAAATTCACTGATAGTAGAGTCCTATATCTGTTCCCAATTTTGGTCTCTCTTCATTTTTCCTTGACCTCCATTCAAAATTAATGTATTGTGCATTGCTAGTATACAAACAGCAGCCTATACTTCAATGGACTCCTAGCAAGTACTATTCAAAAGTAGTTTTCTTATTGCAGAACTATGGCAGCTGGTCTTCAGCACAGCTTTTCCCTACTCCCAGTTGTGCCTGGGGCCATACTCCCTTCCAAGATAAGCCATATGGAGTGGCTATGCATATACAGAAGTGTGATGCCTATGCACACCCTCCTACTCAGGCTTCCTCAAAGTATTTCAATTCATAATCATCTCACCATAAATAATATACATAGCATCTATGAAGAAAGACTGTCCACTATTCTTAGATAAAAGCAAAAAAAAAAATGAGCATTCTCTTACATTATACAGTTTAATTGTTATACACTTGTGACAAAAACACAATTTGACTGTAATTTGTATACTCTTTCTAGTTTATTCCCCAAAGGAATGCTCAGGAACAGAGGAACAGATCATCAATTGCTATTATGAAAATTGAGAAGTATGTGATCAAGTTAATTATTTTGGTAAAAAACAAAATAAAATATTCTCTTCTGCATTACAAAAATTGTTTCCACTAGAATGCTTACATTGGTTAATTTTCTTGATGTATTAGACTAATGCCAGAGTGTCAAATGATATATAAACTTTAGCTCATTTTGAAAAAAAAAAAAACTCTGCATTTCTCTCTGGTTCAGACAACAATGATAAATCAATTAACTGTTCTGAATTCAATTTCTTTTTATACTGTTGACATAGTGATAATATCAAAGCATTATAGAAACTATAAAGGAAGATAAAATACAGTTTAGAGTCATTTATCGATTCTAAATGGGGAAAAAACATTTTCATTCTTCCTTATAGATATAAAAATATTTTTCTTTCCTTTGTTCCATTTATTTTTTCTCTTTTTCTTCCTTCAGTCTTCCTTTTGCTTCCTTCTTCCTTCCTTCCTTTCTTCCTTTCTCTCAATATGAATAGTGTTAAGTGAATGGAAAGAAATTAAACTGAAAATTATTATTATAACATTTTTTCTCTACCATAAAAGCAGGCACATGAATTAACATTCAACAATCTCAGAATTAAAAACTTAAAGGATGGGGGGTCAGAGTCAACATAGTGGAGTAGAAGCAGGACTTGTAAAGGGCTCCAGCTTCCACCTCCCCCAATTCATGTAAAAATGGGACTCTGAACAAACCATGGAGCTACAGAACCCACAAAATTATAAAGAGAAGCTAACCTCCTGCTGAGGACAGCCTGGTAGGATGGTAGCAAGCAGCCAGCAAAGCAATCTGGGAGAAGACCACGACCAGCAAGAGGCAGAGGTTTTAGCCCCAGGGCTGCCTGAGCAACAAACAGCTGGAGGGACTTCAGATCACCAACAGCTGTGGCAGATTGCAGAATTATCAACACATAGTTGCTAAGGACAAAGTGAGAGGTCAGTGAAGTGTGGAATTCGGCATCAAGTAGTTGGGAATGCATCGACTTTTGTCCCCGGGGTCAGAAGCAGCTGACATGGGCTTGCAGCCACCACCATGTGGCACCTTCAGCTCCTGGCCTGCAGAGTGTAGGGGGAACAAGTGACCAGTCTGAGAGGTAATTGCTCTTGCCTTAACCTGCTTGGATCTGGATTGCTATCTAGGGTGGAGTTCCTGGGGTGTGCTACCAGTTTGTCAGAGCATGTGGAGGCTTCAGAGAGGGCACGCAACTAATACCTTTGGCAGCTTAGAAATATACGCCAGCATTTGATACAAAGCTCCCTGGTCTGGTGGCAGAGTCCAACTGTGGCAAAAAGCTCAGGGGTCAAGTGACTGAGTAACAAAATGAGCGAAGAAAGCAAAATAAACAGAGTTCTCTAAATTTACACTGCTACTTTGGTGACAAAAAAGATCAAAGCACGGGGCCAGAGGAAAACCTGAAGTCAGAATTCCTACACCAAAAGCTTCGAAGAAAAATTCAAGCTTGTTACAGACCATAGAGGAACTTAAGAAGCAGATAAGAGAAGAGGAGGAGAAATTGGGAAGAGAAATGAGAATGATGCAAGAAAATTATGAAATGAGAGTCAACAGCCTGACTGAGGAAAATAACACCATAAAAAATAGACTAACCCAAATGGCAAAAGAGGATCAAAAAGACAATGAGGAGAAGAACACCTTAAAAAGCCGAATTTTCCAGAAAGAAAAAGAATCTCAAAAGCTCACTGAGGAGAATCAGTCCTTCAAAATTAGATTGGAGAAAATTGAATCTAGTGACTTTATGAGAAATCAAGATGCTGTTAAACAGATCCAAAGAAATGAAAGAATAGAAGGCAATGTGAAATATCCCATTGGAAAAAAAAAAAAACATTGACCTGGAAAATACATCCAGGAGAGATAATTTAAAAATTATTGGATTACCTGAAATCCATGATCAAAGAAAGAAACTAGAAATCTTCCTCCAAGAAATTTGCAAGGAAAACTGCCCTGATGTTTTAGAAGCATAGGGCAAAGTAGAGGTTGAAAGAATCCACAGATCACCTCCTGAAAAAGATCCCAAAAAGAAAGTTCTTGGGAATATTATAAGCCAGTTTCTTAAATTCCCAGATCAAGGAAAGAATATTACAAGCAGCCAGGAAGAAACAATTTGAATATTGAGGAAACACAATCAGGATAACCCAGGATCTGGCAGCTTCTACACTGAGGGATGGAAGGGCTTGGTATATGATATTCTGGAGTTCAAAGGAGCTGGGATTAAAACCAGGAATCACCTACCCAGCAAAACTGAGTATCTTGTTTCAGGAGAACATATGATCATTTAGTGGAATAAAGGATTTTTAAGCATTCTTGATGAAAAAAAAACAGAGTTGAATATAAAATTTGACATGCAGATACAAGAAGCAAGAGAAGGATGAGGGGAACAGGGAAACAAAATCAAAAGGAACTTATCAAAGTTTAACAATTTACATTCCTACATGGAAACATGATTGTTCTAACTGATGAACCTTTTCTTTGGAAAAGAAATCAAAAGGAACCCATTAAAGTTGCACTATTTACATTCCTACATGGAGAAAAGATAATTGAAACTGATGTATCTTTTTCTCAGTATGAGAATAGTTGAAGGGAATATAAATATATATATATACACATATGCATACATATATATGTATCACATATATGTGTTTGTCATATATATACATATGTATGTATATGTATGTCATATATACATATGTATATATGTGTATCACAATTAATACTATATTACATGTAATTGGGAAATAAAACATGTAGGCACTGGGGAATAGAGATCCACCATGCCCTAATGGAAGAGTTGAAGGGGTATGAGAGAAGATATTGGATAGAAGAGATTGAAGGAGAGGATATCCTGTGGGACTGCTATTTTGGGGTGGTGGGTAGGAGAAAAATGGGGATAAAATTTGCAACTCAAAACCTAGAAGAAATGAGTGATGTAAACCAGAAATTAAGAAAGCACTTAGAAAAAAATATCCTTAGAGCAAGAATAGAATATTTAGATCACAAAGTGTAATATTTTGTAATTCCACATTATTTCTATATGTTACAGTTATTATCTAAAAATATCATTTCTATACAAAATAAAAATCTCTCTTAAGACTGATTCTTACAAGGTACAAATTACTGCAGCTCCAATGATACCCAAGTGAATATAAAGCCCCTATTTTGTGTTTTTAGATGAAGTGGTTCCTTTTCTATGTACCTTGCTTGGAATATTTATTTAGTTCTTAACATGTGTCCTGTGCTAAGTGCTGGTAATACCAAAAGAGGCAAAAGACAGTCCCTACCCTCAAGAAGATCACAGGTTAATGAATATATTTGTCACAGTAAAGTCAGATTAATATTATTTAGTATGGATGTTTTCATTTATTGCTTGGAAAAAAGAAAATTAAATTTTATCTATATATTAATAGTGGTAGGAAGCCAGAAACACTGGTTTAATAATTGTTAATGAAAAAAATCAGATTGAGTAAATAGAAATAGGCAGCTAAATACAATGTAGAAAATTATAATGTTCTGTCCATAATATAAAGAGATGATTCTGCCATTACTGAATCAACAGTGATAAGGTACATATTTTGATTTATATTTCTTGTTTTGTTGATGTATTTGTTGATTCAAGTTTTATAGTTTTTATAGAAGGCTATCTACAGACAGTGTTAAATGGAAAGGTATTTTTGGAAACATCCAGTAGCAAGGCTTAAAGTGGAAAAATAGGCAGCCGAAAAGGGACTATATTGAAGCAATAAATAAAGTGAAGCCTGGATAAGATACTTAGATGTACAAATAAAAATGTAAATATATACTTCATGGAAATGAGGGTAAGGAATAAAAAGATAATAGTATAAATATGCTGAGAAGGAGAGGCATTCAAACATAATAATAATAAGATTCTGTACTAGATTCCATAAAAACCGAAGAGTGCATTAATTTATTTTTTTGTTATGGTCACTCAAAGGTAATAATTATGAGACATCCTAAAAGAATTCAGAAGCAAGAAAAAAATAAATTCTTAGGAAAATCTGAGAAGAGTCTGAGTAAAGAAGAAACAATTTGAAATTTAGAAATAAAACAGGGAAAGGAAAGAAAATTATTCATTCCTTTGACAACACTAAAGCATTTATTAATAATTTATTTTTATAGAGAGTACCATGGTAATTATAAGGGGAAAAAAACAAAATAAGGCAGTTTATGACTTCAAGATGAAATAAGCAAAAAAAAATACTGTAATATGACAGAATTTGTCATACAAAATCAAAAGAAGTTTTAAAGTTTGAGAAGTTATTTCTCCTAATTTTTACATCTATTTTTTTTAAGTTCAGTTCAGATGTCAACACTTACAAGTAGTTTTCCTTGATATCCTATAATTATTAGTCTTTTTTCTCTCTTAAAATTACTTTGTTGGGCAGAGCCAAGATCATAGAATAAAAGCAGGAACTTGGCATAAGCTCCCACACCAACCACCTCCAATACCTGTAAAATATGACTCTAAACAAATTTTGGCGCTACAGAACCCACAAAGTGACAGCAAGAAACAAATCTTCCTCTGAAGGCAGCCTGGCATACTGACAGGAAGTGTCTATCATATCCAGCCTGGGAGTCAAGTGCAGTTCTGCATGAGCTGTGGTGGCCTATGGCAACCCTGACCAGTGGCACAGATGTGCTGCAGCAGACTTCAGGAGAGTGAATAACTGGCAGCTGTGGTGGTTTCAGACTTCTCAACCCATAAACACCAAAGAGAAAGTAAAAGGTCAGTAGAGAACTGTGTTGGAACCAGGTGATGGAAGAGAGGGGTCAAGGCCCTGCCCTTTATGTGAAAGTAAGCAGAGGCTCAGCAGCCACAGCTGCTACTGCATGGCTGCCTCCATACCTCCTGGCCTGCAGACCATAGGCAGACAAAGCAACCATTCAGAAGGTAATTTCTCTTGCTTTAACCTGATTGGATCTGGGTCACGCAGTCTTGGTTGGTGGTACTGGAGTGGGAAATGCCAGTGTGCCAGAGCTTGTGGTGGCTGTAGAGAGGGTGCTCTCCTCAGACTTCTGAAAACATTTGTGCAAAACCCCAGCAATTTGGCACACAGGTCTATCCAATCTGGAAACTGAGTTCAACCCTGGCAAAGAGATCAAAACTCAAGTAATTGGCTGGTAAGATGAGGAAGCAGAGGGAGCACAATAAGATCATAGAATATTTTTTTGGGGGGAAAAAAAGAATCAAAACATGGTGCTAGAAAAAGTCAGCAAAGTCAAAACTCCTGCATCAAAAGCTTCCAAGAAAAATATGAACTCTTTACAGACCATGGAGAACCTCAAGACGTATTTTTATAGCCAAGTAACAGAAGTAGAGAGAAAATTGGGAAGAGAAATGAGAATGATGCAAGAAAATCATGAAAAGCGATACAGTATCCTGCTAAAGGTTATCCCCCAAAATACTAAAGAAAATAACACCTTAAAAATAGAATAACTAAAATGGCAAAAGAGGCCCACAAAGCCAATGAGGAGAAGAATGTCTTAAAAAGTTGAATTGCCCAAATTGAAAAGAAATTTCAAAAACTCACTGAAAGGAATAATGCCTTCATAATTAGAATCGAGCAAATGGAAGCTAATGCCTTCATGAGAAATAAAGACACTATAAAACAGATCCAAACAAATGACAAAAGAGAAGGCAATGTGAAATATCTCATTCGTAAAACCACTGACCTGGAAAATAGATCCAGGAAAAAGAATTTTAAAATTATTGGACTACCTGAAAGCTATGATCAAAAGAGGAACCTAGAAATCATCCCTCAAGAAATTCTCAAGGAAAATTGCCCTGATATTCTAGAACCAGAGGACAAAATAGAAATTAAAAGAAGTCATTGCTCGCTTCTTGAAAAAGATACTATAAAAAAAACTCCTAGGAATATAACAGCCAAATTCCAGAGTTCCCGACTCAAGGAGAAAATATTACAAGCTGTGCGAAAGATACAATTTGAGTATTGTGAAAACACAATCAGGATAACACAAGACCTAACAGCTTCTATATTAAGGCATTGAAGGGCTTGGAATATGATATTCTGGAGGTCAAAGGAACTAGGATTAAAACTAAGAATTACCTACCCAGCAAAACTCAGTATAATGCTTCAGGTGAAAATATGGTCATTTAATGAAAGAGAGGAATTTCAAGTCTTCTTGATGAAAAAACCAGAGCTGAATAGAAAATTTGACTTTCAGATACAAAAAGCAAGAGAAGCATGAGAAGGTAAAGAGGAAAAAGAGATCATAAGGAATTTATTAAAGTTAAACTATTTACATTCCTACATGGAAAAATGATTAATTTTAACTCATGAGACTTTTCTCATTATAAGAACAATTGTGGGGATTCTATGTGTCTGTGTATATACACATATATTTATGGATACATACATATATGTATGTACAGGAGGGTGTATGTGTGCATAAATACATATATGAGTGTGTGTATATGTTATGTACAGGTATAAATAGACAAAGGCTGCAGGGTTAGTTCAATAGGACAGGATGATATCTAAAAAATAATATTAAGAGGTGAGAGAGGAAGATAATGAAAGGAGAAAGTGAAAGATAGATTAGGGTAAATTATCTCATACAAAAGAGGCAAAAGAAAACTTTTATAATGGAGGGGAAGTGCAGGAAAGCGAAAGGGAATGGGTCAACCTTACTCTCATTGAATTTGGCTTAATGAGGGAATCACATGCACACTCATGTGGGTATCTCACCCTACAGGAAAGTAGCGTGCAAAGGGATAAGATGGGGTATGATAGAAGGAAGTGCAGATTGGGGTAGAGGGTAATTATAAGCACACACTTTTGTAAAGGGACAGGGTTAAAGCAGAAAATAGAGTAAGTGGGGGTGGGATAGGATGCAGGGAAATATAGTTAGTCTTTCACAATTTAACTACTATGTAAATGATTTAGGTAACTATACTTGTACAACCTATAATGAGCTGCTTAACTTCCAAGTGGGGGTGGGTGAGGAGGGAAGAAGGGAATGAATCTGGAAATCAAAGTTTTAAAAAACAAATGTTTAAAAAAATTACATGCAACTGGAAAATAAAATATATAGCTACTGCGGTATAGAAACCCGTCTTGCCCTACTAGTAATTTAGAGGGGGGATGGGAGAAGATATAAGAGAAAGCAGATTGGGGGAAAAGGTATTCTGTAGGATCGCTATCTTGGGGTTGGGGTAGGGGAAAGATGGGGAGAAAATTTGTAGCTCAAAATCTTGTGGAAATGAATGTTGAAAACTAAAAATAAATAAAATATAAAAAAATAAAATTATTTTGTATGGTGTTTATATGAATATACATATGCATATACAAAAAGACATATTTATGTGTATATATACATGGAAATTTACATACATAAATGAAAACATGTACATTATGTATTTTATACACATGTTTATTTGTAAATGTATTGCTTCTTTGTTATAATACCTTTGCTAACTTGAAATGTCTCATGGAACTAGCATAGTGCTCTGCACATGATAAGTGCTGATTGTATCTCTTCAATTCATTGTTCAAGTGCCAGAGGTGCTAGGCCTCCCTGAAGAACAGGGCTCGTTATCTGCTTTTGATGTCCATCTGCTACCCAATTCTCTTCAAGAAACTATAGCATGTTCAGCAGCCACACTTAGATAAAATCATCTTGTCAGGTGGGCTTGATTGAGGGTAATCAACTGGCCTCAAATATGTTGGTGAATTAGGGTCATGTCTACCTCTAGCATGTGAAAGCATATTCTTGTGGAATGGGTTGATGAGAACATTTTTTTTCCAATAGTGAGAAAGGCTACTGAAGCTGGTTTGGTGAATAGCCTAGAGCTTAGTAAGACATTGAAGAGGTCAAGTTCCTCTACTGAAACCCTGTCCATCACCAGTCATCTTGACTTTTGTCCAACTGCTGGACTCTGATGACTCTGGAAGAGAGATTGAGGCTCATCCCTTTGTGCAACTCTGCCTCAGTTAAATCCAATTCACACACAAATCAAGACATCACCCTGGATGTAGTTGGTATTCTTCAAAAATGAAGGATGAATAATAAGTACTATGTTCAAGCATTATGCTAAGGGCAGAATATACAAAGGCAAAAGTGTTTGTATTCTCAAGAATTGTATTTTCTATTGGGGACCTACCCCATATACACAAAGCAATAATTAATGTATTAACTAATTAATGAATTAATATATGGTGGAATTTCTATTTTATAATAAATTCCTCAAAACAACTTTGTAGTACAAACATGAAAGCATCATTTATTCCTATTTTACTAATGAAAAAGCAGAGGAAATGGGGGTCAAGAGGAACAGTAAGGGACTATTCTAGGTATCAGTGTCCTGAAATCAAACCCAGATCTCCTTTATATTAAGATTATAAGTTAACTGTATTTTCTTACTTAAATCAACCACACCACAGTCTCCAAATTATCAGTATTGCTGTTACTGTCTACACCTTTCTCTTCGTTGTTCTCACTTCCCTTTCTGTAAGTGCATGTAAATCTTTCCAGGTTTTTCTGAAAGTATCCTTGTTATTTCATATAGCACAAAAGTATTTGGTAAAAATAAGACACTGCAAATTCTTCAGCCATTCTCCAATTGATGGGCATCCCCACAATTTCCAATTTGTTGCTTCCACAAAAAGAGCTACTATAAATATTTTTTTGTGAGAATTGATCCTTTCCCTTTGTCTTTGATATTTTTGGGTTCCATACCTAGTAGTGGTATTGCTGAGCCAAAGGGGTATGTGCAATTTTATACACTTTTGTGCATAGTTCCAAATTGTTATTCATAATGTTAAGATCAATTCACAACTCCGCCAACAGAGCTATAGTGCCCTAATTTTCCCATCTCCTGTCCAACATTTATTTTTTCCTTTTCTGTCATACTTGTCAATCTGATGGGTGGGACATCATGCTGAACAGTTGTTTTAATTTTAAATTCTATAATTAATAGTGCTATAGAGAATTTTAATATGACTCTAGATAGCTTAAATTTCTTCTAAAAACTGCTTGTTCATATCCTTTGACCATTTATGAAATGCAAATTGATTTATATTCTTAAAACATTTACTGAGTCCTTTATATATTTGAGAAATGAGGTCTTTATCAGAGAAATTCGCTATGAAAATATCGTATAGGTTTTAAAAGGAGGAATTTGTGTTTTCTCTGTTTTCACTTAATATTATTTTTCCAATTTAATGTAAAGATAGTTTTCAACATTCATTTCTGTAAAATTTTAGTTCAAAATTTTTCTCCCTTCTTCCCCCCTACCATATATCACTCCCAACCTTAAGACAGCAAACAATCTGATGTACATTATACATGTACAATCATATTAAACATATTTCTGCATTAATCTTGTTGTGAAAGAAGAATCAGAACAAAAAGGGAAAAACCACGAGAAGGAAAAAAGAAGTAAAAATAGTATGCTTCCATATGTGTTCAGACTCCATATTTCTTTCTCTGAATGTGTATAGCATTTTCCATCATGAGTCTTTTGGAACTATCTTAGATCATTGTATTGATGATAAGGCTATGTCTATCATAGTTGATCACTGCACCATGTTGCTGCTACTGCATACAATGTTAGCTTGGTTCTGTTGATTTTACTTAGCATCAGTTGATGTAAGTCTACAGATATTTGTGAAATTTGTCTGCTCACCATTTCTTATAATACAATAGTATTCCATTAGACTTCTGTAATTCAACTTGTTCAACCATTCCCTAATTGAGAGGAATCCCCTCAATTTCCAATTCTTTGTCACCACAAGAAGAGCTGCTATAAATAGTTTTGCACATGTAGGTCCTTTTTCCCTTTATAATGATCTGTTGTGATACAGGCTTAGCAATGGCATTGCTGGATCAAAAGGGATGTACAATTTGATTGCCTTTTGGGCATAGTTCCAAATTCCTCTCCATAATAGTTGGATCAGTTCACAACTCCATCAACAATGCATTAGTGTTTCAATTTTCCCATGTTTTCTCCAACTTATCATTTTTCTTTTCTGTCATATTAACCAATCTGACATGTGTTAGGTGGTAAATCAGAGTTGTTTTTTATTTGTATTTCAATAATCAAAGTGATTTAGAACACCTTTTTTATGTGACAATAGGTACCTTTAATTTCTTCATCTGAAAATTGCCTATTCACATCCTTTGTTCATTTCTCAACTGGGAAATGAATTGTGGAATTTGTGTGTGTGTGTATGTGTGTGTGTGTGCATGTGTGTTTGTATGTGTTTGTTTTTTGGAGGCAATTGGGAGCCACTACAGCTGATAAAATAGAGAAGTGACCATGACAAAAATAGGCCTATGGTGATGAGGGTCTGAAATAAAGTGGCAGCTACTGGAGTAGAGGTAAAGGGGCAAGATGTAAGAAATATTACATGGTATAAAAGGAATGACAAGAGTAATGAAACCACAAGTGCTAAAAGTGTATTTATTTTTAAAGCAATTGGGGTTAAGTAACTTGCTCAAGGTTATATGGCCAGTTATTTCTGGGTGTGGTGCTAAGTATCAGAGCCCGGACTCGATCCCTAATCTGGTGCCAGTGCTCTTACTAATTGTGCCACCCCTTAAAGTGTATTTTTAAAGGAAAACAAGCTACTACTTTAAGATAAAGTGAAAAAGTGATCTGAGAGCATTTCTACATAATTTAAAGGTAAAAAAAGATTGCCATGCAAAACAGCTTTCCCAGGAATAAGGAACTTCAAAAAGGAGTCCTTTAGCACTACGTAAGCTTCCTTCTATTAGCAATAAGTAAATATATGTTTTCCCCCTGCTTTATACAAAATTGTAGTTCATTTTGAGCACTGGAAATAGGTGGATAATTTAAGTATAAATAAGGGATGGCACCTTAGGGAATATAAATAAGGATGGCACTTTAGATTTGCGCTCATTAAGAAGCATACAGTTTGCCGTACTCTGTTAATATAAGCAGATAAAAATAATCTTGCAATTACTTTTTAATACCTATAAACTTTTATTGCTGTGAGAATGATGCCATCATTGGAACTGTGATGAAAGGCTAAACAAGCATGGAAGGGGCAGGATGAGTTATAGCACTTTAGGGCTAGCATTAGATGAGCCAGCTCACCAGAAGGACTAAAAGATGTGATCATACATAGCTATGAATTAACAATTGATTCAAAAGTAGGGTATCTATCTACAGGCGGATAAACAACAATAGAGTTCTTTACACTGTGAAATGCTTCATCATTGGAAACTGATATGGTTTTATTAATGAATATGGCACAACAAAGAGTATATAACCATTTTCTATTTTATTACACCTTACTTACAATAAGATTTTCCCTTCTTCCATGAAACTGAAAATTCTTATATGTATTTTCTCCTATTTTAGAAGGTAAACTTCTTTTAAAAAGTAGCAGGGATTAACTTAATTTTGCATTTGTCTTTATATTGTTTAACACATTGCTCTGCATCTATCAGGCTGTAAAGCCAATCATGAGCAGCTCTCCTGAGGACTGCTACTGTGAATAACTTTAAGGTTCTGATCACATAGTATAATGAACTCTGTATTTATTCAGCAATAAATAAAAGCAAAATATTCACAATGATATAACATAACAGCTTATTACTAAGATGGTCACATAGTCATAATTAAAACATATTCAGTAAGTCACAATCTCATCAATCAGTACTGAGTACCTAAGTGAAATCCCCTTTCATCCTTAAGCTGAGGATGGCTTCCAATCATCCTTAACCTAATCATCCTTAAAGAATAATCATTCTTAGTCAATGATCTTTAAGGTGTAGTGAAAAGTACAAAGGCCATTCATCCCAAGTCACAAGTAAGTTAGAATTTCATCAGTCAAAAATAAGTACTCAAGTAAAGGTCCTTTCATCTTTACTGAAGGCTGACTTTCACACTCCATGACTCCTCTTTAAGACAACCAGCTCTTGCCTAGATGCACACCACTGTTGCCTAGATTCATAGGTAGGCAGCTCTCTAATCGTAGCTCACGGTGAGTAGTTGACTCCAAGCCCTTCACAGGTTTTGTTTGTGGGAAGACAAAGCTTAACAGAATCACAACAATATTTACACACATTAAGCTTAGCAAAGGTATAACAATATTCACACACATTGCCAGCGCTAAAATCTCAATTCCCTTTCTGTCTGAAAAAGTAACACAAACCAAAAGACAAAGCTTCTGTCTGAGAAATCAAACACAAATCAGAAGCAAAGTCCCAGGACTTTTGTAAACAGCAGTAAAAACCTCTTCTAGGACTTCTGTAAACAGCAGTAAAGGCCTGTTTCAGAGTGTCTTTCCAAAAACAACAGAAATGTTTTTTGTTTGATAGACCAGCAGACAGAATGCTACAGCATGCCAAAATCACAAGCATTCTCCCTCTCAGTTCTGCTTGTTTGCAAACTTTTATCTGCTCTGCTCTTTCCTATTTCAACCTTTTGGCAATTTCCTTCCAATACGGGCTCCATGTGATGACATTAGGCCTATTAATGGAAAGGAAGATCTCCAAACTCCCTTAGGCTTCTTAAGGGCAACACAATGTATACTGTTTCCAACAAAGACTTGATATAATTATAGACAAGTTTCAAAGTCACTTGAATAGCTAAAACAAGGAGCTAAATACTACTTTACTTGCCATTACAATAACTGAAACAAGGAGCAAATTACCACTTTGCTTGCCATTACACAGACACACAAATGCCTTTTCATTCATTCATTCACTCTTTTATTCACTCTTTTAAATAACATTAGTCAAATTTTAAATTAAGTTCAAGAGCCAAACTATCCAAACTAATAGGTGATCCAAAGATTTTAAAGTAGATAAGAATTCTAAGTAATTGATCAAGGATAGGTAAATATGACAAAATAACATATAAGGAGATCTTGGTACAATCTTGGATAGGTAAAATTTTGAATAGACCTGGGTACCTGTTAATTATTAAATTTATAAATTAATAAAATTTTCATTATTTTAATTAATAAAAGTTTCATTAAATGCTTACTGTGTTCCAGTCACTGTGAAAAGCTCTGGGAATGGAAAAAGAGGCAAAAACAATCCTGCCCTCAAAAAGCTCACAAAATGATGGAGGAGACAACATGCAAACAGATATATATTAACTAAGCTATACAAAGCATAAATTTAAAATAATTAACATAGAGAAGACACTTAAATCAAGAGGAATTGAGGAATGCTTACTCTAAAAAGTGGAAATTTCATTGGAACTTAAAGGAAGCCAGAGAGGTCAGTAGTTATAATACTGGAAGAGGAACATTCTGTACGTGGGTGACAGCTAGGGAGAATGCCTGGAGCCGCAAATGGAGTATATTGTTCACAGTACAGTCAGGAAATCAGTGTCAGTGGATTAAAGAGAATATGTTGGGAAATAAAGTATAAGGAAATTGGAAGGATTCAATATTTAGATTTTTAAAGGGGCTAAGTTTTGTGATTGCCAAACAAAGCATTTTGAATTTCCTCCTGGAGGCAATAGGAAGTCTTGGGAGTTTATTGAGAGGGAAGTGGAAAGGGTGGGTGTCAAGATGGGGAGGAATATTAACACAATCAGAACTGACCTTAAAAAAAAATCACTTTTGTAACTGTATGGAGGATGGATTGAAGTGGGAAGAAATGAGGCAGAGATTAACCAGCAGGTTATTTTTTAGCAGTCCAGGCATGATATAATGGGTGCCAGTATTAGAGAGGTGGAAGTATCAAAGGAAACAAGGGATTATATTGAGGAGATATTGCAAAGGTGAAATTGACAGGTCTTGGAAATAGATTGGATATGGGGCTTGAGAGATGAGAAAAAAATGCAGGATGACTCCTAGGTTATAAACCTGAGGGTCCAGGGTTAGTGTTACTCTCTAAAGGGAAGGTAGGAAGGAGGAAGATTTAGAGGAAAGATAATTAATTCAGTCCTGGACATGTTGATTTTAAGATGCGTACTGGAAATCCAATGTGAGATATCAGAAAAATAATTGAAGAATCAAAATTGGAAATCAGTACTAATTTGGGGGCATTATAGATACATTTGAAAGTCTTCAGTATAGAGATGGTAATTAAATCAAGGAGAGCTAAGGACAAACTAAGTGAAATATGATAAAGGGAGAAGAGAAGAATGCCCAGGACAGAACTCTGAGGGCCATCTGAAGTTAAATAGTGTGTTCTAGAAGAGGCCAACAAAGGTGACAGAGAAGGAGCAGTTAGGTAGGAGGAAAACCAGGAGACAGTAGTGCCCTAAAAATCTAGAGAAAAGAGAGTATCAAGGAAGAGAGAGTGATCAAAAGTGTCAAAGGCCACACAAAGTTCAATGAGAATGCGAATGGAGAAAAATTCATTAGATTTGGCAACTAAGAGATCATTAGTGAATTTAGAGAGAACAGTTTTGGTAGAATGATAAGGTCAAAATCATATAAAACTAGAAGTAGATAATCATATTACAAAAAAAAAAGACTGGAAGGAGATAAAGGACATGCACCCATGATAGCAATTTTTTCAAGGAATTTAGCTACAAAGGGGCAGAAGTGATATAGAACAATAGCAGGGATGGAAAGAATAAATGAGTTTTCAGGGAGAAGAGTTTTTTTTTTCTTTCAGAATGGAAATGACATGGTCATGTTTATAGGCAGTAGGAAATGAGCTAGTAGACAGGGAGAGATTTAAAATAAGTGAAAGAGTAAAGATAACAGAGAGAGCATTTTGTTGGATGAAATGAAAAGTAATGGGGTTGCTTGAATAAGGAGAGGTTTTTCCTTGGCAAGGAGTAAGGCCACTTCAACATGTGAGATAGGAATGAAGAAAAACATAGTAGAAAAAAAGCATAACAAATATGATATGAGTAAGAAGGGAGAAATGAGAGTTTGTGGTAAATGGACTCAAGATTTTCTTTTTTTTTTTCAAATGCTTTATTAACTTCTAATTTGCATCATTCATTTCCAAAAGATTTTGAATTAGAATTTTTCTCCCCATTTTTCCCCTACCTACCACCACAAAATAGTAGTCCTATAGGGTATCCAGTCCTCCAATTTGCTCTGTCCCATGTCTTCTCCCATACCCCCTTCGACTTTTCCAATAGGGCATGAGGGATCTCTATATCTCAATGTGTGTATATCTTATTTTCCAATTACATGTAAAATATTATTAATAATAGTAAATATATTTACATATATTTTAAGCATATGATTTTAAAATTTTGAATTCCAGATTCATTCCCTTCCTCCCTTGTCACCCACTCTTACTGGGAACATAAGCAATTCAGTATAGGTTGTGTATGTGTGGCTAATGCAAAACATTACCATGGTAGATATATTGTAAGACTGACTATATTTCCCTCCCTCTTATCCCACTTCCCACTTCTTCTATTCTCTACTTTGATCCCTCGTTTTTCAAAAGTGGGTGGTTACAACTTCCCTCCCCCCTTTCCATCATCCCCCCTCTCATCCCATGCCCCCCTACTCTCCTGTAGGGTGAGACACACTATTTAGTGTGTATGTCATTTCATCCCTGAGCCAAATTCAATGAAAACAAGGTTGATCCATTCTCTTTTGCCTTCCTATTCTTCCCCTCCTTTGTAACCATTTTCCCTTGCCTCTTCTATATGAGATAGTTTACCCCATTCTATTTCTCCCCATCTCCTTACATTATATTCCTCTCTCAACTCTTAAATTCACCTTTTAAGTAACATCCCTTCATATTAAATTGGTCCTGTGCCCTCTATCTATGTATACCTGTAAACACATATATATCACATATGTATTCATATGCCCATATAACCTCCAAGATTTTATATATATATATATATATATATATATATTCCCTTCAACTATTTCCATAGTGAGAAAAGTTTCATCAGTTACAAGTATCATTTTTCCATGTACGAATATTAATAGTTCAACTTTAATAAGTTCCTTATGATTTCCTTTCTCTGTTTACCTTCTCTTGCTTCTTGTATCTGGATGTCAAATTTTTTATCCAACTCTGGTTTTTTCATCAAGGATGCTTGAAAGTCCTCTCTTCCACTGAATGACCATATTTTACCCTGAAATGTGATTCTCAGTTTTGTTGGGTAGGTGATTCTTGTTTTGAATACCAGCTTCTTTGAAATCTGGAATATCATATTTCAAACCCTTTGATCCCTCAGGGTAGAAGCTGTCAGATCCTTTCTTGTCCTGATTATATTTGCACAATATTCAAATTGTTTCTTCCCAACTGCTTGTAATGTTCTCTCCTTCATTTGGGAATTTCAGAACCTGGCTATAATATTCCTGAGAGTTTTCTTTTTGTGATCCTTTACAGGAGGTGATCAGTGGATTCTTTAAACCTCGGTTTTGCCCTCTGCCTGTAAAACATCAGGGCAGTTTTCCTTGAGAATTTCTTGGAGGATGATTTGTAAGTTCTTTCTTTGATCATGGCTTTCAGGTATTCCAAAAATTTTTAAATTATCTCTCCTGTATCTATTTTCCAGCTCAGTGTTTTTTTTTTTCCCATGAGGTATTTCACATTGCCTTCTAGTCTTTCATTTGTTTGGACCTGTTCAAAAGCATCTTGATTTCTCATAAAGTCACTAGCTTCCATTTGCTCCAGTATAATTCTGAAAGAATGATCCTCCTCAGTGACTTTTTGAGATTCTTTTTCCATCTAGAAAATTTGGTTTTTTAAGGCATTCTTCTCCTCATTGTCTTTTAAGCCTCTTTTGCCATTTGGGTTAGTCTATTTTTTAAGGTGTTATTTTCCTCAGTCAGGCTGTTGACTCTCATTTCCTTTTTTTTTTTGCATCATTCTCATTTCTCTTCCCAATTTTTCCTCCACTTCTCTTATCTTCTTCTAACGTTCCTCTATGGCCTGTAACTAACTCGTATTTTTCTTGGAAACTTTTGGTGCAGGAGTTCTGACTTCACTCTCTTCCTCCTGTTCCAAGCTTTGATCCTTTTTTTCCCCAAAAATAGGAGTCTAATATTTATTTCTTGTGTTTGCTTTTCTTCCTTTGCCTGGTCATGTTACCACTCCATCATTTGACCCCTGGGTTTTTTGCCACAGTAGGACTCTGCCTCCAGACCGGGGAGCTTTGTGCCAAATGCTGGCATTTTCTCAGCTGCCAAAGGTATTACTTGGGTGCACTCTCTGAACTTTCCACATGCTCTGGCAAGCTGATCACATATCCCAGGACCTCCACCCTAGTCTGCAATCCAGATCCAAGAAGGTTAAAGTAAGAGCAATTACCCCTCAGACTGGTCACTTGTTTCCCCTTCACTCTTCAGGCCAGGAGCTGAAGGTGCCACATGCTGGTGGCTATGCTGCTGTGGGTCCTCAGTGGCTTCTTGCCCCAGTGAAAGAGGTTGAGGCACTTTCAACTATTGGGCCCCAAAGTCCACACTGTACTGCCCGCTCACTTTGTCCTTAGCATCTATGTGTTGATAATTCTGGACTGCCACACCTGCTGGGAATGTGGAGTCTCTCTAGCTGGTGCTTGGTCAGGCCCTCCCTGGGGCTAAAACCTCTGACTCATATGGGACTTTGATTGGCTCCCAGAGGGCAATGCTGGCCAATTGCTGCCAGCCTGATGGTCTGTCTTCAGCCGAAGGTTAGCTTCTCTGTGTCATTTTGTGGGTTCTGTAGCTCCAAAGTTTGTTAAGATTCCCCTTTTACATGAATTGGAGGTGGTGGGACCAATGTGATTTTCTTAAGCACAGACCTAACCATATCACTCAATTTCAGTGACTCTCTATTGCCTATGAGATCAAATATAAACACCTCTGTTAATCTTTTAAAGCTCTTCACAACTTTTTAAAATGTAGAAGAACATGCCTTACTCTGTTTTAGGATAAGCCCACCAGAAACTTTTTCTAAAGCAATTCACGTTGTTCTAATTGAAACATTTCTGCTTAGAAAAAGGACCAAGGGGAAGGCAACATTACCTCATGATTCTGAAAATTGTTCTCACAGGCCATTTCTTGACTCAATATTTTCTATAAAGTATGAGGTAATGTCCTCAGATAAACCAGTGGGGAAGAGGACAGCTGGAAACATGGGAAATTATAGAAGGGATGGAAATGTTCAGAAGAACCACTGTGGAGAGTGTAGGATAGTAAGTTTATAAGGGAAGTATAGTATGATTACCCAGAAACAATGAGTGTCCAGTTAAGGTTGTGTAATCTAAATTTTTAATGGATCCAGTCAGAAGAGTTGGGTAATTTATTTCATCTTTATTCAGCAGCACAGGTATAGGAGTGAAGAGAGATTTACTCCTAAGAGAACAAATTGCCCATATTCTGGTTCATTCTAAGTAAACTACGGTTCCAAAGTCACAATAATTGTAGCAAAAATATTATATTACTATTGAATTAATGAGCTGTGGACCAGCGATCATAGGATTTGATCTTGTGGACCAAGAACTACAGGTGGGAATTAAATAGATCAAGCTTTGCATGTAATTCAAATGTAATGGCAGGAGAAGAGTTTCAATGTCAGTGCAGCATAATAAGTATTATATTACAATGCTCAATACTTTTCTAAAAGTAAATGCATCATCATCGTCTTTGCATGATGACAGATATTACAGAAGAACAGATTCGCAAAGTATCATTTCTTCAGCCTTTTTATAATGCTACCTAATAGTAGACTGAGGTCTAGGGGAAAAATGACTTTCCTATCTTATACAAATAGTAAGTTCCACAGCATGCTAAACAACTCATCTTATTTGACTGCAAATACAATTCTTTTTCTCCCATCCCATACTCTCTCTGGCATACAGGGAATCAACACAGCCAAAAATCCCAAGCATTTCCCATTTCATTAGAAATAAAAAATAAAAAAATTAGAAAATATAAAAGGTAGAGGTTTATTAAATATAAGAAAATAAGTCAGGAAAAATGGTAATCCAAAGGGTTTAGGTCTTTTTAAGGAGGGTTGTCTCTAATACCTCTAAAAATGATGAAAGCATTGAAAAGAAATGCTAGATACTAAAAGGGTCATTTTAGGACAAGACTTTTTTTTTGTTTTTAATTAATTTCAACTCAATGATTTGTGTTCATTGCTTGGTTTTGGTTGTGTACTATTTATACACTACTTGTAGGACTATGACAATCTTTTCAGCTTAATTGTATGTTAGCAAGAGTCATATATTTAATAAATACAATTTGATGTTCATGTTTATGACATGTTATGCTTCTTAGATAGTGGTGTATTCTTTGATAAATGAACTTTGCAGAGGACTTTGAATAGAATCTTTAACATGTGATTACACCAAAAATTCTTTCTGATCAAAATGACTCATTATCAGAATGGACCTGAAGCTGGCAGGGCTTTTTATTACCCTAAACACTACTGATTTTTATTCCTCTCTTAGTTCCTCTTTTTCCTGGTATTCATATCTGTAAAATGTGGGTTTTGGACTGGAATCTAATTAAATATACAAATAACAAAAAATCCCCCCCCCAAAAAAAAAAAACCTTTGCTTAAACATTTCAAAAGGCATTCTTAGCATACGGGTTATAGAAAAACAGGCAAAGTGCCAGATTTGGATATCAGTTTAGACAATTTTTTTTGGCCTTTTGGAGGGCAATTGGGGTTAAGTAACTTGCCCAAGGTTATACTGCTAATTGTTTTTGTGTGTGTGTGTTAAGTGTCTGAGGCTGGAACTGAGCTCGGGTCCTCCTGACTCTGGGCCAGCACTTTACTCACTGCACCATCTAGTCGCCCCAGATTAGACAATTTCTAATGTTACTTGTAGCTTTAGAAAATACATAAGCTGAAGTAACGGATGAAAACAAGTCAGATGGCAAATTTCTGGTCACTACATGAAAATAAACAACAAAAGCAAAACTTATGTTTCAGATAAAGATATAGTCTAAGAAAAAGTAACCAATATGACTATTTAAATGTCAGAGCCATGACTGTCCCTCCCTCATCTCCAAGGAAGGGACAGATAAAAGGAGAAACAACATCTGGGAGTGTAAAGTGTGATGGTCAAAGCTGATGTGGATTAAAAAAAAAAGCTAGCCATACCTCAGATGAAAACAAACAAGAATAGAGGGTATTGCTTGTTAGCATAGACAGCTGGGATATGATCATACAGTCAGGAATAAAAGAAAAATTTCAAGGTAAAATATCTCAGTGCAATCCCACTAAGCCATGCATATTCAATGGAATGTCTGTTCTCAGGACTATGTGGTTGGGGGCCGCTATGAAATATGATTTCTAGGATTATGATCTTACAGTCAAGAAAACCTGAATTACTTATTAGCTGTGTGAACCTGAGGAAGTCACTCTGTTTCTTCAAATATAAAATGAGGATAATAATAGCAGCTACCTTAAAGGGTTGTTGTAGGGATGAACTGTGTCTGAAGCATATTAGATATTTTAAAAAATGCTTAAGATTTTTTATTCCTTTTAATTTTATACGACCCCTCTCTAGTCTGGGTGTATTGATCTAATTTAAAAGGGCCCTAACATATGAGAGTTTTATGGATATGCTAGGCAATATCATTATCATACCAAGTTATGCTAGTTTGGATTGCCAAAAAGGCATTTTAGAAAGAATAAGTTTAGGGCAGGGACTTATGGCCTTCTTTATACATTTGTGTTCCTAATAATAAAAAAAAATGTGTGGGTGCCCCAGGGGAAAGTGGAGAATTAAGAACCTGATGTTCATGAGAAGCACAAGAATGAAACCCAAAGAAGGACAATAGGATTAGCAGTAGTGAAGCACCCAAAAAACAAAAATGTATGCCATTGAAGTTTTTTATTAAAAAATTAGAGAACATAACAGAATTCAGAAAACAGCACAAACAGGATAATTTTGAAAGTAACTTATACATATATACATATACATACATATACGTATGCATGCAGGTGAATATATGCAGATATCAATTAATTATGTATATCAAAGAAAGCTCTATGAAATGGAGACTAATTGTTTCATATTCTTCTTTTTATTACATTATGTCAAATATAAATATAATTGATAGGATAATAGGAATCATAGTGTTCCATGAGTAAATTCAATTCAATTTAATTCAAAAATTTATTAAGAATGTGCTACTTTTAGGCACTGAATTAACTGCTGAGAATGTAAAGAAAGGCACATACAATCACACCCTTCAAGAGTCTCTCATTATACTGGGAGATGTGGTATATATAGGTTGTATACAGAGCAGATAAAACATAACCTCCTGGGCAAAGGGACTAGAAACTGGGAGGACCAGAAGAGAAGTTCTTCAGAGGATGGGATTTGGGTATTGGCTGTTGTCCTTCATTCACAAAGAGGACCAAGATGACATTTCTATATTGGACTCAAGGTAAAGTGTGTCTGTCTGTTGCTGATCAGACCAACGTGTACTTGGAAGGCTCTACCACAGGTCAGGCGCAAATAGTCATATAAATATTTGGAATGGAGATGTCTCTAAATTTACACATTTCATATTTATTTTGAACTGCTACAATTCTGCTTCACTCATCAAGCACAGCACTTTCTTTGATGTAGGCATACCATACTGGGTGATAATTTGCCAGTGTCTCCCATGTCATGCAACTGATTCCACAGTTTTTCAGAGAGACCTTGACAGTGTCCTTGTATCATTTCTTGAGCATTTGCCTTATGTGAGTTCTCCCTAGTCTTTTAAGCAAACCTACTTCTAGCATTTGAACAACATGGCCAGCCCATTGAAGTTCCTTTCTCTGCAGTAAAATTTGAATGCTTGGAGAAATTTAGCTTGAAAAAGGACTGCAGTATGTGGTACTTTATCTTGCCAGATGATCTTCTGCATTTTCCTAAGACAATTCAAATGGAAGCAATTCGGTTTCCTGGCAGGGGGCTGGTAGACTGTCCAGGTTTCACAATGAATACAACAATGAGGTCAGCACAATGACTCTGACTTTCAATTTGGTAGGCAGGCTAATATCTCTTCTTTCCCACGTTTGTTTTGATGCCCCTCAAACACTGAGTTAGTTCTAGCAATGCATGTATCAACCTCATAATCTATGTGAACATCTCTGAAAAGTATACTGCAAGAAAAGTGAACTTATCCACAACATTATAATTTCTCCATTTGTCCTAACCAATAGCTCCACATATAGATGGTGTGGTAGTGGTTGGTGGAGTTCCTCTGTTTTCTTTGTGTTAATTGTTAGGCTAAAACTAGCACGAGTAGCAGAGAATCACTCCATATTTTATTGCATCAGCCTCAGAGGCTTAATTGAGTGATTAGTCATCTGCAAACTCAGAATTGTCCAGGCTTGTAGTCTTTCAAGTTAAACAATTTACCATCAGTGTGGTAGCTGACCTTGATGCTGTCTGACAAAATTGCTGAAAACATCATGCTAAAAAGCATGGGAACAAGTACAAAGCCCAGCTTCATGACATTGCTGACTCGGAAAGTACAAGAGCATTGTCTTCTATCCAAAATTGAGAGGAACTTGAATGAAGCCTCGAAGAAAGGCAGGGAAACCAAGAAGCATTACTACATACATAAACAATCATATTTTCTTTTAATTTAAAACACAGTTTATTCATCAAAATATTTACTAACAACACATTACATTGCACACATTTAAATTCTGACTTGAATATGGAATACATGTGTTGATGCATATGTAAACATTTTCCATCATCTGGTAAGATATTTCTATTCTATCCATAATTCATTAACAACAGTGTGATCTAATGTAGCCTCAAAACTGGGCAATCAACTATTCTTGTCATAGCAACAGGAATCTAGCCTATGTCCTAACATGGAAAAGACCCTCAGCATTGTTCTCAGCAGGAGCAACATTTGGGTAAGGAGTCTTTAAATCTAACTATAAAGTTTGACAGATTAATTAGTGACCTAAAAAAGACCAAACTACTGAACCAAGTGTTTTTTTACAACATTGTCTATTAGTGCCAATTAGAGCTATATGCAATTTAAATATTATGACAAGTCAGGGTTTAAGAATAATGAAGATACTTTAAAAAATGGCTCCATACCAGTATTTTTCCCTTTACTCTTTTCTTCCTTCCTCCCTACTCTTTCTTTCATTCTTTTCTTTATTCTCTTAATATTGATGAACAACTTCAGATGGTATATACCTCCTTTACATTTCATTTGATAGTGATATTATTTTAATAATTAATTTATTTTAAATTTAAATGATAAAACTTAAGTACACAATAAGAAAAAAAAAGAAACATACTGTAAACTTAAATACAAAATAAGAAAAGAAAAAAAAACATGGTCATGTGGACAGAAGAATATAAAAAGATTTAAAATATACAGCAATAAATTTCCATTTCAAGGAAGCCTATATAAGAAATACTAGACATTGTGTTCTGAAAT
>NW_027187314.1:5520634-5575812 GCF_028583685.1 Petaurus breviceps papuanus
TCCCCACCAAGAAGACTACAATTAAGCATATGGACAAATATACATGTATGTATATATCCACACACATATACAAACATACATATACACACATGTATATTTATAAATACATATACACACAAATGTACCTAAATACACATACATACATAGACTTACATACTAAAAAATATACTTTAGTATCTATAACAATACTCATATGTAGGTAAATATATTCAAATGCATCTATGAAAGATTGTAGTGTACTTGTTTGTCCTTTTTCTCTGAAGTTGTATAATATCTTCCTTCATAGGTCTAAGTCTTTCCATATTTTTCTAAGTCCACCAACTCTTTTCCTATACCACAGCAATATTCCAACCTTACACTGTCTGTTTTAAATAACCAGTTACTTTAAATAACCAATAACAATATCGATTAAAATGCCTGACATAAAGTATCATTTCCTCTCCCCCCCCTTTTCATTAAATCTATTTTAGTTTCAACTTTGTCTGAGATCATGATTACTACCCCTTCTTTTTACCCCTAAATTCAATTCCTGATCTTTATTTTATGTTTGGGTCTCCTATTTTCATTCCTTCCTGTCTTCTCTACTTTACTTCTACCTGCTAACTTGCCCTCCTTTTATTTATCCTACCTTCCCACCAAAGATCCCTTACTTATCCTTTCTTTCCACCCTGAAATCTCTCCCTTATCCTCTCCTTCTCCCAATTTCTTTACCATTTTATTTCTTTACCATTTTATTTCTTTCTGAGTTTAGAAGACTTTTAATGCCTTCTAAATGCATACACATTGTTCCCTTTTAAACCTATTCCCAATGAGATTAGGGTTCCAGACCTACCAGCCTTCCTCTACCATCTAATTCTTCTCTGTCAGTTCTTCCTCTACCAACTCATTTGTATTAGGTTATTAATCTTTTTTACCTTTTCCTAGATGCTTTACTTTTTAGTGTTGCATAGTACTTAACTCTACTCCAAGCTTTCTTTCAAATTACCCTGTTACTAATAACAATCCTAGACATATAATCTATATTTCCTTGTATAAAAGGAAACAGTCCATCCTTACTGAGTCCCTTATAATTGGTCTTTGATATTTACTGTCTATTTCTCTTTGATCCTGCATGTGAAATTATCTATTTAGTTCAGGTCTTTTTTACAACAAAATTCTGAAAGTCTGGCAATTCATTTAATATCCTTTTTATCGATGTTTGTTGTTTTTTTTTAATTAAGAATTATGATTAACTTTATTGGGTATGATTTTTTCAGGCACAACACCAGTTCTTTTTCTCATAGATGTTCCAAGACCTGGGGTCTTTTAGTTTTGCTGATTCTATCATATTTGAATTGTTTTTCTTGTTTCTAGTAATATTTTTCTCCTTGAGCTGAGGGTTTCAAAATATAGTTATGATATTTCTGTAAGTTTTTGTCATAGGACCTCTTTCAGGTGGCAATTGGTGGATTTTTTTTCTGTTTCTACTTTGCCCATCTTGCTCATGTTTAGGGGAATTTTATTTATTTATTTATTTTATTATTGTATCAGGATTCCTTTTTGGTTGTGGCTTTCAGGTAGTCTGATTATCCTTGTTTTTTCTTCCTTATCTGTTCTCTAAATTTTTCTTTTTCATATAAGATATTTCACTTTCTTTTCTATTTTTTTCATTCTTTATATTTTTGATTTGTTATGTCTTGGTCTCTTTTAACTCCACTACCTTCCCCTTGCCTAATTCTAATTTTCAAGGACTTATTTTCTTCCTTATTTCCTATTTAGTTGACTTTCTTTCATAAAGTTGTTTTTCTTGGATTGGTTTTTCAAAAATTTTCATCAAATATATCATTTAATTTTTATAGTCATTTTAAAGTTTTTCTATTAATTTTTAGGGGGCAGGTGACCATTTAATTAACATAATTCCTCGGGGTAGGAGAGGCTTTTTTGTTGTTGTTGTTGCTTAAATATCCTTACCTTAAGAGGAACTCAGTCTTCTCTATTTCCAAAATAACTTTCTATGGCTGGGTTCTTTCTCCTTAACCAGCTAATTATTTTATTGAATTTGTAGAAACTTATTATTGTAATCACCTCTATTTCAGGGGCATGAGGGATGGTACCTCTGGTATCAGACCCTCCTTCAATTTTCCCCTTTGACCTGGAATGGAAATGCAGAAAACCACTGTTCTGTGAGTGTGCACAGCCAGTGGTGTCCCTCACCCACTGCTTCTGTACTCACCAGCCTTGTGCTGGTTTCTTCTCAACTTCAGCTGTGTCTGGGCAGCCCAGCTGGGCCTGGTTTCCCTTATCAGCAGAGCTTCCTTCAATCTTCCCTTGCTCAGTAGACCATCTCCCTACACTGTCTGGGAGCTAAAATCCCTGTCGGTATAGCTGAGGCTATCTCCCTTACCCAGCTAGCCCTAGGACTCACCCTTTACTATTTCAGTGGAACTACTCTGGAGATGTTAACTCTTCACAGAGACCTATCCTCCTTTCTGGGATTTTTCTTTGGATATACTGTGATTGTCCCAGGAGCACCACTGTTCTACCACAACTCTTACTTATTTTTAAAACTCTGTGTTCACCCTGAGGTACTATTTTTTCTTGTTTGTAGGGGAAATCTGGAAAGTTTGCAATTTTCTAACCTAATCTGCCATCTTTCCAGAATCTTCTCTTGATACTGACATTCAAGGATCATTTTAAAATCTCCATGGTTAAGGCAATTAAGGAATCATGGTAGCTTTTTTTTAACATATACATGGGATATTCTTTCGGGGAAGACATTCTTTTTATTATTATTTATTTTCTTTTAGTTTCCAGCATTCAATTCCACAATACCTTGAATTCCAAATGTTCTCCCCCACCCTTTCCAATTCCCTGACTCCTCCCCCTCCCCAGCAGCATACAATCAAATAATGGTCCTAAAAATATCTTCATATTAAACATTAGTCAAGTTGTAAAAAAGGGTTATAACAAATGGATTGAACAATGAGAAAGAAGAAACAAAAAAATATCACGGAGAGAAAGTAATTTGCTTCAAACAGCATTCAGACTCTGTAATTCTTTCTCTGAATGTGGATATTTCTTAAAATTATAAACCATTTGGAATAGTCTCATAAGATTGTGTTGCAGAGAGGAGCCCAATCTTTCAAAGTTAGTTGTCACACATACTTTGTGTCCATAATTTTGTACAAAGTTCTCCAGGTTCTGCCCTCATCACTCAGAATCAGTTTATGTAAGTCTCTCCAGGTTATTATGAAGTCTGTCTGCCCTTCATTTTTATAGCACAATAGTATTCCATTACTTTCCTATACCACAATTTGTTTTGCCATTCTCCAAATGATGGACATCCCATTGATTTCCAGTTCTTTGCCACCCCAAAAAGAGCTGCTATGAATATTTATGTACATATGGGTATTCCTCCCACTTGTATGATCTCTTTGGGATACAGCCCCAGAAGTGGTATTGGTGGTTCAAAAGATATGCACATTTTTCTAGCCCTTTGGGCAGAGTTCCAAATTGCTTTCCACAATGGTTGGATCACTTTACAACTCCACCACGAATGCATTAGTGATGCAATTTTTGACATCCTCTCCAGCATTTATCATTTTCCTGTTTTGTCATCTTAGTCAATCTGACCAGTGAGATGTGTTGCCTCAGAATTGTTTTGATTTGCATTTCTCTAATCAACAGTGATTTAGAGCATTTTTAACATATTTATAGATATATTTAATTTCTTTTTCTGAAAATGGCCTGTTCATATCCTTTGACCGTTATTCAAATGGGGAAAGACTTCTATTCTTATGAATTAGTATCAGTTGTCTGTATGTTTTGGAAATAAGGCCTTTATCAGAGACACTGGTTGTAAAAATTATTTCTCAATTATTTGCTTCCCTCCTGATATTGGTTACATTAGCTTTATTTGTACAGAAAAGATTTTAAATTCAATGTAATCAAAATTATTAATTTTGTATTTCATAATGCTCTCTAAATTTTGTTTGTTCATAAAATATCCCCTTCCAAATAAAACTGACAGGTAATCTATTTCTTGATCTCCCAGTTTACTTACAGTATCAACCTTTGTAACTAGATCATGCACCCCTTTAGAATTTATTTTTGTATATGGCGCAAGATATTGTTCTATGCCCAGTTTCTGCTATACTATTTTCCAGTTTTCCTAGCAGTTTTTATCAAATAGTGAGCACTAGCTAGCTATGAGCAAGTTATGTTTTTCCAATTATTTAGGTCTCATTTTATTTGTGTGAAGTGTTTTATAATTTTTTTCCATATCAATCCAGGGCTTGTTTTTGTAGGTATTTTTCTAAATATTTTATAATGTCTACAGTAACTTTGAATGGAATTTCTCTTTCTATTTCTTGCTGTTGGATTTAGTTAGAAGTATATAGGAATGCCAAAGATTTGTGTGGGTTTCTTTTCTATCCTACAACTTTACTAAATTTATTTATTATCTCAAGTAGTTTTTTACTTGATTCTCTAGGATTCTCTAAGTATATCATCATATCATCTGCAGAGTGATAGCTTAGTCTCTTCTTTGAATAATCTGATAACTTCAATTACTTTTTCTTCTCTTATTGCTACCACTGGCATTTCTAGTACCAAATTGAATAATAGGGGTGATAATGGAAAAACTTGTTTCACCCCTGATTTTATTGGAAATGTTTCTAGACTATCCCCATTACCTATACTTGTTGATTGTTTTAGATGGAGGCTACTTATTATTTTAAGCAAGATTCCATTTATTCCCATACTTTCTAGTGTTTTTAGTAGGAATATGTTTTGTATTTTGTCAAAATTCTTTTCTGCATCTCTTGAGATAATCATATGGTTTCTACTATTTTTGTTGTTGATAGGATTGATTATGTTGATAATTTTGATAGTTTTCCTAATATGGAAACATCCTTGAATTTCTGAATTAAATCCTACATGATCAAATCATTTTTATTCTCAAGATTAATTGCTGTAGTCTCATTGCTAATATGTCATTTAAAAATTTTGCATCTATATCCATGAGGGAAATTGGTCTATAAATTTCTTTCTCTGTTTTGGCTCTTCCTGATTTAGGTATCAGTATACTTGTCTCATAAAAAGAATTTGGTAGGGGTGACCAGGTAGTACAGTGAGTAAGAGCACAGGCCCCAGAGTCGGGTTGACCTGGGATTGAATCTGGGCTCTGATACTTAGCACCACACCCAGAAATAACTGGCTGTGTAACCTTAAGCAAGTTGCTTAAAAAAAAAAAAAAAGAATTTGGTAGTATTGCTTCTCCAATTTTCCCAAATACTTAGTAGAGTATTAGATCCAATTGTTCTTTAAATATTTGATAGAAATTACTAGGAAAACATCTGGCCCTGGAAATTTTTTCTTTGGGAAACCATCAATGGCTTGTTCAATTTATGTTTCTGACATGGAATTATTTACGTAATTTACTTCCTCTTCAGTTTATTTAGGCAATTTATATTTTTGTACACATCAATCCATTTCACTAAGAGAGTAAAATTTATATGCATACAATTGGACAAAAAATAATTCTTATTTATTGTTGTAATTTCCTCTTCTTTGGAGGTAGATTCATTCATTTTATTTTTAATACTCGTAATTTGGTTTTCTTCTTCCTTTTTTATCATATTGACTAAAGAGCTATGAATTTATTGTTTTTTCATAAAACCAGCTCTTAGTTTTATTTGCTAATTCAATAGTTTTCTTATTTTCAATTTCATTAATATCTCCTAAGGTTTTCAGTATTTCTAATTAAGTATTGAATTGGGAATTTTCAATGTTTTTTCTCTAACTTTTTGCATCTATATTCATGATGGAATTTGGTCTATAAATTTCTTTCTCTGTTTTGGCTCTTCCTGATTTAGGTATCAGTATAAATAAATAGTTACATGCCCAATTTATTGAACTCAATTTTATTTATTTTATTCATGTATGCATTCAGAGATTAAAAAAAAAACTTGCCCTCAGAACTGCTTTTGCTTCATCCCACAAGTTTTGGTATGTTGTATCATTAACGTCATTATCTTGAATGAAGTTACTGATTGTTTCTATAATTTCTTGTTTGACCCACTCATTCTTTAGGATTAAATTATTTAGTTTCCAATTAGTTTTTAGTCTATCTCTCCATGGTGCCTTATTAAATATAATTTTTTTTGCATCATGTTCTGAGAATCCTGCATTTAATATGTCTGTCTTTCTGCAATGAATGGTGAAGTTGTTATGCCCTAGTACATGGTCAATTCTTGTGTATGTACTGCTGCAAAGAGTGCATATTCCTTTTTATCTCTATTACATTTTTTTTCCAGAGGTCTATCATATCTACCTTCTCTAAAATTCTACTCACCTCCTTAACTTCTTGTTTATTTAGAGTTTAGACTTATCAAGTTCAGAATGGGGAAGATTGAGGTCCCCCACTAGTATATTTTTTAATCTATTTCTTCCTCTAACTCCCATAACTTCTCTTCTAGGAATCTGGATGCTATAATGCTTGGGTCATATAACTTTAGTAATGATAATGCTTCATTGTCAATGGTGCCTTTAAGTAGGATATAGTTTCCTTTCTTATCTCTTTTAATTAGAGCTGTTTTTGCTTTTGCTTCATCTGAGATAAGGATTGCTACCCATCCTTTTTTCTTACTTTAGCTAAAACATAATTTATTCTGCTCCAGCCTTTTACCTTTATGCTGTGTGTATCTCCTTCTCTCAAATATGTTTCTTGTAGACATTTGTAGAATGTAGAATATTGTAGGATTATGGTTTTTAATCCATTCTCCTATCTGCCTCTGTTTTATCAGAAAGTTCATCCCTTTCACATTCACAGCTATTATTACTGTGTCTTTCCCTCTGTCCTATTTCTTTCCCTGTCTATGATTATACTTCTCTCTTCTCCCTTCCCCTCCTTGAGTTTTCCTTTCAACCACCACCTACTTCAGTATTCCTTCCCAATCCAACCTCCTTCAACTACCCTTCTCCCTTAATACTTCTTCTCTCCCTTGTAACCACCTCCCCTTTCCCTCATTTTTTCCTTTCTATTGCCTGTAGGGCATGATAGATTTTTATACTTAAAGAAGTATATTATTCTCTTCTTGAACCCAATCAAGTGAGAGTAATTCTCATACAATGCTCCTCTCCCTCCTTTCTTTCCCTCTGGTAAAATGAATTTTTGTGTCTCTTCACATTAGAATCCTACACTTAACTGATTATGGTATTCCCCCCTTGAACCAAATCCAATGAGAGTAAAGTTCATATAATGTTCAGCTCCCTCTAGTCTTTTCTTCTACTATAGTATATTTTTATGCCTCTTTGAGTGGCATAATTTTCTCTTTTCTGCCTCTTCCTTTCCTTTTCTCCCATTACAATCCCTTTGCACCCTTTAATAAGTTTTTTTAATCATCAGATTATTTAATTTATTCTGACACCTTCTATTTATACAATTCTCAATATTGACAAGTATCAGCTTCCAATATAGAGATGTAAATAGTTTGCTTTTATTCAATCACAAGTTATGTGAGTGTGTGTGTGTGTGTGTGTGTGTGTGTGTTTTCCTGGTTTACCTTTTTTTATTTCTCTCGTGAGTCTCGTATTTAGAGATCAAATTTTCCATTGAGCTCTGACTTTTTCATCTGGAAGGTCTGGAAGACCCTAATTTCATTCAATGACCATCTTCTTGGCTGAAAGATTGTGCTCAGTTTTGCTGGATAGATGAATCTTGTTTGCAGTCCAATCTCTTATGCCTTACAAAATATCATATTCCAATCTCTCTGATCATTTAATGTAGAAACTGCTACATTCTGTGTGATCCTGACTGTAGTTCCATGATATTAGAATTATTTCTTTCTGACTTCTTGTAGTATTTTCTCCTTGACCTAATAATTCTGAAATTTTGCTACACTATTTCTTTGAATTTTCAATTCAGGATCATTTTCAGGAGATGTTTGATGAATTCTTTAGATAACTATTTTATTCTCAGGTTCTAGGACCTCCGGGCAATTTTCTTTAATAATTTCTTGGAAGATGTCATCCAGGCTCTTTTTTTTTTTATCATAGCCTTCCAGGAGACCAATAATTTTTAGATTAGCTCTCCTGGATCTGTTCTCCAGGTCAATTGTTTTTCCAGTGAGACATTTTACAATGTCTTCTAATTTTTCAGTGATTAGGTTATGTTTCACTGATTCTTGATGCCTCATTGAATCATTAGTTTCAATTTGACTGATTCCAATTTTTAGTGAATTATTTTATCAGTTGATATTTGAAGCTCTTTTTCTATATTTTCAAATTTCATTTTTGGGGATTTGTTTTCTACATTTATTAGATTCCTACAATCATGCATGTACAATATGTTAGCCCAAAAAGTCACTTAGTCCAAGTCCTCATTTAATGGATGAGGTACCTAAGTGGGAGAAGGAAATTGACTTCCCCAAGAGAGAAAATTTGAGAATAGAGTCCAAATCCCTTGGTTCTGCTTTTATTATTAAATATATATTTTGGTCATTTTAGTTTTTTTTTTTTCCATAGTGATTCTGTATATTTTTAGTTTTATTTTTTTAGCTATCTGTTCTTCTTCCTTTCTTCCTTAAATCTCTTTTTTTTTCATGTTTCTCATTGAGTCACTTAGTCTGTTCCTTTGTACTTGTTTCCCATTCCTGAAATTCAATCTCTCCTTATTTCTGTCTTATTTTAATGGGAATGTAAATTTAAAGATCTTCCCTGCCCCTAGGCTAAAGTGCACCTGGAGCCTGGGGTAGGAGGCTTGTTTTTCAGTAGATACTTTTTGATTGGCCGGTGGGTCCAAAAGGTTGTTACATTCTCTGAGCCAGGAGAAGGCTATATAAGCCCTGATGTGAGGCTTTGTTTTGGGGCTCACTTTGAGAAGTGTTCTGTGATTTGATCAGATGAAACTCTGGAAAGCCATTGTCCAGAGCCCCCTGGCTTTGAAATCCAGATCTTGTTTGGTATGGATGTAATGGTTGGACAGTTTGGAAAGCTGTCTACTTGATCTGTTTCTGTCTTGATAATTCTGTCTGTATACTTTGAAGTTCGGGTGCTGACCTTTTTCCCCTGAACTAGGTAAATGATACATATTTGACTGATTAAAGTAAGCTTGTTAACCCATTTTGAGTTGCTTTACTTTATCAAAGCAGATCCAAGAACTTTTGTTGGCAGCCACCCTAAGGACGCTTGGGGTGCTTACTGCTACACTTACAGGATTACAAATTTTCTTCAAATTTCAGCTCAAATATCACATTCCACATGAATGCTTCCTTGATTTCTTCCAGCTACTAATGACTACCTCTGAAAACAGATTATTTTGTATTTATTTATTTTTACCTAGTTACATAGCCACATGTTGTCTCCTCAATAGAATCTAAATTCTTTTAGGGCAAGGACTGCTTCCCTTTCTCTCTCCAATGTCTAGCATAGTCTATAGCAGAACAGTGTTAATAAGTGTTTGTTGATTGATCATTTGGGATATAAGCATAAGAAGCAGCATAAGAGGAACTGGAAAATGAGCAACTACAAATAATTAATTTTAGTAACTTTTTTCATGGTGGAATCACAAATATGCATATTTACGTGCATTTGTATGTATATATATGCATATATATATAAATATACATGTATACTATGTATATATAAAGATATAAATATGTATGTATGTGCATATACACATACACACATACATACGACCATTTGTGAAGCACCTACTAAGTGTGATACACTGTTTTAATCTAGGGAAACAAAAAGAAGCAAAAGGTAGTCCATGCCCTCAAAGAATTTACAATCTGATGGGAGAGATGCCATGAAAATAAATTGGTGTAGTATATTCTCTGACAGCCAAACTTTCTTAGTTCAAAAATTTAGGTTCCAGATGACAAGAAATAAAGGACTCTTTGGTCAACTGATAATTTTACAAAGGAGGATGTTTACTTTGCCATAACTAAGGAAGGATATGCAACAGGACTAAACAGCAAGGACATAGCAATATTTGACTTCTCTGGACATGGCTCTCCTTGTCTCCATAAGGAAATTCATCTAGTCACTTTGTTACCCAGGTATAATGACTTAGGTGGTTTGTCATACCCACCAAGTCTGAGGGGTATGGACATCACATGGCTTAAGCTTTTTATTGCCTCTAGGACAAGAAGCTGAGTTACAGAAGCTAGGTGTAATCAGATTTCATGAAATGAGGAAACTTCACTAGAGAAATGTCTAGGGAAGCTAGGGATCAAGGAATTTGTATGTGGGGCTTCAGTAAAGAAAAATGCAACAGGAAAATAGTTTCACCATAAAAATATGTGCAAATAATCTATATATGGGATAAAAAGGAAAAATTGTCGATAATATACATATACACATATTTTACATATTTATGTATTTTATAATCTATATATAAATATATTATATAATAGGAAATATTTGTCTATCCACCTATCTACCAATCTATCTGATGGGTTACCTGGGGTCTAGGTAAAACCAACTTGTAAAACCAGTCTGTGAAGTTGTAATTTGTCCTTTCCCACCCTTGAGATCTGCCCCTTCTCCCTATCCCACACTCCACCTAGGCAACACCCTGTGACCCCTTTTATTTTTACTTAATCTCTTGATTTCTTCCCAGGTCTGGCCCACACCCTCCTTTATCCTTGCCTTTTGTCTCCTTAAAGACCTGGCCCAAATCTTATCTAAACTATCTATTCACAAGCTCCTCTTGGTCAGCTCTGACCTTTGTCTATGCATTGAGGCCCCTCCTGTCAGGTCAGCCCTGACAATGGCAGCCCTACCCTTTAAAGGTAAAAGCATGTACCCCTCTCACTTGCAGGTCCCCTAAAGGACTCTTGCCCACTTCTCATAGATGCCTAACAATAAACTTGTACAACTCTCACTCCAATTAATCCTGAGACCTTGAATTCTTTCCAGATGATATTGCAGGTTTTCTGGTCTTAGATAAGATCATAATTCCTGCTGAACCTATTGGAATCCCTTCCCCCATCATATCTATCTATCTATCTATCTATCTATCTATCTATCTATCTATCTATCTATCTATCTATCTATCTATCTATCTATCTATCTATCTATCTGTCCATCATCTAGCTAGACTTCTGAATTAATCACTTGCTGTTTTCTGATGAAGTTACAGATTTCAGGTGGGTAATGTTTAGAAAATCAGTTCCAAGTCCTTCCTCAACAGTTTTTTTTTCCCCCAAAGAGCAGTTCATTCTTCAATAAAATTGCTAAGATGCACAAGTTTCAGCTGAGTCTTAAGGGCTGGAACATTCCTCAAAGTTATAAGGAGTGAGAAAACAATGAAATATATACCCTCTATCTAATTCCATGGGAATAATGCCTTGGCAGCATAGGACTTTAGTATTCAGTGAATTTGGGGGTCTACTGATGATTTAGTTAATTCTTTTTTGCTGTGAGTAATACAACTTTGGTTAAAGTATCATTTGACCATTTCTACTGGGGTAATGGGTATAGGAGTGAAGTGTGGACCAAAGGATCTCTCTGAGTTTATAACACTATCATAAATACTTCTTTCAGTCCTGAGTAAACACATGGCCAGATATGATCATGAAGTTTGTCATGTACAATGTGACCAAATGACAAGTCATGGGCACCCTTGAAGTTTCCAGAGGAGTGCCTGACACATTCTCCCTGAAATAGCCCCTATGGGGCAATTCACCATCTACTACAATAGAATTATAGATTATATTCTGGAAGGGCCCTAAGAGGTCATTCATCACTCTTTCAACAATAGCAGGCTGAATCTGTTTTGACCAGGTACATATTAAATCTTCTCACTTCATTTGTACTTTTATATAATGTAGAGTTATGCCTCTCCCATTGAAGAGTTGTATGAGGATCAAAATAGACTATGGGAGAGAAAGCATTTTAAAATAAAAAAGAACTATCTAATAGTAAAATGATATTGATACATAGCTCCCCAGGAATAAACATTTTGCCCTACTTTAAAGAAAAGATAGAGGTGTCATGAAGAAAGGCAACTTCTGTAACAACATGTTGAGATAAATTCAAATTCCAGATTTTCCTTTTACATTTTCAGTGAAAATATCAGGAAAAACATATATCCTATGCTGCTAGTCACATCATCACAATTATCCCTTGAAAAATTAATTATTCATGTACCAGACAATTTCAAGTCATTATGTAAAAGAATCTTCTTTACTCATGAAATCCCCTATTTTTGAGAAATTGTAAACATTTGTCATAGTCAAATTAAGATCAATGACATGAGACATAAAAATGATGAGGCACATGAGAGAGAAGATAAAACACAAAATTATAGTTCAGAGATTTTCAGATATTAAACTTATACAGTTTAAAAATTTACTGGCAGTTTTTCAAACACAAATTTTAATACAAACATCTACATATATAATGTGTGTATAATATATAAATATAGAAAAAATGTAGAGACTAAAACAGAGATGAAAAACAGAAAAAAAAAAACTTTTAAAAAACTATCAGAAATAAGTAGTTTCCTTTACTCTGCCTTAGTCAAAACTATATAGGAACTATTATATTCAAGTCGGGCAAGAATATTGCTAAACGGGAGAGCATAGAAATGCAAGTGCAGTTCACTTGTTTTTCATTTGTGTTCAACTTTGCATGATCTCTTTTGGGTAATCTTGGCAAAGATACTAGAATGATTTGCCATTTCCTTCTCCCACTCATTTTACAAATGAATAAACTGAGGCAAAACATTTAAGTGACTTGCCCAAGGTCATGCAGTTAGTAAATATCTGAGGCCTTCCTCAGGAAGATGAGCCTTCTTGACTTCAGGGCTAAGCACTGCCCCACCTAGATTTCCTAATAAGCATATAAAAAACCTAAAGTTCATGCCATTTAACAAATAACTGTAAGAATTTTAAGAACTGATTATTGAGCCTTTGGATGATTTGGGATGAATAGTATACTAGTTCTCCAAGTGTTTTTAGTATTATCATGTGTAATAAATGCATTCTTCTTGGCCCCAAAGCACAGTGCTAGGAAACATGGATAGAACATCTAAGGAGGGAAATTTAGGCTTGATTTTTTTTTGGAGGGGGAGGGCTCATTCAAATAAGACATCTTTATAAAAAAGGAATGAAATTTATTCAAGGACACATCATTTTGAAACTTTCCCTAAGCTTTTTCATTTGAACCTAAATTCTCCCTGACATTTCATGACTTTATAGTACTCTTTTTCTTTTACTTTTAAAATAGAAAAATCCTTATTCCTTTAATAATGTTTATTTTTCTTAGGAAATTTCACAGCTAGAAGGCAACTTCAAATCAATCTAATCCACCCTATCCCATTTAATATATGCCAAAATTGAATCTGAGATATCAAGTTACTTTTTCAAGGGGATACTACTAGTAAGAGGTCAATTTGGACAGTCTTCTTGGATTCTACCTTATATTCTAGCCAAAGAGTCCAAATTGACCTACTTTTGATCTCATAAAAATATCAGTCAATCTTGATTTAAAATGAGGTCATATCAAGAAATGTATTCCATAAATTCCTCTCAAATGCCCAAATTCTAGAGAGTTTGTGGGTTCAAGGACATATTCTCTTTTTAAAACTCATTTTACAACAGAAGTTTTTGGTGTAAGAGGAACTGTCTGGTGTATATGTGCAATTTGCAGCCCGGCTATACAAATCTTGACAATTTTTCAAAGTCTACTTAAAATTATCAAGACCTTGTGATCAAATAGTTTATTTAAATCTTTAGTACAGACAAGGTTCGAGAGATCAAAGTTTATTTTATTTTAAATAAAATTTCAGTGTATCAGAAAATTAGGCAGGATGTTCTAAAAGAATTGAAATGACATTTTGGATAGAGGAAAGCATTTCAAATGTGACAATATATTCAAAAATGACAATATATAAAATAAAGATATAATAACTTAAGGAACAGTTAAGTTTCCCCCACTACCCTTCTGAGCTTGTTTTTTAAGAGATGAAACCTAACACTGAAATAACCTTTTCTGTTTGGAAATGGCTATGTGAAATTTTAAATTAATTAAAGTGTAGTATGTTAAACAGATTAATCTTAACAATAAAATGAAATAAAATTTACACATTAAAGTTTGTTTTTTTAATCTTCATTTTAGTTATTATAATTTAACAAAAAGACAATTAGAATTAATATTAAAAATCTGTATTGTGAGAACATCGACCAGGTTTATCAGGAAAGCAAATTGTGTCAGCCCAACTCGGGCTGAGCATGTTTATACCAGGATTTATCAGGCTCTATTCACAATTATGGAAGGGGGGGGCGGGGAGCAAAAAGTCTAAATTTAGGGTCCTTAACCTGGAGTTCAGTAAATGATGTTGTCGGGTTTTTTTGCTTTTTGCAGAGGGGAAGGAAGGGCAATTGGGGTTAAGTGACTTGCCCAAGGTCACAGAGCTAGTTTTTGTGTTAAGTGTCTGAGACTGGAATTGAACTCAGGTCCTCCCGACTCCATGGTTTGTGATCCATTCACTACACCACCTAGCTATCCCTGTTGTTGTTTTTTAACCTTATTTCAAAATAATTGATTTCCTTTAAAATAACATAAATCCGAGATTACCAAAAAGGCCATTGTGCATGTGCAGGCATGTGCGTGAGCACACACACACCACATCCCACACAATCTATCTGATTATTTCTGTTTTTGTCTCTGTTTCTGTCTCTAGGGCATGTATGTATATGTGTATGTATATGTATATATGATATGTATATATATTGATATAATGTGTTGTTTAGTCATTTTCAGTCACATCTGTGACTCTTTGTGACCCCCTTTTGGGGTTTTCTTAGCAAAGATACTGGAGTGATTTACCATTTCCTTCTCCAGTTTGTCTTACAGGTGAGGAAACTGAAGCAAACAGAATTAAATGACTTGCCCAGGTCACATATCTAGTAAAGCATATGAGGCCACATTTGAATTCAGGTGTCCCTGAGGCTAGGCCCGACACTCTATCCACTGTGCTATTTAGCTACCCATATATATTTATATTTATATATATATATATGTATATATATATAACTTTTATATTAATAAAGCAAGTGAAGAGATTCAAGAAACAGAAAGCTGGATTAGTGGATTTGTTTCTATAATAGAGAGGAGAAACGGGAGATTTACAATAGGAAACTTCCCCTGCTTTAGTCACAGTTGTTCTGCTTGGCTTTACTTAGTAACTGTACATACATACATGCATATACACCATATATCACACCATACATACATACATACATACATACACACACACACACACACCAGAGAAATGTTATGCTTGACTGAAATCCCTAAATTTGATGCATATATCTATAGTGGTCTTTCAAACTGAACTCTTAAAAGCACAAAAACCTTGTTCAAAAGTCTATTTGTATGATTTCCTGGTAAAAGTAGTTTGAAGGCCATAATTTCTGTCTTTTTCGTTTACCCAAAAAGACTTGGGAATCCACAGGAGTGCTACTAAGATACATGGCACAGATATTTGCATAGACCAGATGATACACACTTTGGAGGAGATGGGTGATGAGTGACTCAGTTTACCCCTTTCTTATTGTCTTGGGGCAAAGCAGAACAATTGGGACCAGAAAAGAGGGAGTTTCCAGTTGTTGATAAACTTTCTCCTTTTGCTTTTCTTTCCATTGTAGAGACAAATCCATCAATCTCACATTTTGTTCCTTGAAGCTGTTTGCTTGTTTTACTAATTAGTATCAAAGTGAATCCATTTGTTAAGAAAATCAATGCTAATTGTTTTCAAAGGTGTCTAGTACCTTCATTTGTGACCTGGGGCTACAACAGAGAGCAAAGATGCTTGTTATTTGTATAAAGAGATGGGTTATAGTTCGAGTCTTGACACAAAGGTGCCAAGGTCTGAGCTAAACCATTAGAAAATCTGATCATAAGATGATTCATAATTCTAATAAACCCTTATTTTTCTGTTTAATTTCTCCTCCCTTGGCCCTAAACTGAGAGCACCACTTTGCTGTCACATTTAATCACTCACTTCATTCTTTCTCTCCATCCATGCCTTCCTCCACCTCTTCCTTAAAAGCTTTTTGCTCAAGTGGAGTCAAGATATGAGGCAGTCACTTCGCTGGTGGGTAGAGAAAAAGGGCACAGTGGGGTGGCACACATGCCCAGCGGGGTTGCTCTGCTCTCCCTTCCCTAGCTGACCCATGGGGTGGTGCTCCCATGCCCAACTCTGTCTGGATCCCTCTGTTCTGTCTCCACTCCTGACTTTGGGGACCTGTAGGCCACATCAGGGGCATGGAGGACCAGCGGCCAGCCCGAGGCCATTGAGCCTAGGCATGGACACTGGCATCAGGAAGCCAAAGGTGGGTCCCCAACCCTTGTTTTCCATCTTGATCAGTGGCTCTAGTTGACATTGCAGAACTGGCCTTTGGATTTTGATGCTCCCATTGCCATGATACTTTTCCCTCTACAGGGGTTTTCGCTGAACAAGCCCAGTGTGGGAGACGACTTTGATTTGACTTACAATCTCATGGAATCATTTTTCTTCCTCAAGGTCACTGAAAGGTTCCCCAAGGAGTGGAGAACCTGTGACCTCAAGGCCACATGTGGTCCCCTAGGTCCTCAAGTTAAGTCCTTTGATTGACTCCAAACTTCACAGAACAAATCCCCTTTATAAAAGGATTTGTTTTGTAAAACTTGGACCCAGTCAAAAGGCCGCTGGAGAATATCGAAGGCCCCATGTGGCCTCAAGGCCACAGGTTCCCCATCTCTGAAAGCCCTGCCTTCATCCATTGTGTAAGTCAGATCATTACCTTCATCATGGGCTCCAGCATTCACCTGATGGGAAACTCTGAAGCACCCCCTGGTCTTCCTTGGCTATCAGAACCACCTGCCTATCATCAAGAACCTCAAGCTAAAGACGCTGATTGACATCTTTGAGCTACTCTACTGCTATGATGAACATCTAGGGCACTGCTTGGGGTACATCCCCTTCTTCCTCATCCTTTGCCTGTAATTCGATGGCAGCTTCACCATGGCAAAGAAGGAGATGCAGGATCTTCCCTCAGCTCTGCTCTTGTCGGGGCCAGCAGTCTTTATTATTGCTATCTGGTCACTGAGGGCAGGCAGATCTTCACCTTCCTCATACTTACCTGTTTCACCTTTGTGATGCACCAGAAACAGAATTGCCACTAAATAGACAGTAATGAACTTTTCCTCATCTACACCTTGCACTCTCCTGTTTGTGTCACTGTTAGTTTTGTGACTGTGGAAACATCACACTCTCAGGAAGAAATACTCAGGGGTCATATACCTTTCAGAACCATTGGCCTTCTATACCCTCCATATCAGCAGGTGCACCTAAGTTTCTCAGAACATGAAGGTAAGAGGGTTTTCTTGGGAGAGATTTTGCATGAGTAGTCTGTTGGGAAGAAGCCACCCCTATCTCAGCTTCTTCCCAGCAAAGCAAAAAATTCTTTTCTCTCCCCTTCCCCTGCCCCCAACTAAGTGGGCTCATGGTGTATGTTTGTATCATTAGGTATTTAGTTTTGGTCTTTTCAGGCTTGGATTTAGTTTTAGGAAAAAAACAACATCAGAGGACTGAGAATGAATGGGTCTTGTGCAACAATCTGCCTTGTATAGTCCTAGGCACAGTCAGTTTGCTGTGTTTGTGTTACATATCATGATTGTAAAAAAACAGTCAAAAAAAAGCTTCTGTGTAGGGACCCATAACCAGTGGCATCTTGGGTGGATTGATGTAAAGTGGTTGGTAGAACCCTTGACTCCTGAGCCATTATCCTTCTTCCATGGCCCATCAGGCCTCGATGTAAAGAGCTCCAGGACATCTTCTCTGTAGGCTCTTGTTTCCCCAGGACTCATAGGATGATAGAGAAGAAATAACCAAAAGCTAAGGTGATACCTTTGATGGGACCTTTGAGGTCCCATCTCCTATCAAAGATTAGGTTTTGTTTGGCCCCTGGCCCATTTCCAGGATTCTTGTCCTGGTCTCTTATGACAGGAACTGGGCAGTCTGCCACCTCCAAACAACCCAAGATTTAGTTCCCTTCGAGGCATCCAGCTCTTTCCCTCCTAGGCTGGAAGTACAGTGGGGGATAGATAGTAGGGGTGAAGAGGGTTTGAGTTGCTCCCCAAGCCTATCAGTATTTGGGTCCTGTAATATATTTCTTTCAGTGCTTCATTGCTGGTATGAAGGTGGCCCTAGGTTCTTGAAGGCTCTAACAAGTCCTACCGTACTAGAAAGGTAGTAAGCTATGACACTTAGTCCAAGAACCAGCCAATCTAAATGTAGAGAGGGGCTCATGACTATAAAGCTACTCACCAGGTGGTTAATCTTTTTGGCCACTATTTCTAGTAAATACATTCTATTAAGATGTGAAAAGTATGTAATGCTGATGACATCTCACATCTTTTGAGGTAAATCATTTGAGTTCCAGGAAAATAAGTGAGCCTTGTCTCTGCTGCTTCTGCCTGTGGAAGCTTGGGAGGCTCTGAGGCCTATCCCAGAAGCTTAGGGACTGATGAGCTGCTGCCCAACCCAGGGACACCTGAAGGCCTATTGTTCACCCTAGGATCAGCACAAGCAGAGGGGATTGACCCTTCTTTGCCCCTACCTTTTATGGAAATTATTCTTGATTCTTTTACTCAAGAAAAGTGGTATAAGTCTGCTTTTCAGGTTAAACCAAATTTGAAGAAATGGCATGTCTAGTCTAAAGACTCAGTACTCACTCATTCTGTAGGAAATTTGGAATAGGAGTGGTGTAGATATCATTCATCATTCATCCTCACTATCTTCCAGGATGCATTTAGGCAGCTATACATCATCTTGGGAAATGGTAGAGTGAATGGGAGGACAGAAAAGAGACTTGATTGTTAGAAGGTTGGCTTTTCATCTAAGGTGGGGACTCACACTCTCATCCCCCTACCTGTAGCCTTGGCTCATCCTCTATGCTGTGTACCCTATGAGCAACTCAGTGGCTTCAGACTTACTCCCTGGAAATTATGTCATGTTCTGAAGGCAGGATCCCTACTTGTGCTGTTGGTTAGGCAGGCTCTATAATGCCTTGTTCTTCTCAGGCAAGGCAAGGGCCTGTCCCAGATGCTGCAGAGGGCTCCCCCTCACCCTCCTATTCTACTCAGGTGATCCATGCCTTATCAGAGTTCCCCTTATCTAATGGCACATCTGGGCCCCAAGACTGGATGATTCTTCCCCTATATATAGACTCACTGTCCCTTTACCTGATGCTAAATATCTTGGCAGCCATGGCCATAGTTAATGGGAGTCTAAATAAATGTGTGTACTTAAAAGAAAAAGGAAAAGGAAAAGAAAAAAAAATACATCTTGGTTTGAATGGAATGCATAAATTCCAAAGGTATACTTCTTCACTATTATAACTCTAAAGCTTGACCCATACAGGCCCAGGAAGCTACATATTTTATTTGAAAGTACACTACACTATTAATAAATGAGTGAGAAACCACTAATTTTGAAGCAACATTATTGTTTACTTTATTTTAAAATTCCATAAAATTCTCTCATGAAAGAAGCTAAGTGTATCAAACTGAGCAATCCATAACCATCATCATGCTCATCAGAAGCAGCAACATTTACTAAATATCAGTTGTTAAAACAATATACTACATGCTTCAGGATTAGGTCTTATTTTTTCCTTTTACCCCTCCATTTCCAATACTTTCAATATCTCTTCTAGGTCTTGATTGCTGAGTATCAAAGGAAAGAATTAGAAAAGAGAAAACTTAAGGGGGATAGGAAAGGTGCCTTTGAGTATTTGAAACATTGTCATTTTGAAGAGATTAAATTTACTGTTTTAGGCAACAGTTCCAAATCCTGCTCTGCCCCCAAAACACTCTTCCTTTCCTTTTTAGGTCTCTCACAGTCTTTGTCTCCCATATCTGTGCCTTTGCACTTGATCCACTCAGGTGCTGACCTCTGCTTCTTAGGTTCCCAGATTTCATTCCAGAATCAATTCAGTCTTTGCCTTCTGCAGGAGGCCTTTCCTGTTCTCTCCAGCTCCTACTGCCTTCCCTCAGATCAAATTCCATCTCCTCTCACATGAATTTATGTAATTATTTACATATTGCTTTTCTCAATGAAAGCTGAGCATATTAATATCAGGGACACTGTTTTTGACTTTCTTGATATGCCCAGCAGTTAACAGTGAGTGATCTTTTATCTCTAAAGCAACATTGACTATCTTTGTAGTATCATATTTTATCACACAAATCATAGGAATTCCAAAGACTCCCAACATTACCTGGTGTGTGCCTAATGATTAATTTTTATGACACAGTCTTCTCATTGCTCTCAAATACACTCTCCTGCTTTCCATTCCAACTCAGTCACTCAGAACACACTTGTCCTTCCTTCTACATACTAATGGGCTAGCTTTATTACTAACAACTTTCTTAAACATCAACAATTTGTCATATGTTTTAATGTATCTTAAATAAGTAAAGAATAAGATGACATATGCTCTAATGCATCTTAAATAATTCCAAAATTTGCAAAAGCTTTCTGCCTCCATAACTTCCATGTTTAATTTGAACGAGTAGAAGTAGGAATAATGCTAGAAGATGAGATACCAATTTTTCACCCAAAAGAAAGAGAAAAATTATTTCCTAGATGTCAGAGCTTTACAGTATAATAATAATTTTTCTGCCTTGTAAGGTAATGAGTTCCAAATTATGAGAGGTTTTCAAGCTGGTGTATGTAGGGAAAAAATCATAAGACAATATTTGCTATTCTTGAGAAAATGGGAATATACTTCAGTAAACAAAAGAGTCTAGAGAGAAAGACAGAATATATTAAGTGCTAAAATGTGGCACACAGCTCTGGAAAGATTATGTGATACTCTTTTGGAAAATATTTCCAAGTAGAGCACTGGATATTCTATTTTTTGTTGCTGAGGATATATATCTGATGGGGTGCTTGGGCCCCAGGCCTAAGATCATGTCACTGGAAGCCTCCGTTTTTCAACTGGCCCCTGCCCTCTGAGAATTTTTTTTTTCTTGTTGCAGAACACATTCTTTTATCAGAACAGACAAAGGGGTGCCCAGTCCAAAGATTTTTGTCCCTGACTGTCCTAAGGACTCTCCCTCGAACCAGATCCCCAAGGTCCATGCCTCTGACAACTTCCTCAGTTTCTGGTATCAATAAAGTTCAGACTAACTATTTTCCCATGCATAACTCTCAAAGATACCTGAACCCCCAGATTACCTAATTCCTATTCCTGACATTCCTTTCCCTTGTCCCTCTTCCATAGAAGCCCCAGCATCCTCCTCACTAGCTTGGGTGTTGCCTAAGGACTCTTGCCAACTTCTGTTATATTAGCATTACAATAAACTTTTCACCACTTTACTAAAAGAAGACTTGAGTGTGTGAGTTAATTCCAGGCAACCCTGATTTGGCATTATCTGAGTCGCAGTACCCACAAACTTCTTCATATCTACTCTTTTCACATTCTCTTGTTTCTCCTTCGCAACAGTTATTCGCATACCCCTTTTGGCTTCTAAAAGTTTGACCCTGTCTTTATCAGATAAATGTTCCTTTCGGTTTTGATGAGGCTTCAGCAGAAAGTCATTAATAAAAGAAAAATGTTGCTTTTTTTTTTTACACCCAACCCAAACACCATATACTTGTTTAAATACAAACTCTTTGATTTTATATGTGTAACTAACTGGATGATAACAAAGCTTGATGCTGTAGATAAGTTGGGAAAATACACTTTCATCCTTTCTTTTCAGAGTCAGAGTAAATTAAAGAAATAGCATATTGTATATGTTTTCAAGCCTGATTGATGTGTTGGCTACTTGTGTCAAACTGCATTTTGTCTTTTTCTTTCACTTTTTTATTTTGTAAGAAAAGGGGCCCCTGGATATGTAGGGGTGAATTATATATTTGAATTTGAGGATAATGTAAAAACAAAAGAAAGCAATAATATGTTTTCTTTTAATATTATCTGCTCACAAAATGTAATTTAAGATATGCTTAAGAAGTTTAACTAGAAAATGTTTCTAGGCAAGAAAACTTTGCATGATGATAGAGGTCACTAAATAATTTTGTCCATACATTTGGTTGGATAATCATGAATTAAACATAGTCAGGAGAGAAGCAGGGAACCATGGAGGACAATTAGAGATAAAATGCCACTTCCAACATAAGACCCTTCATGATTCCCTGAGCTGTTACTGCTTCCCTCTCCATAAAATTTCTTTGTATTCATGATGTATTCACTTATCTGTACACATCAATTTTCCATCCCAATAGTACAGGTATAAGTTTCTTGAGGGCTCATGTTTCACTTTTGTCTTTACACTGCCACCATCTGGGATGGTGCCTTCCTTTGTGAATGCTTACTGAGTTTAATTGGATGCATGTGTGTGGAGAGCAGCTTCATTATTAGCCAAATGGCAAAGACCAAACAATATTTTCTGCTTCTAAATGACATAATTTTAGGCAGTGCTTCTCTTCACCTCTAACCAGAATCAGAATGCTCAAGATCTTTCCTACATTTTGCAGGGGAGACATCTATAGGTTTTTTTTTTTTTTTTACTTTTTCTGATACCATATTCTTGAGTTTAGACCCAGAAAAGAAGTAAAAAAGAAAGAGATTTCTTGTAAAATTTCATTTTTTCTTAGGAATATATGATATAGGAAAACAGATGATACATTTTCATTGAATGAGGAAATGTGTTACAGACCCAAATCAAAGAAACTGAATGCTCACTGCTTTCTTTTATTTTACTTTTTTTAATTGACTTTTTTGAAGGAAAAATTAAATTTGTTAACTTTGATCCTTCAATAATTAATGTTTTAATTAGATAAAGATATTCACTATCATTTTTCATAATATTCTCAGTGTTACCTTTAATCCAAATATAATTTTTGAGGTTTTCAAGGCAGTCTCAATTTATAAATTGCCACATTCTGTTAACTCTGTCAGTATGATTCAGAATTGAATTCCAGGTCATCAGTGTGCACAAGATGTAAGATTTATTTGATTTCAGGCCATGGGAATCATTTGCAGATTTGCTGACACATTTGTGATAGTATTACTCAATACCCTAAACAATTCTGTCATCTGTGATATCACAGTCTCATAGCACTTGCTTTATAAGACTGTCATGCTTCTGAGTGACCTTTTTCAGTTGTCTCTAATGTGTTCATTAACATTTCCTAGCAGCTGTTGGGACTTGAAAATAATGTGAAAAGTCATTCTACTATTATGAAAAAAAATTAAGAAGCTGAAATTTTCAAACAAGCTGCATTTGCCCTTTATAGGTTAAAACTACGTGAAGTGTTAAAATACAGTAGGTGTATTCGGTGTTGTGTAGAATATGTTGTTCTTCTGGTTCTGCTCACTTCATTTTAAATCAATTTGTACAGGTCTTCCCTCTTTTTGTCTTCCTAAAACTATCCCCTTTATCACTTTTTACAATACACAATTTCATTATATACATATTTTATAAATTCCAGTCCCCAACTGATGAGCACCCCATAAGTTTCTAAGCTTTTGACACCATAAAAAGAGCTGCTGTAAATGTCTGTAAAATACATATGGAGCAAGAAGAATTTTTAAAAAAGATTTTGTTTTTCTGCTTCATTTTGGTTAAATGCCTTTTCCTGGCCCTCAACTTCATATTTCTTTAGGTTTCACACAATTGAGCACTACCTATATGGGATAACTCTCCTCATCCGGGTTCAGAGACCTAACATTTTTTTTTGGTTTTACTCTTCCCTTTTCTTCCTTCTTTATGTCCTTGACTGGTTCTTCATGCTCTCCTTTATCTCTTTTTAGGGGTGGGAGTCTATTATCAAGAATCTTTATCTTCTTTCTCTTCTATTTCATTAATTCTTATGGTTTCAAACTCAGTGAATATAACTTCCAAATTCAATATCTAAGACAAATCTTCCTTCTAAGCTTTACATAAACATCTTCAACTGCCTTCAGGTATTTACTACTTGGGGAAAGAATTCAACAAGTTTCAAACCAGACATATTGTCATTCCTCATAAATATGTGCCCTTTTCTGATTTCTGTCCATGCACTCCATTTACAGAATCTTTAATATTTGAATCCTTAGAGATGTTTTCTTTAAAAAAACTATGTTTCTTGAGTTCTGATTTCTCTCACTTTCATTCCATCTTCTCCACCAATTGAGAAAACAAGAGAAATAAAGCTCATTACACATGCATGTGAAGTCAATGCCATATATGTATATGATGTCATGTTTTATACTTGAATTGAACTTAGACAACTTGTGTTCCAATCCCACATTATTAGCAGTGTGACTTTGAGCAGATCAACTAATTCACCTTTCTGTGACTTAGTTTCTTTCTTTTTAAAAGGAGATTATTGTAGTGATCCAAGTTTAAAATAGAATTCATTTTTCCTCCTAAAACCTCCCTCCAACTTTCTTATTACTATAAAGGGCAACACCATTCTCCTGATCCCTCAGGGTAATAACCTAGGAATCTCACTCACATATCCATGCTATTGCCAAAGTTCAAGATTTCATCTTTGCAACATCTCTAGAATATGCCTCCTTCTCTCCTGTAATACTACCACCACTGCAATGCAGGTGCTCATTGAAAAAGTGATTTTTCAAGGATGTAATTATAATCAGTTTCTCCTCACCCATTTGCACACTCACAAACTCTCACTTTCTCCCTCCTTCCCTTCCTCCCTCCCTCCATCTCTCCCTCTCTCTACCTCCCTAATTCCCTCCCTCTCCCTCCTTCTCTCTCTCTCTCTCTCTCTCTCTCTCTCTCTCTCTCTCTCTCTCCCCCCCTCCAGTGGCTTTAGTAAAGCCATGCACAAGGACCTTTACAGAAGAATGCCACTGTGAACAGCTTTCAATATTCTGATTACGTAAAACAGTGAACACTCTATTCAATAACAGATGAGAGGAAAGCATTCACAGAAAATAAAGGTAAAGTATTCACCATGTCACAGCTCAACAAGTTATCACTAAATTATCCACATAGTTTCTACCAAAGTCGTCACGTAGTTTTAAACAAAGTACATTCATTTAGTCAATCACAAAATCCTTAACTGAAGAACAAAATACAAAAGTTCTCTAGCCCTAGGTCACTGTAAATAATTATCTTCTCAGACAGTACACAGTATCAAAGTAAAGTATTCTTTCAGCTTGACTCAAGGCTGGTTCTCAGATTCCCTGGTTCCCCTTCAATGGTCCCAGCTTCTACCTGAATTCACCAAGCTGTCACCTGGGTTCAAAGGAAGACAGCAATCAGGTCCTTGTTTAGCTCTCTATGCAATTCCTATTCTACACCGAAGCTCACAGTGTACAGTCCACCTTAAATCCTTCACAGTCTCTATTCCTGGGAAGTCAAGGCTCAACAAAGCCACAAACAGAGTAATAACACCAAAATCATTCCTCCTCTGATAGCTCCAGCTGGCCCTCAGGAAATCCTCAGCAGCCTCAGCAGCTCCACCTAGCCCTCAGAAGTCCTCAGCAGCTTGACTGGCCCTGAGAAGAAGGTGGCTCTGCCACCACAATTTCCCAGGAAATTGACTTTCCCAGTTGGGTTTTTTTTCCTTATATACAATATTGCTCCTCCTTGTTCATCCCCTTCCTGTTACATTAGCAACAAGGGTTTATATCTTCTCTTTCTTTAACAGAGGCCTAATGTGAAACTAGGTGCCAAGTATCTGTCAGCTTAGCAATACAAAGGGATCTTCAAATTTCATTACCATTACAGCTTCCTATTGTTTCCAGGAATAAATACAAAAGGCTCTACTTAACATTCCAATAGCTTCATAACTTAGCCCCATCTTACATTTCCAGTTTTCTTATATTTTACTTCTTAACTTTTTTTTTCAATCTAACTGTTCTGTGCTCCTGCCTGTCCCATGAGCAAGACACTTCTCTCTCTCCTCTGGGTACTTTCTCTGGCTTCCCCCTATGCCTGGGATTCTCTCTTCTAATCTAATTACTGAGCTTTCTGGTTTCCTTTAAGTCACAACTAAAATCCCACCTACTACATAAAGACTTTAATAACTCCTCTTAACTTCAGTGTTTTTCCTCTTTTAATTATTCCCCAATTATCCCATTTGTAGGCATATACATATTTGTAAACGTATGTGGGCACAGACACATACATATACACATTCATGTACATAAATGCACATACATATATGTGTGTATATATACAGATACAGATAGATCTAGATAAACAAATATCTAGATATATCTGTCTATCTAGTTCATTTCATGTAGTTTTCCCAAGTAGATTGTGCCTTTCTTGAGGGCAGGGAACATTTTCTGCTTCTTTTTGTATTCCCAGTGTTCAGCACAGTTCTTGGTACATAGCAGGGTCTTGATAAATATGTATCAGATAATCAGATATCAGTAAATCAGATAAATATCAGATAATGAATCAGATTGACTCATTTCCTCATAAATAAGTCATGATTAAGAAGTTTCATCTTTAACTTATATTTTATCAAATGTATTACAGACTTAAGTGTTTATAAGAACCTAGAATATTTATCAACCTTAAGGCTTCCATGACCTAGTACCATATCTGCCTGTTTCCCATTATTACCCACAGAGTGAACATCTGTCCACACAAATATTCTATGTGACTAACATAAGAAATCAGCTTATAGGCTTTTACAAAATTGGCAGGATCTCAGAGCAAAGCAGTTTTCTAATTTAAGTAGGATACAATGTATAGGTAGAATTTTTTTCTGATTTATTTAGACCTAAAAATTAAAAATATCATAAGAACTTTGAAAAACTAGATAGAACTATTGATATCATAAAATTTATTTCTAATAATATATATCATGCATTTGTATGTATGAGCTTGATTATAAAGATATCTATTTTAAGAACTTGAGAAAATGGGACTCTCTGTGTTACTGTCTGTCACAGTTAAGTGAATATATATTTAAATATATAAGAATTTTGCTGGCAATGATCCAAATAATCCAATTAGCTACTGTGATTTTTATAATAAAGTCTATGAAAGTAAGAACTATTAAATGTAAAATTTGGATTTCTTCATAGTTCTCTACATACAATAGGCATTTAATAAAGAGTTCTTGAATGAAATGATACCATAAACAAATATTTTAACTACCAAGATTATTAGACAATAATATATTTTTAAGTAAATGCAAAACTCCCTTCATGCCCTACAAATTTACCATCTAACAAATGTGACTATCCAAACATATTTTTGTTCTGTGCCCACATTGTGTATGTTCCATTATTTAATCCTACAGAGCACTCTCCACAAAATTCTGGATTTCATCTAAATGTTTTGAAAGTAAATGGGGACAAATTGAGGAAATGGGTCAGGCCTCTGTTTGTTCTCCCTTATGCTTTCTATAAAACAGAACCAAAAGGTTTTCCTGTTATGTATCTCTGTAGTAATATCTTTACACTTTTTTCTTCCACAACTCTTCATTGCCATGTTTATCTCTCTTCATTGCCTTATCAGTGAACTGTAATTTTAATTGATCAATTTTTAAAACATAAACCATCTCTGGAATGAATCAACAAATATTTGTTACGCTCCTAATATATAAGGTTTTGTGGGTGCAACAACAAAAAGGCCTAGAGAATGGAGATGTAATATCATTTAAGTATAACAACAGTTTGGTTAGCATGGCTAGAACACAGAGTATATGAGATGAATTAAAGTGTTATCAGGTTTTTCAGGACTTAAATGACAAATATTTTATATTTTATTTGAGAAACCCTAGAGATTTTTTGAATCTTATTGAACAGGGAAGTGATATGACTAGAAATAAATTTAGAAGCTGTAGGAAAGATAGATTCAAAAGGTCGAGAAGAAGGGGAAATAATTAAGAGGACACTGCAATAGTTCAGGGTGGGGAGTGCCAGGAGTGATATAGGTCTGACTTAGGGTGGTTGTAATGTTTGTGGAAAGAAGGTAAAGCTTAGACAAAATGTTGTGGACATAGAATCACTGAGGCTTGGAAATTATCTATTATTTACTTCACCATTATGTTAATGTCATTTGTCTTGTCATGTTCTTCTCGGAGACTTATGATCCTTAATTTATATCAGGGCATCCTGTCTTCAAGATCATGTATTTTTCTTCCATAGTGAGCACATTATATTATTGTTTTGTTTTCCTTTTCCTTTCCTTTTTTTTCATCTTTTTTCTAGATTGTCATTTTCTTCCATATACTTGCATTTCCAATTTATTATTCGCTCGTTTCTTTGATGAGGCTTGCCATTGTAGTTTTTTTTTCTATTCTGCTCATTATTTTTGCTATATAGGTCATAAATTCTTCCCTCATAATTTTTATTTCATTTTTAATCCACCCACAAATAGCATGTCATGGTTCCATGTTCTCCTCAAATGTTGCAGAATTCTCTGTCTCATCAAGGTTACATCATTTCTTTTTCAGTATGTATTCACAGACAGCTAAAATTGTTTACTAGATCTGGAGGCCATATTTCCCCCTGTTGCAACTGTTTTTCTTTGTAGTTGTATCTGATTATGTTAAATATCTTTAAGATTTCTTCTTCCCATCCTCCATCATCCTCCCTACACCTGTTGCACCTTATTTGCATTGAATAACCAGAGTCTATGGATCCTCTGCTCCAGGACCCATCTTCACCCTCCCCATTCCAACTTTTTCCCTTTTGAAAACACTAAGAATAATGTACATACATAAGTTTTTACTAGAGCCAATCACCTGCAATACTTGAAACAGAGACTGTACTCAGATTGCCCTTAGCCCTAATAATCATGAAGTCCAAATTTAGAAGAAGAATGAGAACCAGTGGGTGAAAGCCCATGAATTGAAGGAACACAATGGACACATCAGAGGTTTTGGCTTCGCTACCAAGAGCAACTGAATTGTAACTTGTGGTACAATCATAATGCCTATGTCTGAAGTCAGAAAGATGGCATCTGGAAATCAACCCTGGTAAACTTGAGGATTAACTGTGCAGCCACCTTTGTGAAATGATCTTCCCTGGAAAATAAATTTGCTGTAGGTAGTAGAGCTTGACTGATTTCTGCGTGCTATTTTGAATATGAAAATGACTGGTGGGTGACCAAACAAATAAAAAAAGCAAATTCATTTTACTATCCTCAGTTTGGCCTGGTGCCCCAACAATGTTTTGCTGGCTGCTGGATCTTTTGATTTCAAATGCAGAGTTTTCCTGCCTAAATTAAAGAAGTCAATGAAAAGCCAATCAGTACTACATGGGTTACCAAGATGCCTTTTGGTCACCTGATGTCAGAGTTTTGTGGAAATGGAAATGGCAGATGGGTACACAGAGTTAATCTCTCTGCCAACAGGAACTGCCTCATTTGGGTCAGCCATGATAATACTATATCAAATGCCAATGTCTCCAAAAGCATGATGGTTTCACAGCTGAAAACAGATTTCCTCACACTCCTGAGTGTGTCATTTGTCCCTGAGAATAATGTGGTGGCTGCTGGCCATGACTGCTTCTCATTGCTGTTTAATTATGATGATGGTGGCTGCTTGACCTTCATCTTCAAATTAGATACTCCAAAACAGACCAATACAGGAAGTATTTGTCTTTGTGGGGAAAAAAAAGAAAAAAATTATTCTTTCTGAAATCCTTGACACTTTTTATCTCTTCCCCCCACCTCCCAACTCCCTATTTTCTTTTACCATTCATGTCCTGACACCCTGCCTTCTAATTGTGGTTTCCTAAGTGGTTGCCTTTCAAGGTGTTCAGCATGTTCTACAATGGAGAGTTCGCAGTTTACCAGCTTAGGTCTCTGTCTGAAATGACTCCTGGATAGTAAGAACTGGCCCCAGCTGGGTGCTGTGCTCTTTCTCTCAGGATTGATGTAATGCTGTACAACCCCTACACAACCAGAGTGTTTTGTCCTGTTGACCTGTCTCATTCCCTCTGCCCCTCAAGTTCTCTGATCTGCAACAGGAAGTTCATACTCTGCTTTCCTTGGTGACTAAGTCCAGATTCTGATTTACTTAGCACTGCCAGTTCAGAAATTTGCAGCATTAGTGTTTCTGGTTTGCAGCCTCTACCAGCTTTTGGTCCCAAAGGCCATTCGCTAATCTGTCTATAAAGCCCCAAACAAACAAACTTCTGCAATTTTGAGCCATGATCTTCATGGACCTGGTAGGAAAGTGATTTGAATATAATCTTGTGTCCTGTTCTTGGTTCTGCTAGTTGTAAAGCCAATCATGAGCGGCTATCCTGAGAACTGCTACTGTGAATAAATTTAAGGATCTAATTGCATAGTACAGTGAACTCTCTATTTATTCAGCAATAATCTAAAGCATAACAATTGATAAAAATCACAGCATTCACAACAATATAGCATAACAACCTATTATTAAGGTGTCCATAGAGTCTTAAACATCCCCCCATAGCTCACAGTAAGTAACAATCTCCTCAGTCAATACAAAGTGTTCAAGTAAAGCCTTCTTTCATCTTGAGTCTAGGCTGGCTTTCCATCATCCTTAAGCCATTCATCCTTAAGGGGTAGCAGAAAATATAAACATTTTCCACCCCTCAGTCATAGTAAGTTATACATCTCATCAGTTAGTACAGAGTATCCAAGTAAAGCCCTCTTTCATCTTAATTCAAGGCTGATTTCCAAACTCCACGTCTCCTCTTCCACAGGATGACCACTCCCAGCTCTTGCCTGGATTCACACGTAGGCAGCTCTCCACTCCTGTTCTATATCTTAGCTCATGGGGACAGCTCCACTCCAACTTCTATACAGCTTCTAGGAAAACAAAGTTTAACAGGGCTAAAACAATATTTACACACATTAAGCTTAACAGAGATACAACAATATTTGCACACATTACTTGTACTATCATCTGAATTCACTTTCAGTCTGACAAAGTAACACAAATCAACAGACAAGGTTTCTGTTTGATAAATCAAATAAAGAGCAACAGCAAAGTCTTTTTTTTTGGCACTTCTGTAACAACAATAATGTCCTCTTTCAGGACTTTAGTAACAACAGTAAAGTCTTCTTTCTTAGACTGCAATCTAAGAAAAATAGACAGAGTGCTTCTGACAGAACAGAGAAGGCTTTTATCTGACAGAAAAATAGACAAAGTACTACAGAGTACCCATATCACAAACACATATTCACAGTTCTTAGAAAGTAACACAGATCAACAAAGTACTGAAATCCACAAGCATTCTCTTTCTCACTTCTGCCTGTTCTCAGCTCCACTTGAGCTTTTCTCTGCTCTGCTCCTTCCTGTTCCACTCTTTTGGCAATCTCCTCCCACCATGGTTTCCATGTGATTAAAATAGGCCTATTAAAGGCAGGGAAGGTTTTCAAATTCTCTTAGGCCCATTAAGGTCAACACAATGCATATTATTTCCAAGAAAGACTCTTGATACAATCAAAGACTAGGCCCAAAGGCACTTGCATAACTGAAACAAGAAGCAAAGTACTACATTGCTTGCCATTACACTAGTAGAGTCTATCTCTTTGTAATATGAAAGGTGAAGGAGAAGTTCTGTGTGAGGTCAGGGTCATCGCACATCATTTACTCTTTTGTTTTTTTAACCTTCTTTTGGATTATTTTGTCCTAGATCATGGAAATAACTGATAATTGCTTTTGATATGCAATCTCTGTTTTGGAGAGGTTTTTGAGTTCCTAGGGATTGGAGAAAATATTTAGCTTGCAATCTTGTTATTCACATGATCTATAAGTCTTTACCAAATTTACTTTTGGACAAAATAGCTCCTAATAATTAATTTCATCTTCATTTGTCATGCATGCACCCTTTTTGTTTTTTACACTGGAATTTGGTTTTCTTCTTTTTAAAAATGAATTTGGGTTATACTTAAGATTTTAAATTTTATTTTCATGAAGCCCACATCAGTTTTATTTATTATTTTTAACTGTTAGTTTTATTAATCTCACATTTGATGTTCATGGTTTTTATGTTGTTGTACAGTTGGGCATTTTAAATGTTTTATTTTTTCCTGTTTGTCTAGCAGATTTAACTTTTCTATAACTCTATCCATCTCCTTTATTTCCTTTTTTTATTTTGTATATAGATTTATCTTATTCTAAGAGGGGTAAATTGAAGTGTTCCACTAATATAATTTTGCTGTATGTTTCCTTCTATAATTCATTTAAACTTTTTTTCCCAAAAATTTGAATGCTATGTTATTTGGTACATATATGTCCAGAATTAATATTAATTCATTTCCTATGCTATGTTATAGCAACATGTAATTTTTTTTTTGTTTTTTGGAGGGCAGTTGGGGTTAAATGAACTGCCCAAGGTCATATGGCTATTTTTTGTGTTAAGTGTCTGAGGCTGGGTTTGAACTCAGGTCCTCCTGACTCCAGGGCCAGTGCTCTATTAACTGTGCCACCTAGAGGCCCCCAGTTAGGTCAATTTTTTCTTTTAATTTATCCGAGATCTTAAATGCTACCTGTGCTTTTTGTTACTTTGTTTCACCTGAAGCAAAATAGATTTTGTAAACGTGTCACTATACTCCTTACTATTCCATGTACAAGACTTTCTCTCCATCTCCTTTCCCTAAGCATTTTCACTGGCTGTCCTTCATGCCTGAAATTATTTCAATCCTCATCTCTACCTCATAGCATCTTTGGCTTACTTAAAGTTTTATCTGAAACACAACTTTCTATGATGATCCCTTTTTTTTTAATCCTCCTTAATACTACTATCTTCCCTCCATGAATAATCTCCAATTTATCTTCTATATATCTTTTTGTATTTAGCTGTTTGCATATATTATTCACATGTAAATTGTCAGTTCCATAAGAGCAGAGATTGTCTTTTGAGTTTTTTTTTAATATCATTAGGCCTTAGGACATTGCTTGAAATATAATAGATGCTTAGTACATGCTTACTTACTGACTGATTTCTACTTCAGTATTATCTATTATGTTAGTTTCTTTTTCTCTCTACTCACACAAAAATATCTTCATGCATCAATTTTCTTATTTCTTTCCACCACAGAGCTGCCATTTTCTTCCCTGAAGCAGTATATACAGTATCACCACCACCACAACCACACACACACACATTTATTCAATACACTCTTATGGCTTCCTATTGCCCCATTGTTATTGTTGGTCAGTTGTTTTTGTCATGTCTGACCCAATTTAGAGTATTCTTGGAAAGGATACTGGAGTGATTTGCCATTTCCTTCTTCAACTCGGTTTATGGATAATGACCCTAAATCAGAAAAGATTAAGTGACTTACCCAGGGTCATGGTGCTAGAGTTTTTTCAGTCCACATTTGAGCTCAGGTCTTCCTGAGTCAAGGTCCAGTATTTTATCCACTAGCTTCCCTCTTCTATTACCCATAGAGTCAAATATAGACTCTTTTGTCTGACATTTAAAAACTGTTCATGAAATGTCTAAATTCTGTTTAAGCCTGAGTTCTGGCACATGATTGTCTTTCTAACACTTAACTATCATTCATTGAACATAGCCAAGTCTCTCAATCTTTCTGAATCTGATTTATTTTTGAAGGCAAATAAAGATGATAGTTACAGCGTGTGTGTGTGTGTGTGTGTGTGCATATTTGTAAAGCATGAAACACTGTATGTGTGAGGGCAGAACTGCTAATTATATATTGTCATCAACAAGAACAGCTGCATAATTTTAAATATTCTGAAATTCTGTCAAATTTCATGTTCACTGAATTATTTATAACTTAAATAAATACATATTGAGTGTGATTTGAATTAATTTTATGTAGTCAATATATATTATTCTTAGATTTATTTCCCAGGATTACTCTTATAAATAATATTAGTTCAATACAATTTTCCCATACTACATATTTCTGTGGGGAAAAAAAATTCTATTATGATTATTTCCATAATTAGAACTGTGTGAAAATCACATTTGGGTTTATCTGATTTTATGCCCATTGGGTTTCATTTTGAGTTTCAGTTACATTTGAAAGGACCAACGTTAGCTGAAATCCAAACAAACTAGAGGTGTTTTCTTTTTATCAGTAGTATGAAATGATGTGTTTTTATTATTAAGATTTACCTATGGGTACTGATTCAACCATTCTAGAGAGCAGTTTGGAAGTAGGCCCAAAAGGCAACCAAACTCTGTGTGTGTGTGTGTGTGTGTGTCCTTTGATTCAGCAATGCCAACAATAGGTCTGTATCCCAAAGAGATTGTAATAAAAAAAATAAAAAGGAAAAGGACCTGCACATACAAATATATATATATATATATATATATATATCCCTTTCATGGTTATCAAATATTGGAAATTGAGGGGATACCCATCAAATGGGGAATGGCTGAACAAGCTGTGGTATAGAAATCTATTAGAATAACATTGGCAATAAGAAATGCTGAGCAGGTGAATATCAGAACAACCTGAAAAGACTTGTATGAACTGATGCAAAGTGAAATGAGCAGAGTTAGGAAAACATCATAAGCAGTATTGGCAAGATTCTGTAATGACCAACTATAAATATCTCAGCTTTTCTCAGCAACACAATGATCTGAGACAAGTAAAAATGCTCATGAAGGAAAATGTTATCCACCTTCAGATAAAGAACTGATGTACTCTTAATGCAGATTTTTTTTTTGCTTACTTCATTGTTTTTCATGTTTTTTTCCCTTTTTATTTGTTTCTTTTACAACTACAAGTAACCTGGGAATATTTTTACCTGATAGTACATATATAACCTCTATGAAATTATTTCCAGTTCAGAAGACAGGAAGGGGAGGGAGTGAGAAAAAGAAATGATAAAGATTGTCTTGCTATTTAATTGGAAAAAAAATACTATTATTAATATTTAATTATGGAAAAAAACCAAAAATGTTGACCCACTTATTCTTTAGGATTAATTAATTAAATGTTTAGTTTTCAATTATTTTTTAGTCATCTTTCCATGGCCCTTTATTACATATATATATATATATATATATATATATTTTGCATCATTATCTGAGTAGAATACATTTAATATTACTGCCTTTCTGCACTGTATTGTGAGGTTTTTATACCCTAGTATATCATCAACTTTGGCATATGTGCCATGTACCAGTGAGAATAAGATATATTACTTTTTATCCCTATTCAGTTTTCTCCAGAGGTCTACTATATCTACCCTCTCTAAAATTCTATTCATGTCCTAAACTTGTGTTTATTTAGAGGTTAGATTTATCAAGTTCAGACAGCCGGAGATTGAGGTCGCCCGCTAGTATATTTTTGCTCTCTATTTCTTCCTCTAATTACCTCAACTTCTCTAGCAATTTGGATGCTATACCACTTGGTGCATATATGTTTATTAGTGGTATTACTTTATCCTTGATGGTGCCTTTTAGCAGGGTATAGTTTCCTTCCTTATCCCTTTTAATTAGATCTGTTTTTGCTTTTGATAGATAAGGATTGCTACCCCTGCTTTTTTCATTAGCTGAAACATAATATATCCTAATCCAGCCTTTTACCTTTACCTGTGTGTATCCTGCTGTTTCAAATTCATTTCTTGTAGACAGCATATTGTAGGATTATGGCTTTTAGTCCATTCTTCCATCTGCCTCCATTTTATGGGACAGTTCATCCCATTCACTTTCACAATTATGATCACTATCTGTTACTTTCCCTCTATCTGATTCCCTCCCCTGTTCATGCTTTTATTTCTGCCTTTTTTCTTCCCCTTCTTAAAAGTTTTCATTTTGACCACTGCCTCCCTTTGTATTCCCTCCTTAAGCACTTCCCTCCTTTTACCCACCCTTCCCCTTTACTATGTCTTTCCTCCCTTCAAAACAACATCCTCTTTTTCCCCCTTCCCCTCCTACTACCTGGAGGGCACAACAGATTTTTATACTTAAGAAGGTATGTTGTTCCCTCCTTGAACCCAAATCAATGAGAGTACATTTCATAGAGTGCTCTCCTCCCTCCCTCCTTTCCCTCAAGTATAATGAGTTTATGTGTCTTTTCACATTAGAATACTAAACTTAATTGATTATATTAATCCCGACTTGAACCAAAACCAATGAGAGTAAAATTCATATAATATTCATCTCCCTCCCTTCTTTCCCTCTACTATAGTATATTGTTGTGCCTCTTCATGTGCATACACAGGACTGAACCGGGGGAGTGTGGAGTGTGCGGGGGCTACACCAGTGTGGACCAGAGACCAGACCACAGCTGAGCAAGTGTGAACCCCTTTTCTGCCTCCTCCTTTCCTTTTCTCCCATTATAATCCCTTTGCACCCCTTAATAAGGTTTTTTTAATCATCATAATACTTATTTTATGCCCACACCCACTATTTATGTATATCCATTTCAAATGGTGTGATAATAATACAGTTCTCAAAATTGACAGGTATCAGCTTCCCATATAGGGATGGAAACATTTTACTCATATCAAATCATAAGTTATGTGCATGAGTGTGTGTGTACATGTGTTTTCCTCATTTAACTTTTTATGTCTCTCTTGAGTCATGTATTTGGAGATCAAATTTCCCATTTACCTCTGGCTTTTTCATCAGGAAGGTCTGGAAGTTCCTCATTTCATTGAATGACTCTCCTGAAATATTATGCTCAGTTTTGTTGGATTGTTGATTCTTGGTTGCAGTCCAAGCTCTTTTGCCTGATGAAATATCATATTCCAATCCTTCTGATCTTTTAATGTAGAAGCTGCTAGGTCCTGTGTGACCCTGACTGTAGTTCCATGACATTTAAATTATTTCTTTCTGGCTGTTTGCAGTATTTTCTCCTTGACCTGATAATTCTGGAATTTGGCTACAATATTTCTTGGAGTTTTCAATTTGGAATCTCTTTCAGGAGGGTCTGGTGAATTCTTTCAATAACTATTTTACCCTTTCATTCTAGGACCTAAGTACAGTTTTGTTTGATAATTTCTTGGAGGATGTTGTCCAGGCTGCTTTTCTATATTTCATCATGGCTTTCCAGTACATGAATGATTCTTTGATTATCTCTCCTGTATCTGTTCTCCAGGTTAGTTGTTTTTCCAATGAGATATTTTCCATTTTCTTCTAATTTTTCAATTGTTATTTTTCATTTGAATGATTCTTAATCCATCATAGTCTCATTAGCTTCAACTTGACTGATTCTAATATTTAGTGAATTATTTTCCTTGTTTAGTTTTTGAAGCTCCTTTTCCATATGTTCAGATTTCATTTTTGGGAGGTATTTTTCTCTATTTAGATTTTTAATCCTCTGTCCCAGTTCACAAATTTTACTTTTGAAGGATTTGTTTTCTTCAGTGACATTTTTTTTTCCATTTTGGCCAATGTAATTTTAAAAGAATTGGTCAGTTTATCTTCTACCTCTCTAATTTGGCTTTTAAAATCTTTGTGGAGCTCTTCCAAGAATGTTTTTTTTTGGGTATGAGACTGGTTCATATTTCCTCCTGTGGTTTGAGGTATGGATATAAAGTTGATGGTCTCCTGAAAGTTATTCATCTCATTCACAATAGGAGGATTCAATTGTCTTTGGTTTTCCCTTTTCAAGTTGCTTCTGGCCCATTGTGATTGCCTATTTCCTGGCTTTTCAAGTGGATTTCTGCTTTTGGGGTACAGAGTTCTCTGAGCCATGCTTCTCAATTTGGGACCTGGTTGTTGACTTTGTGTGCTATAGCCTCTGGGTATCTAGACTAAGGCCAAGGCCAGGATCTGTGTTTCCCCTGGGTTACTCTGAGGCTCGGTGCTCCAGATTAGAGCTCAGGCAGGCTCAGCAACTGGTGGCCTTCCTTGGTTTCTACAGATTCCCCTGATAGTGGTAAGGCACATCTGGGCTCCTGGTGTTAGTGCTTGCTGGCTCCACCTCTCTGAGCTTTATGGTCTTCTGCTGGTTCAACTGAGATGAGGTTTGTTGGGACTCCTCCCGCCCTTTACTTCAGATTTTCACATCTTCAGTCACACCCTTCCTCTAGACTCCCAGGCCTGCCAATGGCTCCACCATTTCAGGATTTTACACTGTGGCAATAATCTCTGTTTTGTTTTTTTTCAGCATCAGGGAGAGGATTAGAGCAGCTGGGTTTACTCCATCATTTTAGCTCCCAGAAGTTCAAGTAGGTGATTTTTAAACATCCAGGCTGTGGGCTGATAGCCCCAGGAGAAGCTGCTGTCACTGCCACAAGCCCTGTGGTTTCTCTAACAAATCCTCCATCCAGAGTGAAGAGGTCTGTGAATTGCCTCTGTGGTGGATGAATCCCCTGGTCGCTGGCTGGGGCTCAATCTTGCTCAGCTGTGGTCCACACTGGTGTAGTCCCCACACACTCCACACTCCCCTGTCCAGTCATGTGTATGCACTTTCCTGGACTGGGAATCAGCCACACTCTGTCTCCCAGTGGATTCGGTCACTCTAAAATTCGTTCACATTCACTTTTTAGAGGTCACTTATGGAATTTGCAGAGGAATTTGGGTAAGTTCTTGCTTTCACTCTGCCATCTTGGCTCCTCATAATATTTTGAGATCTATTTTTCTAGTATTAGAATTTGTTGTCTTATCATACATGAATTAGAGCAAACTTCTTTTGTTTAATTCATGCCAACTAGCCATGTCTTTCTATTTGGTGCCAAATTTTGTATTTTACAGTGATATATTACACACATGTTTTTGTTTACTTGAATAATTAACATTCAGCACTAACTATAGGTTTCTGAAAGATGAACCTTCTTTAATTTCTTGTGAGGATAACATGGTCTTGAATTTTCATAATAGATCCCTTTGTTTTCATAGACAAACCCACATGGTTTGCCCATGTGTTCAGTTATTCTTTGTCAAGTTGTTATGGATTTCACCCATCAAGGGTTATTAATGAATTTTTAGTTCCATTCTCATATATTAACCATTTTATGTGTTCTATCTGTTTTTAAACCAATATCCATTAAATTCAATATTTACAGAGAACTATATCTGTTGTTAGTCTTTCTTTTTGCTCTGTGATTAATGATGTTTTCAAGGAAATATTTTTATAAATTATTAATTTTTTACAGTTAGATGAAACAAGAACTAGTGTATTGGACCTCAAATCAGAAGCCTTGAGTTCAACTCCAACACAAAGACTAGCATGGTCATCAGTTGACCATAGTTAAGTCACTTCTATCAGTCCTGGTTTCATCTATACGGAATAGCCCTTACCTCTCCTACGGTTGTTGTGAAAATAAAATGAGATATTAAAGGTAGGTCTTTGAATTGTAGGAATAATGAATTCCCTGAATTTATCATATGTATTTAAATGTTCATTTTTAAAGTGTTTCCTCTTCAATGGAAATATATAGTGCCAATTTTAAACGGAGACAATTTTAGGGGATTCATTATTCATAGTAATCAGAACCTAGTTGTATATGTGAAGAATTTTGCATTGCATAAATGCTATATAAATGATAACTATTATTTAAAAATATCATTAGTGTTAATGTGTTTATCATGTCATCTGGAAATGTCTCTCTTCTTTTTACAAGTGAATTAGTGTTAATCTTTCTATACCTCTTTTAGGGGAAGACTTTCCTATTTTTTTTAAGATAATATTTTCCTTTTTATCGGACCACTTTTAAATCCTTTGTTTATTATTCCAAATATGTCTATTAATACTGGAATAACAAAGCTATAAATTGCTTTTGAATTATTCTTCCACTTGAGCTTTGGCTTCAGAAGACCAGTCTGTTGACATACACAACCAGAACTTTATTCATGAGAATGCTGTTTGATATTTCTGATAAAGATCATGCTATTTGTAGGTTTCACCTTCATTATCATCATCTGTCTGTCTCATGGTTGTTTTCAGATTCAAGGTCAAAGTATTTATTCTATAACAATCCGTAGTATAATTAAAATTTTATATGTATCAAGGCCAAATGATATTTTGCTATCATTAGAGAAAGTTTGCACAAAATATTAAAGCTATTTAACAGAGTTTGTAACAAATTGTGAAACTTCATGTCATCTATAGACATAAAATGACTAATGAAATGATTTGATATGACCCTTACTTTACTTATTTTACTCTTTCTTACATGTTGAAGACATATTTAATTATTTTCAGAAGAGATGATAATAGATTTAAGGCAACTGGGATCATAGTAGACTAGCTTTTCTTTCTGAAAGTAGCCACATTATATATCTATTATTTCCTTTTATTGGTTGCCCATTTTAAATAGAGAACAGGTAGACATCCTCTTACACTCTCATGTTTGGATCTAGTTATAGATTGCTAGTACATGAATAAGCCATCAGTGCATAAATGAATTTTTTTAATGGCATAAATAGCATGGACTCTGGTACTTTTTTATACTCTCTTTGTGCCTTAGCCAATATAATTTTCTTGTGTTGATAAATTTTGAGCACGATGAAGATGTGAATGCTTCATCAAGAAAACACAAGCATGTAATTGCCCTGTAGAAGGAGTTTTTAGATTACTCACCTTTAAATAAAATGTTACAAGCCTCTTTTACCTTTTTGGCAATAAGTAATTAAAATCTCCTGTTAAACTTGTTACTGAGACGAAGCTGTTAAAAAGGTTTTGGTAGAAATGCATGTGTCATTATGAAGCATGTGAGCCAATAATAAAGGATCTTATTATTAGGGCTCCAATTATAGCTTTGCAAAGAAATTAATATGTTTTTAGAATGAACCCTGGATATTTCTAATATTATATTAAAGATGCATAGTTGTACTTATTACAACTTTGTTTCCATTGTGTTCATCTTTTCGGGACCATACAGATAAATCCAAAATTTTCAAATTTTCTAGTTTGTGGGTTATCCTTCCCCTCTGATTTCATTTTTTTCATTTCTCAATAACCCTTAGGTTTTTATTAATGTTAATTTTTGGTTTTGACATTCCTTTTATTGCATGAATTCATCTTAAATTTTTTCTTAGCTTTCAACTTTTGATTGAAATTTTCTAGAATTTCTGATATATTATTTTTATTCTGGGAGCAATTTCATTTATGTTTGGGTCTTTTTTTTTCTTAAATCAGTCAAAATTTAAGTTTTCTACTTTAGGTGCCTGCTTTATATTAATATAATAGTCAAAGATTCTGTCATGGAAGTGTTTGACTACCTGCTCTGGGAATATCTCTAAGGATGGACATTTTCACTACTTGATCTTTTCCCTGGCAACAGCAAAAGCATATGTTGTTGTGGCAAGGTCTTGAAAAGTTTTCACCTTTTCTCCAAAGTATTTTGCAAAACAACATTCATTCATAATAACTATCACAAATGCCATTTATCTGGAATTATTCTGTTTTAATAGTTTCCTTTGCTGTTTGGGTTCATGGTGTCCAGCTCAAAGAGACATTTCAGTATTCTGATACTTTCTACTTCCTCTTCAGAATCATGACAGATGCCAAATTTTTTGTTATGTGTATCATTATATAATATAATTTCTGGACTTGGCATTAAATTAAGCTTTGTTTTATTATAGTTTTTGTTGAGTATGGGTGGAACTAGACCTAAAAACAAGAAGACCATAATAATACAAATCTACCTTCAGGCATTTCCTAATTATGAGACCAAGGGAAAGATGCCTAACCTCTCTTTGCTTCAGTTTTCTCATCAATATCATCATCATAAAAATAGTACCTACTATCCTTGGTTGTTGTGAAGATAAAATATTTTAATTCCTTGTAAACCTTAGAGTATCATATAAACATTAGATATCATCATCATCATCATGATTATTAATGCTATTGACATTATTACCCTTTTTATTGAGATTTAGTTTATTCTTTTATGCTTGATCTAATTTAATATAATCTTGGAGTAGAGTTATAGTTTGTTTTTTTTTCAGTACATTTGTAGTATGAATTACTTTCATATGGTTGATAAGATCCTCTTCTAATTTAGTTCTTATGTAGTTTCTATATGATTTCCTTCCTTATCCTCCAGCTCTCGGTGCCCTCTCTAACGAAACACATTGTTTTTAGATACTTGGCATTTTTATTTTTATTTATTTATTCTGTATGTTTGTATGTCTCTTCTCTCTCTGTGTATATGTCTATCTTTCTATCTATGTATGTATATATATACATATATGTATATATATGTATGTGTTGTCTTCCTCATTAAAGTATATGCTCCTTGCAACAGGGGTGGTTTCACTCATATTCATATCTCTTTGCACTGTAACCAATGCATACTAGGCACTTTACAAATGCTTATTGATTGATTTATTGATATGTGGTTATTAACATATATTAAAGACATTCTTATCTTTAGTCATCTTACTGTTTGGTGGTTTATTTGCTTTAGCTGTCAGTACTACTTACTCTAATAAATTTCAAATAGATGAAATATTAGTGGTCCTAATTTTTAAGGGTTTATCTTGCCTTCTAGTTATACCAAAATATGAATGTGGACCAATCTCTCAACAATTCTTGGCAGGCTGACCATCATAACCATTATGGATAGAATCAGCCTGATATTTGGTACCACCTCAGCTATTGCTTTTATTGCTAACATTAATTATATCAAATAAACCAAAGTGCTAACCCAACCAGCGGTACCTCTGTAGCCCAGTTCATTAACATTCAGATTTCCTGCCATTCCTTCGCAGCTATCATAACACTCTTAGAATGCAAAAAAAAAAAAAAATTAGGAGGAGAGAGAACTAGCATTTCCCTACCTGTGTGCCTACTGTGCAAATAGGCATTGAGAAAAATCCTTTACCCATATCTAATTTAATCTTAATAACAATCATGTGAAATAGGGGCTATGATTGTCCTCATTTTGCAGTTGGGAAAACTGTGGCATCAGATGATCAGTTGTCCAAGGTCACACAGCTACTAAATATCTGAAGCCAGATTTGAACTTGGGTCTTTCAGACTACAGGACCAGCACTCTATCCACTATGTCACCTAGTTGTCTCTGTAATTGACTTGATTGGATACCCTGCACCTTCTCTTTGCTTTTCTAATGCAAATATTATTGTTGTTTAGCTAATGGCCTCTTATACCTGCTATTAATAAATAGAAGGTGTGTAATTATTTTGCTTTCATGGTGAAGTTGAAGGTTCCTTGGAAATTTCTAGAAAATTAAACTATTATTTTGAATTTAATTTTCCTTCAGAACAAAGTCTCACAAGAGTCTTACTAGTTCTAATAAGTTGAGGAAAGAAGAGTGATTATTTCAAGCTGGAACTTTTAAAAAGTACCAAGAAATCATTCATATCTTTAGATTTTCCCCTAACAGCCCTGGGTTTTCTTAATTGAGGGAAAGGACCTAAACTAAGTTCTATTTACCTGAATCAACAGCTCCCTACATATAATAAGCACTTAATCAAAGTGTATTTAATCAAATACACTTTTACTCATGCCTGTAACTGCCACCTTACCTGACACTACCTTCCTGACCATGAAGCATACCCCTCTTTCTGCCCGGTAAAACAAACATTAGAAGTGCAATTATTTTATAGACATATATCAGCAAGTACTATAGTACAGTACATTAATTGTGTAAACACATAAACTCAAGAAATAATGAATAATTTCAACAAACCTTTTTCAGTGGGGATATAATTTATTTCTCCTTACTTATATTGTTATCAATCTTGCACATGACAATTTAAGCAATACATTTTGATATAACCATATCATACATCATTATGTATACACCTGTATGTGTGGTAATTGCTAGCTAAATGAGACACCAGGCTGTGAGATGAAATCAGCTTATAAAAGTATCACTGAAAAGAAACAAAATTCAGATTATTTTCCTTAAATGTCTTTTATAGTTCACAATAAATAAGATGAATTAGTTATGGGTGCAGTTAAAATTTGTTCAGAAATTGTCCTCTCATTTTTATCATTATTAAAGCAAGACAGAAACAGAAACAAACAAAAAGAGACATAAAATTACTTGTTTCTTATAGATATCAACCTTAAAAATATGTCACCAGGAAACATCACCAGCTTTATTACTTTTGATGTTCAGTCATTTTTCAGTTATGTCTGACTCATGATGACACTTTTTGTGGTTTTCTTGACAATGGAACTGAAGTGGTTTGTCCTTTCTCCAAATTTTCTACTTCATTCAGAAGTTGCTGTAATACCTTGATATATATCATAAAATATATGTAAATTTTATGTTTATTTTTACTTTTATACCATTCATTTCCGCAAGATTTTGAGTTACAAATTTTCTCCCCATATGTCCCCTACCCACCATCTCAAAACAACAATCTCACTGTATAACCCCTCTCCCAATCTGTTCTCTCCCATATTCTCCCCCATTCCCCCTCAGACTTTCTGGTAGGACAAGATGGATCTCCATACCCCAGTGCCTGCTTACCTTATTTCCCAGTTGCATGTAAGAAATAATAATAATAATAATAACTTTTAAACATTTGATTTTGAAACTTTAAAACCCAGATGAAGGCTTTCCCTTCCTCCCTATTCACACACCCTTACTGAGAAGATAAGCAATTCAATATAGGTTGCACATGTGTAGTTGTGTAAAACATTCCCATAGTGGATATATTGTGAAAGACTGATTATATTTCCTTCCATCCTATACCACCCCTACTTGTTCTACTCTCCCCTGTCCCTTTTCAAAAGTGAATGCTTCAAACTACCTTCCCCCCTACATCCTTTCCCCTCCATCATCCCCCCTTTCATCCCCTTGCCCCTATCCTCCTATAGGGCAAGATACCAAATTTACTTTGTATGTCTTTCCCTCCCTACGCCAAATTCAATGAGAATAAGATTGACCCATTCCCTTTTGCCTGCCTGTTCTTCCCCTACATAGTAACAATTATCCCTTACCTCTCCTATATAAGATAATTTACCCCATTCTGTCTCTTCCCTTCTTCTCTCATTATATTCCTCTCCCACCTCTCACTTTCACCTTTTAAATATGATCTATTCCTATTCAATTGATCCTATGTCCTCTGTCTATATATACCTATACACAAATATACACACACTCACATATGTATTCATACACCCTTATACCCTCTTTTATAGACATATATGTGCATGTATACATACATATGTGTGTATGTGTATATATATATATACATATATATATATATATTCCCTTCAACTATCATCATACTGAGAAACGTTTCATAAGTTAAAATTATCATTTTTCCATGTAGACATGTAAATAGTTCAACTTTTATAAGTTCCTTATAATTTATTTTCCCTGTTTACTTTCTCATGCTTCCCTTGCTTTTTGTATTTTAATGTGAAATTTTCTATTCAACTCTTTTTTCATCAAGAATACTTGAAAGTCCTCTATTTCATTGAATAACCATACATTCTCCTAGAACATTACATTCAGTTTTGCTGAGTAGATCATTCTTGGTTTTAATCCTAGTTCCTTTGACCTCTGGAATATCATATTGCAAGCCATTCAATCCTTCAGTGTAGAAGATACTAGATCCTATGATATCCTGATTGTGTTTCCACAATATTCAAATTGTTACTACTAGATTGCTTGTAATATTTTCTCCTTGAAAATATTACAAGGAAAGGCAACTTCCCAAGGTTCAAAATACCAGCAGAGGTGCTCTCCATTTTATTCAGTGACAAACCAAGAACAGAGAAGATCAAAACGTGACATCATTCCAAATACAGCATTTACTAAATGTGATTAAATAATCTCCAAGGACTACCCCACCTCAGGACCTTCCAATCATTCAATCAATTACAAAGTCCCTTATCTAAATACTTCTCCACCCCTAGGCTATACCTTCATTTAGTCCACCACAAAGCTCCTCTTCTCAAATGGAGATTAGTTTCCAAACATAAGTAAAGTACCTTCATTTGTCAATCACAGAGCACAATAAGGTCAAAATTTCCCCACCCCTGGATCTCAATTGAATCTACCCCAGAGTTACATCAAGTTTAAACACAGCATTTAATACCCAAATGGAGGTCTTTTCTTCATCTTGACACGAGGCAAGTTCTCAGCAATCTTAGTTCCTGGGGAGACAAGGCTTGGCAAGGCCACAACATACATTGCCAGTCTCTTCATTAATTCATCCTCTGTCTGTAGAACAGTCCTAGAACCCCTGAAAACATTAGCAAAACCCTCTCCCAGGATTTCTGTAAACATACAACAAGAAAATCCTTCTTCAGGGCTTCTGAACCAACAGAAAGGTTCCCAGACCCCTGCAACAACAGCACTGCCCTTCACCAGTGGACAGTATTCATTCTGTCTGCAGGACAGTCTCCAGACCCCTGCAACAACAGCACTGTCCTTCACCAGTGGACACTATTCACACTCTGTCTACAGGGCAGTCTCAGGGCTTCTTAACCAAAAGCCAGGTTCCAGGACTTCTTCAACAACAGGACTGTCTTTTACCAGTGGACAAATCTGGCAAAACAACATCAAAACAGACAGACAAAGTACCAGCAAAACAGCCATGTCTCCTAAGTCCTTGGCAGGTCAGGGGGCAGGTCTCAAAAGTCCAGGGCAATTCAAAGCGGCCACCAGCAATTCTCTTAGTCTATCTCTCTACACGAGGTGCTGCTTCCAAAAAAAGTTCTTCTGCCTCTCTCTTGTCTCTCCAAATCTATGTCACCAGCTCCTCCCAGTTCAGGACTTTCTTTTCACATCAACAAGTCCATCCCACAGGTGGGATTAACAAGCTCTGGGTTTTAACACAATCAATTTGAAAACCAAGCCCAAATACAGGGGAATCTCCACATTCCATTACTATCACACCTGGGAAGTCCTGAATCTGGCTACAATATTCCTAGGATTTTTTTTGGGGGGGGTGGTATTTTTGAAGAGGTGATTGGTGGATTCTTTCAACTTCTTTTTTTTTCCTTCTGGTTCTAAAACATCAGGGCAATTTCCCTTGTGAATTTCTTAAAATATGGTGTCTATGCTTTTTTTTTTTTGATCATGGCTTTCAGGTAGTCCGATAATTTATAAATTATTTCTCCTGGATCTATTTTCCAGGTCAGTGGTTTTTCCAATGAGATGTTTCACAATGCCTTCTATTTCTTCATTTGTTTGGATCTGTTTAATAATATCTTGGTTTCTCAAAAAACCATTAGCTTCCATTGGCTACAATCTAATTTTGAAGAATTTTTTTTATCTTGAGTGATCTTTTGAAATTATTTTTCCATTTGGAAAATTTTGATTTTTGGAGCATTCTTCTCCTCATTTTGTTTTGTTTTTTTTTTACTTCTTTTGCCATTTGAGTTAGTCTATCTGTTAAGGTGTTATTTTCTTCAATCAGTTTGTTGACTTGTTTTTCATCACTTTCTTGCATAATTCTGATTTCTCTTTCAAATTTTTCCTTCACTTCTCTTACTTGATTTTCAAAATTCTTCTTGAGCTCCTCCATGGCTTGTAATAGTGCATTTTTTTTCTTGGAAGATTTTGGTGCAGGAGTTCTGACTTTATTGTCTTCCTCCCATTCTATTCTTTGATCCTTTTTGTCCCCAGAAATGGAATCTAAAGTTGCATTGCTGTGCTTGCTTTGCTGCTTTTGCTTGCTCATTTTGCCATTCAATTCCTTAAGCTTTGAGCTCTTTGCCACACTAGAGCTCTGCTTCCAGAGGGGAGATCTTTGTCCCAAATCACTGGGGTTTTTGCAGCTACCTGAGCTGTTAAAAGGGTGCTATCTCTACAGCCCCCACATGCTATGGCTCACTGGTCACACAGCTCAGGACCAAGAGATAAAGCAAGAGAAGTTACCCTCTGAATGGTTGCTTGGCCCCCTTACAATCTGCAGACTGGGAGCTCCAAAGCAGCCATGTGGAGGTAGCTGCATGGCTCCTGTGCCTCCCTTGCTTCTTGCTCTGGGGGCAGAGGCCAGACTCCACCTCCATCTCCCTCCCCCACTTTCCAACAGATTTCTACACTGACCTTTTACTTTGACTTGGGCATTTATGGGTATTTCTGGCAACCAACACAGCTGCTAGTGATCCACTTTCTTAAAGCCTTCTCCTGACACTGCTGGTCAGGGCCATTCTGGGATTAAAAGCATAGGCTCAGGTGGGGCTGGACACTTCCTGCCATCCTGCTGGACTGCCTTCAGCAGTAGCTTTTTCCTTGCTGTGATATTGTGGGTTCTGCAGCTCTAAAATTTGTTTAGAGTCATATTTTATACATATTTGAGGTGATTATGGGGGGAGTTCATGGAGTTTTCCTGCTTCTATGCTGCCATCTTGGCTCTGCCCCCCCCATAATTTTTGTAATGATTACTAGAAACAAAAGAAAATCAGCAAATTATTGGACACTAGAAATTAAAGACTTTGCTTTAGCTAAGGATTGAAGGAATCATGTAAATAATTTAGGAGTGGACACTGTATCTCAGCCATGTAAGTATATATTTCAGTCCTACTCCTAACATATACTTTTCAACTTCTGAATGTGCCCTAATATTCTGCAATTAATAATCTTTTATTAAGGGCACTGTATATACAACTACAAAAACATATCAGATCTGGTCCCATCACATCCTTACCTTACATTATCTAGGTGATACAAAATACAAAGATATAAATATAAGCAAAGTATTTTGTTTAGGGGGGAAGGAAGGGGTTAGAAGGTGGGAAAATCAGGGAAGGCTTCTAGTAGAAGGTAGGGCAAGACATAAATTCTGAAATATAACAGTAATTTTAAGAAGTAGAGGTGAGGAAGGTGTATATTCTGTTGATAGAGGATAGCTTATACAAAGGCACAGAGAAAAGATGGAGTGTTAAGGGTGAGGAAATGTAAGAGAATACATTTTGCTGGATACCAGATTATGTGAAGGTAAGTAATAAATATTAAAGTTGAAAAGCAATGTTAGAGCCAAGTTTAAAAGATTTTGAATGTTTTTTTTTTCATGTATCTATAGTTACTTTTAATTTTTTCATCTGAATACTGTCTGTAACTTTGGGAATTTATCAATTGGGCAAAGGCTTGTATTATTGATTTGATTCAGTTCTCTGTAAATTTTAAAAACGAAGACTTTATTAGAGATACTTGCTGTAAAGATTATTTCCCAGTTTTTTTGCCTTTTTCTAATTTTTTGGTTACATTGGTTTTGTTTGTACAAAAGGTTAATTTTTATTTTAATATAATAAAATTGCTTCTTTTTCATTTCATAATGGTTTCTATTTCTTGTTTTGTTATGAATTCTTCACTTCCCCATATATCTGAGAGGTATATTATTCCTTGTTCTTATAAATTGCTCATGCTATAATCCTTTATGTCTAAATCATGCATATGTGGTCTGAAATTCTGCAATTAATAATCATTTATAAAGGGTACTGAACATACAAAGACAAAAACAAGTCAGATCTGCTCCCATCAAATTCTTACCTTAAATTCTATAGGTGAATATTATCTTGATATATGATGTGAGATGTTGGTATATACCTAGTTTATGCCTTATTGTTTTCCAATTTTCACAACAGTTTTTTGTCAAATAGTGAGTGTTTACCCCAAAGACTAGGGTCTTTGACTTTATCAAAGAATAGATTACTATGGACATTGACTACTGTGTTTTGGACACCTAATCTATTTCACCAATCTACCACTCTGTTTCTTAGCCAGTACATAACACTTTTGATGATTGCTGCTTTATAATATTGTTTTAGATCTGGTATTGCTAGGCCACATTACTTTTCGATTTTTTCATTAATTTAATCCCTTGATATATTTATCTTTTGTTCTTCCAGATGAATTTGTTTGCTCTAAGTTTATTTGTGTGAAAAGTATTTTGTAATGGTGCTCACACAGTTCCAGGATTTTTCTTTGCAGGTAGGCTCCCAAATATTTCATATTGTTCATAGTTACTTTAAATGGAATTTCTCTTTCTATTTTTTGCTGCTGGGCTTTGTTGGTTCTATAAAGAAATGCTAATGATTTATGTGAGTTTATCTTATATTCTGCACCTTTGCTAAAGTTGTTAATTATTTTGAGTAGTTTTTTTTTTTTAGTTGGCTCTCTAGGATTCTCTAAGTATACCATTATATCATCGATAAAGAGTGATAATTTTGTGTCCTTATTGCCCGTTTTAAGTCGTTCAATTTCTTTTTCTACTCTTATTGCTACAGCTAAAATTTCTAGTACAATATTGAATAATAGTGATGATAATGTGCATCCTTGTTTCACACCTAATCTTACTGAGAAAGCAATTGGTTTATCCCCATTATGCAAAATGTTTGCTGAAGGTTTTTGATAGAGGCTACTTATCTTTTTAAAGAAAACTCATTTACTCCTATTCTCTCTAGTGTTTTTAATAGGAATCAGTACTGTATTTTTTTTTCAGCAGCTTTTGCTGCAACTTTTGAGATAATCACATAATATCTGTTAGTTTTGTTTTTGATATGGTCAGTTACACTTATAGTTTTTCTCTGTTTTGGTTCTTCCTGCTTTGGATATCAGCACTATATTTGTATCATTAAAATAGGTAGTTTATATATTATTGGAATTAATTGTTCTTTTAATTTAAATTAGTCTTTAAATGGTTCTTAAAATTCCTTAAATTTGGTAGAATTCACTTGAAAATCCATCTGTACCTGGAGATTTTTTTTTTTTTAGGAAATTCACTGATGACTACTTTATTTTCATTTTCGAAAATGAGGTTGAGTATTTTATTTCTTCTTCTGTTAATACTGGCAATTTATATTTTTGTGAATATTCATCCATTTCATGTAGATTGCCAGACTTATTGATATAAAGTATGACAACTTAGCCCTCTATTATTTCTTTAATTATCTCTTTATTGTTGGTTAATTCACCCTTCTCATTTTTGATACTGGTAATTTGATTTTTATTTCTTTTTTATTAATCTGATTGATTAAAGGTTTATCATTTTGCTTTTCATAAAAACAGCTTTTAGTTTTGCTTTCAATAGTTTTCTTACTTTCAGTTTTATTAATCTCTTTTAATTTTCAGAATTTCTAATTTAATATTGAAATGGGATTTTAAAATTTTTTTCCTAACTTTTTTAGTTACATGCCCAAATCATAGATCTCCTGTTTTTTCTGTTTTATTCATGTAAGCATTTTGTGGTATAAAATTCCCTCTAAGAACTGCTTTTTTGTCCCATAGGTTTTGCTAAGTTGTCTAATTATTGTCATTCTTTTGAATGAATTTAGTGATTGTTTCTATAATTTTTTGTTTGACTCATTCATACTTTTGGATTAAATTATTTAGTTTCCAGTTAACTTTTAGTCTGTCTTTCCATAGCCCTTTATTATATGTAATTTTTATTGTGTCATGATCTGGAAAGGGTACATTTAATATTTCTGCCTTCTGGCATTTGATTGTAAGATTTTTATGTCCTAATATTTGGTGAATTTTTGTGTAGGTGTCTTTTACCACTGAGAAAAGTTGTTTCCTCCTCTCTATCCATCTTCAGTTTTCTCCAGAGGTCTATAATATCTAACTTTCCTAAAATTTTATTCAGTTGCTTAACTTCATTCTTGTTTATTTTTTATTAGATTTATCTGGTTCCCAAAGGCAGAGGTTGATGTCCCCTACTAGTGTAGTTTGTTGTGCATTTCTTCCTGTATGTCACTTGACTTCTCCTCTAAGATGTGGTATTACTTGGTACATATAAGTTTAGTATTGATATTGCTTCATTGTGTATGGTAACTCTAAGTGAGATGAAGTTTCCTTCTTTATCTCTTTTGATGAAGTCTGATTTGTTTTTACTTTGTGTGAGATCAAGAGAGCCACTCCTGTTTTGTTTTATTTTTCTCTTAAGGTAAAGAACAATATGTTCTGCTCCTGCCTTCTACCCTAACTCTGTGTGGTATATTTCTTATAAATGGCATATGGTAGGATTCTGGGTTTTAATCTACTCTGCTGATTTCATTTTTTCTGAGAGTTCATCCCATTCACATTCACAGTTATGATTATGAACTGTTTTACACTCCATCCTATTTTCCCCCATTTATACTTTTCTCTTTTTTTACCTTGTTCCTCCTCGCCTGTGTTTTGCTTCTGACCACTGCTGCCTCAATCTATTCTTCCTACCTTTTCTTTACACTTTCCCATACTACTTCTTCCCTCCCTTCTATCCACCCACTTTTGTTTTCTTTTCCCTTTACCCTCTTACTTCCATATAGGCTAAGATAAATTTCTGAACTCAATTGAGTTGTAGGTTATTCCTTCTTTGAGCTTATACTGATAAGAGTAAGGTTCAAAATATGTCTAGCCTTTCCCTTATGTTCCTCCTTTGTTAGGTTTTTGTACCTCTTCATGCAATATAATTTACCATATTCTACTTCTCCCTTTCCTCCTCTCCCAGTACAATCCTTTTACTTATCACTAACTTTTTTAATATTATATCAAAGTCAACTTATGCCCATATACTCTGTCTATATATACTCTTTCTAACTGCCTTAATAAAGATGTTATTATCAAGAGTTATAAGTATCATCTTCCTGTGTAAGGATGTAAACAGTTCAACCTTATTGAATAATTTTTTCCCTTTTTACATTTTTATGCTTCCTTTGAGTCTTCTATTTGAAAATCAGAATTTCTTTCCATCAGGTAACTTTTAAAGTCTCTATTTCATTGAATGTTGTAGCAGCAAGGACACTAACATACCAAGGATGGCTGCCAGCACAGGTTCTTAGATCTGCTTCTCCAAAGGAAAGCAACTCAAAATGGGTTAACAATCTTACTTTAATCAATTATATTTTATTTGCCTAGTTCAGGGGGAAAAGTCAGCATCCTGTACTTTAGAGAATATAAATAGAATATAAACTGAAGTTACAAGCAGACAGAGAAACAGATCAACAGATAGCTTCCAACTATCTAACCATTGCATCCATACCTAGTTAATTAACAGAGCGAGAAGCACCAACATCTGGGTTTTCAAAGCTGGAGTGTGGGGAAGGGGCCCCAAAGGCTGCCCAGAGTCTTGTCTGGTCAAATCATACAATTCTTCTCAAAATGAGCCCCAAAACAAAAACTCACATCAGGGTATATATAGCCTTCCCCTGGGTCAGATAATGTCACAAGCCTCTTGACTCACTGTCCAATCACAAAGTAGCAAGGTGTGGGCATTCCTGAAAAACAAGGCTCCCTCCACAGGCTCCATGTGACCACATTCAATCTATTATGTGGCAGAGTATATATTTAAATCAAAGAAGGTTCTTAGAGTCACTTAAGCCTATCAAAGAGTCAAGGGGCAGGGAAGATTTTCAGATTCTCATTCCCATAAAAATGCCCATCTTTTTCTCTGAAAGGCTATGCTCAGTTTTACTGGGTAGTTGATTCTTGGTTGTAATCAAAACTCCTTTGCCTTCCAGAATATCATATTCCAAAGCTTCTGATCGCTCATTGTAGAAGATCTAAGTTCTATTTAATCCTTCCACTTTCTGAGTCTATTTTTTAAGGAATTTTATTCTTCAATTAGCCTTTGTGCTTCCTTTTCCATTTGTCTAATTCTACTTTTTAAGGATTTTTTCTTCCGTCTGTTTTTCCCCTTGTTTTCTTCAAGCAATTTTTGTCTTTCCTTTTCTATATTGTTGACTCTCTTTTCATAATTCTCTGGCATCAGTTTTCTTTCTTTTAACAGTTTTTCTTCTCCCTCCCTTATATTATTTTTAAACTCCTTTATGAGCTCTCCATCCATGAGTCCTTTCCAGGCTTGAGACCACTTCCTATTTTTCTTTGGGGCTTTGCCCATAGGTGTTTTGAAGTTATTATTCTCTTCTGAGTTTGTGTCTTGATTTACCATAAAGGCCCATGGGGGACCCTTGTGTCTTGTGATAGGTTAAGTGAGTGGAGCAAGGAGTAGTTGCTGCTGCTGGAGGATATAGGTGTCTGGGACCTTACCTAGTGCTGAGCTGGGGTCTTAGTGCTGATGTCTGTCTTGTACTGAGGTTGGTGAGGATGTGTTTCTGTGTTTCCGTGGGGATACACTGAATAACCTGGTGACTGCTTGTTTGCCTGGTGTTCCACAGAAGCACATGGAAGTCTTTTTGTTGGAGGTTGCCTATTTTCCAGGGAATACACTAAAACATGTGGCAGTTTTCAGAGCTAGAGTGTACAGATTCCCCTGGCTATAATAAGGCATGTGGGATGACCTGGTGTTGGCTTTTGTCAGATCTAGCACAATGCAGCTCAGAATCTAACCCTCCCTCCCCCCAGTTTTCTGGGGCAAGACTTGCTGCAATATTTCCCATTTTAGACTGTGCTCCCCTTTTAGGTGAGTGAGACAAACCTTTCCTGCCCATCTTCCAAGTTATTTTGGCTAAAAGATTATTTCACTCCTCTTTTTGCTGGCCCTGTGGTTCCAGGATTTGTGTTGGGGAGCTATTGTATGGTTGTTTGGAGGTAACTATGGGAGAGTTACACAGCTTATTTGCCATCTTGTTTCCTCGAAGTTCAAAGTATCTTTTTTTTTTTTTTCAAATGACTTCAGCACTGTCAACCAGAGTGAACCAGACGCTAACCTGTTGATGACCAGAGCCAAACAGAGCAGCCTAGAGACAGGAGAGTCAGGAATCAAACAGAAGTGAGGTAAATGTCTTGCATGTAATGAATCAGGTTAGGCACTTGTGCTGAGCCTTGCCACTTATAGGGAAACCCAGTTTATTGTGGCTGAACCTTAATTTACATATTTGTGGCTAGACACAAACAATGTAGTATAGCAACAGTAGTGAGGCAAAACAAAAACAGTGAGGCAAGGTTGTCTAGTGCAAAAAGTTTATTAATAGTAGGGATTTACATCTGGGCTTGCTGGTGACTGCACAAGCCCAGCAACCATCTGTTCCAGAAACTGAATGCAAAGGATTGTTGTTATGTCAAGTGTAGGGCACAGCTTGTTTGCTGGGTCTTACCTTTGGAAAACAGAGTGTCCCTTAATAGTATCTTGACAACAGAAATGTGCTAATTGAAATTCAGAAATAGTTGATAAAGAAAACTAGCATGCTCTGAGAAAAATCAGAAAGAGCACTGCAAAGAAGAAAAGACCATAACAAAGAACTCACTGCAACTGAGACTAAATGAGGCAAATAAATATAGCTAAAAATCAGTCTCTGATAAACCTTTTCCATGAAATCTGGTCATGGGGACTATCAATAAGAATTACAAAAGATGAAGAATGTGAGTTTCAGAAAGTATTGAGAGCAAGTGTCATTCTGCAGTGGCCAGTAAATACTAAATATTATGTGTTTCCTTCAGCAACAAGGAAATGATATATGAGCTCAAGGTACAAGTTGGTTTCATCCTTAGTTGAGAGAGAGAGAGAGAGAGAGAGAGAGAGAGAGAGAGAGAGAGAGAG
>NW_027187314.1:5575822-5616206 GCF_028583685.1 Petaurus breviceps papuanus
AGAGAGAGAGAGAGAGAGAGAGAGAGAGAGAGAGAGAGAGAGAGAGACAGACAGAGACAGAGAGAGACAGAGAGACAGAGAGAGAGACAGAGAGACAGAGAGAGAGAGAGACAGAGAGAGAGACAGACAGAGAGAGACAGATAAAGACAGAGAGACAGAGAGGAAGATAAAAATATCTGTGCATGGAAAGGACCAAATGACATGACTCCTGAACCTCAAATCCTCCAGTAAGTATTAATGCTCCAATTTTGAATTATACTAAGAAAGTAACTAAAATATACGTTTGCTTCCCTGACATCTCACTGTGCTGTCTGTACTTAGTGTCATTGTCGTCGTCGTCATCATCATCATATTCATTTTGCAGAGGCCATTGAAACATGGGATTCTACCTTGGATCCCCCAGCTCTTATAGATGATCTTTAGCCTTATCTTTCAAGGGACTTGGCATCCATGCTATTACTTCTCCATCTCTGAATTATACCCAATATGTGTGTACACCTTTCAACTTTCCTTTACAGTGCCCCTTTTTATGTTGTCTTTTCCCAGGACCATGGTCCTGTGTGAAAAAGAAAGATAGGAAGAAAGGTTCAATATACAACAAAATATGTATTCATTCACTTCTGGTTAAAACAAAGAACTCTGTTCAAAGTAAATGTCCATCAATGCGAGAAATAAATACATATTAGATAGATACCAGTGTGATAGAATATTACTATACTATAAAAATTATAAATATGAACAAAACAGAGCAGCATGTGAATATGTAGAAACAGAAAATATTTCTAAGGTGAAGTAAGCAGTGCCAAGAGAATATCACATTCAGTAAGTATCAACACTAAACAGAAACAAAAAGAAACTGTCCAAATAGAAGAGAGGAAAAATTGTACCTCTCATTTGCAAAAAGTAGTGATTATGGGTGCTGAACATTATAACGGGGATGGGAACCTGAGGCCTTGAGGCCACATCTGGCCCTCTAAGTCTTCAATTGTGGCCCTTTGACTGAATCCAAACTTCAAGAAAAAAAAACACTTAATAAAATAATTTTTTTCTCTAAAACTTGGACTCAGTTAAGGCTGCACCCAAGGACCCAGAAGGCCAAATGTAACCTTGAAGCCACACATTTCTCACCCCTTGGTAGACTTTCAAGTTCAGTTGATATGTCAGTTTTGTTGTACTGATTCTTTTACTTCATTATTATTCTTAGTTATAAGCTATTGCTTTTTTGACAGGGGAGGAAGAAGGGATATATTTGGAAAGGAAGTTAATGTGAAAATAAAATAATAATTATGTGTATGGTGTGTGTGTGTGTGATACTATTTCCCCCTACTCTTTAGGTTTCTTGTTTCTTTTGAATACATTTTACCTTGTTTTACAGAACCATATGCTAATTATGGATATTATTTGACCAAATTAATGGTGATGCCTTCTATGAAATCAAATTAGCATCCATATGATAAGATGTCTAATTAATCATGCTTGCTAGACATTGTTTGTGAATTTGTGTACCTGAGGCTATCCATTTTATTACTTGTCTCTTTCTTGGATTTCAACTTTATTTAGCTCATGTCATTTGGGGAAAGTGAGTTACTTTTTCTAACAACACAATGTTTGCTGCAATATACTTTGCCTCTATCCCTCATTCTCTCCCTTTCACTCCCTCTTATTAACACTTCCATCTGTCACAGGGGAGAGGAAAAAGATGAAAAACTGGCAGACTCTCATACCTATCTGTTACATCTAACAATTATAACCCTATGCTGTGGTTGAGGGGCTCTCTGTCCATGAAGACACTTCTTTTCTTTGGACCTAGGTAGTTAGTATGAACTGGATTCAGTCCTAGGGGAGTTCAAATTTTAATGTTAGTGTATAAAATTCCTTTAAAATAATATTTTCCTCATTATATCCCCACCAGCAATAAGAGACAAATTATTGAAGTCATAGAGTTGACTCATGTCTAGGGTCTCCACAAAGCTAGAATAGAAAGGAAGTAAATGGATAATGAAAATTACATCCAATTCAGGTGTTTATTTTCTCTGTACAAAAAGATTCCAAACTCAAAGAAGTTTTCACCAGTATTCTTGGACAGAAACACTGCAAGTAGCATTCACTCCTGTTGTGCTCTCCTAGGAAATAGAGACAACAATCATAACATGAAAGTTTGAGGGACTAATGAATAAGTGTTTTACCTTTCTTCTTACTAGTGTTGCCATCAAGGTAGATATTTTCTGGCAAACCAATCCAGAGAAGAGATTCTTCCTCTAAGAAGATAAATACATGTTGCCACTAGTCAGCTGCATCCAAAGTACTCAGGATTCCCTGATCTGTCACACTCTAAAAATTATCTTCCATTAAGTAACCACTGTTTTGTCATCTGTACTCAGGAAAGAAATAAAATGAAAACAGCTGTCAGGTTCTTAAAAACAAACTTTCATATTTCCACATGTGATTTTCTTACCCCTTGATGAGAGAGAGGACCCTACCCAACTGTTAAGCCAAGCACGAGCAGCTTCCCAGAGGACTGCTGCTGTGAACAAATTCAAAGTTTTTATTACACAGTATAGTGAGCTCTCTATCTATTCAGTTACAAATTAAGATGATAAATTGACAGAAATCAAAGTACAGCATTCATAATGTTATAGCATAACTAGTTATCACTAAAGTGGCCACATAGTTTTAAACAAAGTACATCCCTTTAGTAACTCAATCATTTAGTAATTCAATAATTTAGTAAGTCCTCAATTCAATCACAAAGTACTAAGATCAAAATTCTCTATCTCTAGGTCACAGCAAATCATGATCTTCTCAGTTTGCATTAAATACTCCAAGAGAGGTCTTTTCATCTTGACTGAAGGCAGGCTCTGAGATTTCATGGTTCCTATTCCCATGGTCCCAGCGCTTGCCAAATTTATCCAACTATCACCTGAGTTCAAAGTCAGATAGTCTCAGTTCCTTGTCTAGCTCCTTGTGCAGTTCCTGTTCCATATTGAAACTTGAAGTGTCTAGTCCACCTCAATTCCTTCACAGTTTCTGTTCCTGAAATCTTAACAAATCTTAACAAAGCCATAATAAAATTCATACATATTTCTGGCTTCCTCATCAATTCACTTTCTGCCTGTAAAATTAACATAGACCCAACAACAAGTTGTGAAGAATCAACACAAAACATTAGTATAATCACAGGAACTCTGAAAACATCAGTAAAATTTTCTCTAGGATTTCTGTAAACACACAACAAGAAAATTCTCTTTCAGGGCTTCTGAACCAGCAGTAGGGTCCCAGGCTTCTGTAACAATAGCAATGTCCTCTATCAAAGACAACTCTGACAAAGTAACATCAGAACAGACAGACAAAGTATTGGCACCACAGTCATGCTTCCTTCCAGTTTTTATCTCTTCTCTTTTCTCAGTTCTTCTGTTATTTTCTCAGTTCTTCTCAGTTCTCAGTTCAATTCTCAGTTCTCCTTTCTTCTCATTTCAGTTCTGGGTTCTCAGTTCTCAGATCCATCACCAAAAGTTCTGTTCTATATATTTGTAGCAGTTCTCAGAAGTTCTCAGGATCCTAGCAGTTCTCTCTCTCTCAGCAATTCTGGCTCTCTAGCTTGAGCTTTTCCTTATATATGGTATTAGCTCTTCCCTGTTCTGCCCCTTCCTGTTATATCAGCAACTTCCTCCCACTGTGGGATTCAAAAGGTCTGGCTTTTAATACTTGATACAGACATGAACTTGAAACAAGGTGCTCAGTAACTGTTTGATTGCCAATACAAGGGGCAGGGAAGATCTTCAATTTACCATTACCATTACATTTCAACCCCCAGGATCCCTGGCCTTACAATCTCAATATAAATGGCTATGAATCCTGGAACACATAGTGGCACTATACTTTGTAAGCTTGCCAACTATGCCACAACTGTAAAGTCAAGAACAAGCAGCTTTCCAGAGTACTGCTGCTGTGAACAGCTTCAAGGTTCTGATTACATAGTACGGTGAACTCTCTATTTATCCAGCTGTTAATTAAGGTAATACATTCATAGAAATCACAGTACAGCTTTCACAATGCTATGACATAACAGTTTATCACTAAAATGGCATAGTTTTCACCAAAGTTGCCACATAATTTTAAACAAAGTAAAATCATTTATTAACTCAACCATTTTGTAAGTCCTTAATTCATTCATTCTTAAGGAGGCTTGCCTCCTTAATGGGCACAAAGTACAAAGGTCAAAGTTCTCCACCTCTAGGTCATATTGCCTTAATCTCATTCAAAAAGTTTTCTTTCTTCTCAATTGGAGCTTAGTTTCTAATCATCCTTAATTCAATCATCATGAAGAGGTACAGGATACAGAGTACAAAGTCCTCCCACCCCTAGGCCACAATAAATCATGGTCTTCTCTGTTTGCATTAAATACTCAAAGAGAGGTATGTTCATCTTGACTCAAGACAGGCTCTCAGCTTCCATGGTTCCTCTTCCATGGTCCCAGGTCCTACCCAAATCTATCCAACTGTCACCTGAGTTAAGAGGCAGATAGCTCTCAGGTCCTTGTCTAGCTCCTTGTGCAGTTCCTGTTCTATATTGAAGCTTGATATGTCTAGTCCACCTCATATCCTTCACAGTTTCTGTTCTTGGGAAGACAAATCTTAACAAAGCCACAATAACATTGATGAACATTTCTTGCATCCTTATCAATTCATTTTCTTCCTGTGAAATGAACATAGATGCAACAACAAGGTCTGAAGTATCAACACAAATCATCAGTATAGTCCCAGGACCTCTCAAAACATCAATAAGACCCTACTCCAGGATATATGTTAACATACAACAAGAAAATCCTTTTTCAGGGCTTCTGAACTAGCAGAAAAGTCGCATAGCATTTTTAACAACAGCACTGTCCTCTATCAACAGACAAATATGACAGTTACATCAAAAGAGACAGACATACTTTTTCATGCTGCAGGCATACTTCCTCCCAGTTCTCCTCTCTTTTTATTTTTCAGTTCTTCTCATTTCTTCTCAGTTCTCAGTTATCTGTCCTTCTCATTCTCAGTCCTCAATTCTGTCACCAAAATTACTGTTCTCAATTTGTAGCAGTTGTCAGTTTTCAGTATCCTACCAGTTCTATCTCAGCAATTCTGACTCTCTAGCTTGGCCTTTTCCTTTTATATGGTATTATTTCTTCCCTGTTCCACCCCTTCCTACTACATCAGCAACGTACATGTACTCTCACTGTGGGATTCACAAGTTCTGGCTTAATACTTGATACAATCACGAACTTGAGACAAGGTAACTGTTTGATTGCCAATACAAAGGCCAGGGAAGATCTTCAAATCCCCATTACCACTACATACACCCCATACCCATGACCTCTTCAGGTGTGGGATTCAAGTAATACTGAAATAATCTGTAGAGAAGTGAGAAAAGACAGACTAACGAACTCACTTCCTTTTTTTTTACATGTGAAAGCAATTTTTAACATTTATTTTTAAAACTTTTGAGTTCCAAATTCCTTCCTTTCCTCCCTTTCCACTCCACCTTATTGAGAAGGCAAGCAATTCGATGTAGGTTATACATGTGTTATCATGCAAAAAAATATCCATAATAGGAATTCTGTGAAAGAAAACATAAACAACAGATAATAAAGTAAAAATAGCAGTATGCTTCAATCTGTATTCAGACAGTATTGATTCTTTCTCTGGGGATGGATAGCATTTTTCATTACAATTCCTTCAGAGTTGTCTTGGATTATTGTATTGCTGGGAATAGCTAAGTCATTCACAGCTGATCATATTATAATATTGCTGTTACTTTGTAACCAGTACATTTCATTTTGCATCAGTCTAGGTAAGTCTTTCCAGGTTTTCTGAGACCATCCTGCTCATTATTTGTTATAATATAATAGTATTCCATCATAATCACATACTCTAATTTGTTCAACCGTTCCCCAACTGATGGGCATCCCCTCAGTTTCTAATTCTTTACCCTCAGAAATGAGCTGCTAAACATATTTTTGTACATATATTTACTTTTCTTTTTTGCTTTTTAAAATTCCTTTGGTATACAGACTTAATCGTGGTATTGCTAGGTCAAAGGGTAAGCATGGTTGTATAGCCTTTTGGGCATGATTCCAAATAGTTCTACAAAATTGTTGAATCAGTTCACAACTCCACCCACAGTGCGTTTAAGTCTCATTTTCCCCACATCCCCTCCAACATTCATTATTCACCTTTTCTGCCATATTAGCCAAACTAGGTATGATATATTACCTCATAATTGTTTTAAGTATTTTAAAATTAATAGTGAGTTAGAATATTTTTTCATATGGCTATATTACTTCATATGAAAACTCATCATATCTTTTTTTTAATGCTGTATTAACTTCTGATTTACATCATTCATTTCCACCAATTTCCTCCCCTTTTTTCCCCTACCCATCTCCCCAAAATAGCAGTCCCACGGATATCCCCTCCTCCAATCTGCTCTCTCCCATATTTTCTTCCATACCCCATTTGACTTTTCCAGTGCATCTCTATGCCTCAGTGCCTGTATATCTTATTTCCCAATTACATGTAAGATGGCATTAATATTAGCACACACACACACACACACACACACACACACACACACACACACACACACATATATATGTGATTTTAAAACATTCAATTCCAGATTCATTCCCTTCCTTCCTTGTCACCCACCCTTACTGGGAAGATAAGCAGTTCAGTATAGCTTGTACATGTGTGACTAATACAAAAAATAACATAGTAGATATATTGTAAAAGACTGACTATATTTCCCTACCTCCTATTTCACCTCCCACTTGTTCTGTTCTCTACTTTGATCCCGTCCCTTTTCAAAAGTGGGTGCTTCCAACTTCCTTCCCCCCTCCCCCCCATGCCCTCACTTCCATCATCCCCCCCTCTCATCCCCTTCCCCCCATTCTCCTGTTTTGTTTCCTTTGCCTGCTCATTTTGCCACTCAATTACTTGACTTTTGGACTTTTTGCCATAGTAGGACTCTTCCTCCACAGAGGGGAGCTTTTGTCCCAAACACTGGGGTTTTCTCAGCTGCCAGAGGTATTAGATGGGTGCCCTCTCTGAGGTCTCCCCATGCTCTCACAAGCAGGACACACACCACAGGACCTCCACCCTAGACTGCAATCCAGATCCAAGAATGTTAAAGGAAGAGCGATTAACCCTCAGACTGGTGCTTGGTCCCCCTACACTCTGCAGGCCAGGAACTGAAGCTTCCATGTGGCACTGGCTGGCTGTGCCAGTGTCTCAGTGGCTTCTTGCCCCAGGGGTAAAAGCCACACACTCCCACTTACTGGTCCCAAAGTCCAGACTGCACTGGCCTCTCACTTTATCCTTCGCATCTATGTGTTGATAAATCTGGAAACTGACACCACTGCTGCTGATCTGGAGTCCCTCTGGCTGGCAGCTGGTCAGGCCTGCCCTGGGGCTAAAGCCTAGGTGTAGGGCTGGGCTTGGCTCCCAGAGCACCTGGATTCCTGCTGGCTTGCTGGGCTGTCACCAGCAGGAAGTTAGGTTCTCTGTGTCATTTTGTGGGTTCTGCAGCTCCAAAGTTTGTTTAGAGTCCCCTTTTTCCATGGATTGAGGAAGGTGGAAGCCGGAGCTGAGGAAAGATTGTGCTTCTACTCCACCATCTTGACTCCACCCTGGAAGTCACTTCCTTTAAAGATTCATTGAGTTTGTGGTTATATATGCTCAGCTGTCAATAAGGGGATTGTTTCATCATTCCCCAAATTTCCAAATCCCTTAGCTGTAGTCTGAAATGAATAGGACAGTGCTGGGTGCTTTTATGCTTGTTAAATATGTAGAGTTAAGAAAAAAATAGACACTGTCCTCAAGGGGCTTAGGAGAATATGCTGGTGGTCAGATAAGACATGTATATAATCTGCTCAACAGGACCTTTATATTTCATTTTGCTCTGCCTATTATTCAACAGGCACACAAATTGCTTTGTGTTCTGATGGTTATTTTTGTGGTGGCTATTTTATATTAGCATAAAATTGATACAAGAAAGTAAAGGAGTACAATGTAAATTGATGTAGGTAAGGAATGTTCATTAGTAGGAGGAAGCACAGAAAAGTCATTTGAGCACTGTATTAGAAAGACAATTAATTATTATGCAAATCATCTCATCTCTATAATATCTACTCTCCAAAGTGACTAACATTTTAACTTTAACCCCTTAATAAACCTCCCCATGAACTAATATCAAACATAAAGCCTTCTGATTGGTATTTAAAACTATATAAAATGTGGCATTTTCCTTGTCCTTTTAATCATCTTACACTTTGCTCTTATCCATAGACTACACCATCTAGCCATACTAACATACTTGATTCTTACACAAGACACCACATCTCCCTATTATGTGCTTCTTCACAGAATGCCTCCCATCCCTGGACTATTCTCCATTCTTAATTCCTGCTCTTAAAATTCTAACATTTCATTAAGACTCAAGACAGATCATGTACCACCTGCAAGACTATAGTTCCAACACAATATTCACAGCACCTACAGCAGCTATGAATATGCCCACATTATTCTGAATCACAAAATATAACAGTCTCTCAACATGGAACACAGAAATAAAGCATTTATTTAACTTTGTCATTTTGTGAGTTCTGTTGCTCTAGAAGTTTTTTAGCTTCGTTTTTACAGGTATTTTCAGGGGTTTGGGAGAGATCTCAAGTGAGTTCCTGCTTTAACTCCTAAAATATAGGTTGATCTATGTGACACCAATGTTCAAGGGGGCATCAATGGATCTACTTTTATCTCTAGAATAAAATATCAATTAATCTTTTTTGGACTTTAAATTTTCTCTCTCTCTCTCTCTCTCTCTCTCTCTCTGTTTCATACACACACACACACACACACACACACACACACTCTACATTGCAAATATCAAATATACTGACCTTCTTGCTATTCTGCAAACATGAGCTTCCATCCATGATTAGATGACTTCACATAGGTTATCCTCCGAGCATTGAATGTTCTCCTTTACTCCTAACTTATGGGATACCTCTTTTCCTTCAAGTTTCATCTCAGTTTCTCTCTTCTATATGAGAACTTTCTTAATTCCCCAAATTAGTAGTGCTTCTCCAATTCAACAATTGCGTGTAAGATCTCTGTCTCCCTCTTTTGTGTGTTGCGTATATATCTTTATATATTCTTACAAATATAAAGATAGATGTGTATTTATACAAATAAGACATCATGTCATGCATATGATCTACATGTGCATATTATTTGTCCATATATACACATATTTACATGTGTATATATAGGTGTATGTGTGTGTGTATATATATACATATGTATATACACATTCTTATCTCTATATATGCTGTCTTCCTTCCCACCAAATAGAATATAAACTCTATGAGGAAAGGATGATTTTATTTTTATATCTTTGGCATCTAGCACAAAGACTAGCAGATATTATTAGTTGCTTCATAAATTATTGTTGAATTTTATTAGATTGAAATAGTTTATTGCCATTAAATTTATCAGGAAAGGTGCACCCAAAAGTCTTCATTTGAAATAACTAGTCTTTTATAAAACCAACAGAAAGTCTTTTACTATTTTGTAGTTTCTCATTTAAAAGTGAAAATAAATATTAAAAATGTGAATATACTCTCTAAATAAAATTTTAAGTAACTTTGAGACCCCCATTTATTTTCCTACTGGGATCTTGTTTGGTTATTTTAACCTGGAGAATTTATTGGTTATTTTAACTTGAGTAATTTAACCATAGAATCCTAGATAAACAAGGTGTCATTTATGCATATGTCAAAATCATGATTCCTTAAAAAATGTAATAGTAAATAACTTTGATAGACTGAGTATTTATATCAAATAATTCATAAAACAGGATATTTGGCAGAGGTATTTGCTGCTGCCATGGAGCCAATCCTGTGCAATAACCAAATGGAAACCTGATTTCCTTTTGATGCTGAAGTTTACTAGCTATTCATGGTTTCATGACATGTTGTCAAATCTCTAAACATAGAAAACCTTCCTAAATGTAATTCTAACTATTCAGCCAACCAAGCAAAATCAATCAAAACATATTTACAGGAGGGGTTGGGGAGGGAGGATTCTGGGAAGATGGGAGAATAGGTCAGAAAAATCTAAGCTCTCATGATTTCTCCCACAAAAGAGTTGAAACTGCACCTTAGAGCCAACAAAGTATGGGTGGAGATAAAGAAGAACAGAGGCATAGCCAGGGTCCTCCTGGGACAATTAGAGAAGATCAGAAAAAAAATCCCAGGACAAGGTTTGGTACTGTGAAGAGTAAACACCTTCAGGTTAGCTTCTGTTTTAATAGCAATTGGCTAGCCTCTTAAACAATAACTAGTAAGTCCTGGTGTTATTTGGTTTGGGAGGCTACGCTGATCCCAGCCACCAAAATTTTTACCTCTGGGATAGTGAGAGGAGTTGACTGTCTGACGCTAGGAAGAGGGAACCTCTACTGACCGCAAATGCCTGACCCAGACATGCTGTGAAGAGTGATGGGGGTAAAAAGGTATCAGCACATGCCTGGTGCATGCAGAAGCAGTGGAGCAGAAAGCATCTGGATGTGGGCACTTACAGGAGGTTGGAAGTTTGACTTTGGTTTCAGGCTAGAGGGGAGAACTGAAGATCTGGGACACAAAGCACCATTTTCCATATCCCAGGGATAGAGATGATTACAAATAATTAAGATATTACAACAAAAATGCACAGGCAAAAGAGAAAGAATCCAGCCATAGAAAACTATTTTGGGAATAAGGATAACTGGGGTTCATCTTCAGAGGAGGATATGAAAGCAAAGAAACTCTTAAAGAATAATGTCAAATGGTCACCTGCCCAAAAAAGAATTCATAGAAGATCTTAAAAAAAAAGACTTCAAAACTCAAATGGTAGAGATGGAGGAAAAACTGAAAAAAAGAATATAAGAATAATCCAAAAAACACCAAGAATGGTATGAAATGAAAGTCAACCAATTAAAAAGGAGATGCAGAATCTTAATCATGAAAATGACACCTTGAAAATTAGAATTGGGCAAAGTGAAGCCAATGAAATTATAAAAGATCAAGAAATAATTAAACAGAATATGAATAATGAAAAAAATAGAAGAGAAAGTGAAACATCCAACAGATTTGGAGAATAGAAGAGAAAATTTAAAAATAATTGGACTACCTGAAAGTTACAATAAAATATATATACAATAACACAAGGAATAATAAAAGAAAATTCTCCTTAAGTATTAGAACAAAGGGGGAAAGCAAGAATAGAAAAATATCCATCAGTGACCACTTAAAAGAGATCCTATGAAAAAAAACTCGTAGGAATATCATAATCAAATTCCAAAACCCACAGCTCAAAGAAAAAAAAATATTAAAAGCATCAAGATTAAAACAATTTAAATATGGTTGTGCCACAATTCGAATGTGCAATGGGAATGTAAATTTTTAAGATCTTCTATGCCCGTAGGCTAAAGTTCACCTGGAGCCTGGGGTGGGAGGCTTGTTTTTCAGTAGATACTTTTTGATTGGCCAGTGGGTCCAGAAGGTTGTTACATTCTCTGAGCCAGGAGAAGGCTATACAAACCCTGATTTGAGGCTTTGTTTTGGGGCTAACTTTGAGAAGTGTTCTGTGATTTGATCAGATGACACTATGGGAAGCCATTGTTGAGAGCCCCCCGGCTTTGAAAAACCCAGATGTTGATTTGGTATGGATATAATGGTTGGACAGTTTGGAAACCTGTCTATTTGATATGTTTCTCTGTCTTGATAATTTTTCTTGTACACTCTGAAGTTCGGGGTGCTGACCTTTTTCCCCTGAACTTTGTAAATGATATATGTTTGACGGATTAAAGTAACCTTGTTAACCCACTTTGATTTGCTTTCCTTTATCAAAGCAGATCCAAGAGCCTGTGTTGGCAGCCACCCTGGGGACGCTGGGGTGCTTGCTGCTCAGAATGGCACAAAACTTTGCAACAGAGACATAGAAGGTCCCTAGGTCTTGGAACATGACCTACTGAGGAGGAAAAGAACTGGAGCTGCGGTCAAAAATATGTGTAAAGTTAAATATTATCCTGAGTGAAACAAAGGACAATTGAGCACCCTTAGACTTTTAAGACTTTGTTAAAAAGTCCCAAACTTAATAGAAGATTCAACATATAAGAACCAAGAGAAATATAAGGCATATTACAATCACTGATTATAAAGGACCCATGAGGACAGACTGTTTACCTTTAATATATGTAAAATGGATATCTAAGATTCTCATTAATAATTGGATAATTCATAAGAAAGATGGGGGTAAACCTGAGATGATATGAATTTAATAAGTAAAGCCATTTAGGAACAGCTTAAAGGGGTAATCATTTCATGTACAAAGGTAAGAATTGATACAGAGGAGTTACATAGGGGAGGAGTTGGTAGTTCTGGTAACCTATTCTCATGGGGAATGGGTTTAAGAGAGATCAATACATATATATTTACAAGATTATTTATTCTGAATTTAGAAGACTTTCATAAAGCAGTAGAGGCATACGGAGTGGGGAGAGCACAAGGGAGGGCTCTTTAGAGGGAAGGAAGAGGGAATACATAAAATCAGGGTATAGAAGACTGTTTAGATTTATGGGAATGGGAGAATAGAGGAGGGTTACTTGGAGGGTAATAGGCAAGTTATAGGAGGACAAGATAGTGGGTAGAAGGAAAGTAGAGGAGGCAGGAGGGATAGTAAACAAGAAATATAATCATACATGAAAAATGAAGTTCAGGAGAAGAATAGGTTTGGAATAGTATATGTCTATATATGTATGTGTGTATGTATATATCTATAGCTATAGAGAAACATAACTAAACTTTATTGTAGCCTTCTGGGGGGAAATTGGAGGAAGGGGAAAAGAGAACAAAGTAAAAAGAGTGCACAGCAGAAAACAAAAATAACTCACAATGAAGCAAAGAAAAGATGGACAGTTCTCAATACAAGTATTATTTATCATATAAACTTTCTTGAAATGAAAATCTATTGTTGCATATTTGAATCCTTATGTTCTGTGATGTACATGACATGCATTTTTTTCTTTCTGACTTTGTATTTAAATTCCAATATTTAAGCTTGGTATGTTTTTGTTTCTTTTCTCTATTCTGTATTTATGTTCTGGAGTTTGAGTCTAAAATAAAATTTTGAAAAAGAAAAAGAAAGCATATTTACTAAGATCTTTCAATGTACCAAACACACTAACTACTAAAAAAAAGTTCCTTGTCCTCAGGAGACTGAAATTCTAATGGAGAAAATAACACATAAGATAACTAATCAAATGCAATACATAGAAAGCAGATGGGAGAAATTCCCAGAGGAGTAGATTTGTTAAATATGGTGATAGAGCTAAGTCTTAAAGGAGACAAGGGAAGTCAGAAGAAGGGATTTTGATTGGTCCTACATATGGAGTGAGCTTATAATGAAATAGGAAGAGAAGCTTGACTTGTAATGCTTTGGGGAAATGGCATAATGTTTTTAATGATTCCAAGCTTTTCTCTTGGAATTACAAAAGAGTAATTTTTATACATTTGTCTTTCAGTAATGTTTTCATGTGAGTCATGAAACAACAAAGATTTCAAACAATTTTAATTGGTGGACATTCAAAAGAAAGTTGGTAAGCCCATGGTGGGTGTGAGAAGACTGCCACACATTACAAAAGAAGAATTAAATGGGGAAAACAATGTAGAGATAACACCAGAAAATGTCTGAACACAAAATAGATGGGCTGAAAACTTAGGAAGTGGGAAGCAGTATGACACAGGCAATAATTTAGTTACTTATAACTTTAGCATGTAGGAAATGCTGATCAATCATTCAAAGAGTATTTCTTAAGCATTTTTTTTATGCCAGGCACAGTGGGGATATGAGTAAAAAGACATATACCTATACACGTACAGGAGGCAATAGATGGCTCAGTGAACAGATGATTAATCTGGAGTAAGATGTGAGTTCATCTCTAACTTCAGACATTTACTCCTGTGAAACTCAGGTTGAGTTGCATAAACTCTATTTTCCTTAATCCACTGGAGAAGGAAATGGCAAACTGCTCCAGTATCTTTGCAAAGAAAACTCCATGGACAGTATGATACACAGGCCACGGAAAGTGAGACACAACTAAACTGAAATACAGAAATACACTTACTTACCTGTGCACATAAAATACATATACATGCAAATATATACACACATTATATATATATATACATACATACATATAATTACATGTTTAAATATAAAGACATACAGATATTAGATTATAAAATTTATATCTGTATATTTGTGAGTGTGTGTGCATAAACAAGCCCTACTCTTAAGAAGTTTGCATTCTATTGGGAGAGATGCCATATTCATCCATCCATCCATGCATCCGTGCATGCCTCCATCCATCCATCCATCCTTCCATCTATCCATCTACCTAAATACCTACCTACCTACCTAGATTCTGATAGATGCACACATATATGTAAGGTGTGTGTGTATATATATATATATATATATATGTGTGTGTGTGTGTGTGTATAACATAAATATTATGCAAGTAAATCCAAATATAAGCAAAGCAGTTAACTACAAAGTAGTCTGAGAGGCCACACACTAGCTCTTGATAGTATCAGAAAAAAGATACATGCAAAAGATGATAGTTAAATTTTGTCTTAAAGGAAGAGAAATGCTATGAACTAAAAAAAAGGAGGGAGGGCATTTCAGAATTACTATTAGTGAGAGGACAGTTTGGCTGAAGTGTGGGAGGAGAAATAATAGTGAATGAAATTAGAAAGGGGATGAGGCCAAGTTATGAAAAGCTTTAAAAGTTTAGTAGAGGAGTTTATATTTTATCCTAGAGGCAATAGAAAGCACTGGAATATATTGAATAGGAAAGTAATGTGGTCAGATCTGTTCTTAAGGAAAATTACTGTTGTAACAGTGTGTAAGATAGACTGGAGTTTTGAAAGACAAATATTGGAGACAAATGAGAAGGCTTTCACAATATTAAGTGATGAGGGTTTGAATTAAAATGTAGCAGAATAAAATCAAGATCTAAGCCAGGAAATGGTTATCTCCAAGATTCTTAATTCTAACTCTGCAGGATGCCCTCCAGAATGCTTCTGAGTTTCTCTCTTTCCAGTTTCCCCTTCAGGGCATGATTCAGTTATTTTTTTCTGTCCAATATGCTGCTTTCTTTGGAGCTTGATGTTATTTTTATAACTATTTGTTTAAGAAGTTTGCCTCTTTGCTTAATATCCCCCACACCAAAGGCATTCTCATGACAGTACAAATTAGAATTATCCATCTAAGAGGGGTAGGGAAATAAATTAGATTTTATTTGAAATTTAATGACACTATTTTCATTTTTTCCTCTACTGCCTCTGTTAATGCCAGGGGAGGGACACTTAAGTGAGTCTAGTCCCATGAAAAAAGGAAGGGAACAAGCAAGCATTTGTCAAGCAACTATTAAGTGCCAGGCACCATGCTAAACTCTACATATTTTATCCCATTTGATCCTTGCAGCAACTCTGAAAGGTAATGTGCTATTTTTATTCCCTTACAAATGAGGAAACTGAGGCAGGCATTAATCACTTGCTTACACAACAAATAGTGTCTGAGGATGTATTTGAACTTAATTCTTTCCTGATTTCAAGTATAGATTTTCTCTCCACCGCAACATCAGCTGCCTACTGTGAACTCAGGGGATGTTTTTGAAGGGATTTTAAAATTCAGAAATAGACCTGAATGGTTTCCTTCCTAACAACTCTGAGATTCTCTGATTCTGTGAAGTTAAGAAGCACTTTAGCTTAACTTACTTTTCCCAGTATGAAGTGACCCTGATCATAATATAATCAAATAAGGTATCATCATGTATTTTCACAAACTATTTACTAAACTTGACTTAAATAAGTAGTAGCAGTATTTGTAGAGAACTGGATTCCTTAGTTAGAGTTGCGTTGCCCACAACACTCAGCCATATAGTCTTTAAAAAAACATGTTTTGAGTTTACAAGTTCCAAAACCAGAATCTGCCTGAAGGTTGAAAAGCAATCACCTTCCTACAAAATACTTAGCCATTAGCATCTGGTGCGTGTTTTGACCTGATTGTAATGGATACCCCCTGCTAACCACAGCAACAATCCTCAAACTCACTTTGAGCGCCAAGCCATGTATTTCTGGTAAAAAGATTTCATGTTGGCAACTACCTTGCAGTTTGCATTTGTTAATTATTTGCAAGAATGACATATGAATAAGCAATTATCATATCATCTACAGAACCCCGTATGATTATGAAAGTTGTCAAAACCAGACCATCCTTATGTCTTAGTGCCTGCACGAATTAGCAAAATTGGAGTAGAAATATGGAGTCTATTAGAAATGAATAGAAGTTTGCCAGATGCCGCAGAACTCATTTACCTCCAGGGATCAAGTTATCACTATGAGCCAAGAAAGAAAGATTTTATGGTTGGGGAAAATGTAGGTGTAGCACAGGATTTCAAACTAGAATATCTAGGCTCAAAAGCTGCTTGTTCTCTGCATTAACTGTTTTAAATAAAGCAAGTCATTTAATCACTCAAGGGTCTAGATGTCATTTTTCTTTTCTGTAAAATAATAGGTTAATTCTAAAGTCCCTTTCAAGTTCAATTCTGTCATCCAGTGGAATCAGTGAAATTATCCTTATGAAATATATCATCACTGTGTTTTTTCTCACTTGCTCAAATCACTAGATAAATTCAGATTTTCATTTCTATCTGTAATGCAGAAATTAAGATTCAATCATCCTAAGAGGCATATTTTTATAAAACTTTTCTTTTCCTTTTTTACTCTGTTCTTTACAATTAATTTGGGATTGAATGGAACTGATCTTTTCATTCTCTAAAATCACAGCATTATTTTTTAAAAATATATTTTTATTATTTGTCAGGTCAAAATAGTTTTATTCATAATGTCATGTTCATTTTCAACAATTCTAATTATCAATGAAGTTTTTTGTTTTTGTTTTGGGGTTTTGTTTTGTTTTGAAGGAAAATCCTTTGTAAAATTTAAAGCACTATGTAGCACTTACATTGAAACTAAAACCCCAGGGCCTTTTCCAAATCACTGCTAACTATCCCTCTACTCTCCAATACTTATAAAGATGAAATTGTGAATAAAGTAGCTACGTGTTATTATAGCCATTTTATGTACAAATTGATATTGAGTATCTTGTCTGTGCTTAGAGTTCTAAGTATGAAAGACATGATGTGAACCCAGGTATCTTTAGAATTCTAGTACATCAACCTTTCCATTATTCCATGACTTTACTCACTTGGTATAAATTAAATGGTTTGCATGCTAACTTGTGACTGGGAAGAACCATCATTTATAATGTCTGGGTCATGTTAAAAACTGTGTCTTACTTATATTCATTTAATTTTTTGAAAGTTAGATAAAATGAGAGACTACAGTATCATGTTTGATATTTTGGACAAATAAAAGGGAATAAACAGAGGATAATGTTAGAAATGCGTGTTGTAGCCAGATCACAGAAGTCCTTGAGTTAAACAGTTTGGAGTTATGTTTAGAATGGAGAGTTATTAAATAATAGCAGATGATGAAAGATCAAAATACATTGGAGGGAAATTTAAATTATCGACCCATTGCATGAAAATTACTTCTTAGAACTTTTTGATGTTGCCATTCCCAAATCTGATTCTATACCATTTCAAGGCAAATTATGTACATTTCATGAAATCTTGCATTCAGCTTCTATTAACTTTAGTCTTTATTGTACTTAATTCCCTAGATGATTTAGTCTGTTCTTTATACTATACCATTTATTTAAATATGGTCATGATTTATGTTCATTAGAAGAATACCTTATAAATTAAAGCAATGAAGAGAATAAATACAATGACATAAATCAATTATTTCTTTAAGTGTGGTATTGGATGAAGCTATGAGTATATCATCCTCCCCCAAGATATTGACTGACCCACAAAATATGCAACCTGCTAGCACTATCACAAACTGTCCATTTCAGACATATCTGCATTCTTCTTCTATGAGGATTTCCAAACTTTAATGTTTGTACTCTGCCAATTCTCCCACACAGACCTTTCACCCACTGAATAAATCTCACTGATGCCTTGCTTTGGAGAGTTGACATAACTCTTCTCATCTCTGTTCTTTGTCACATATTAGAAATGAGAAGCCATTTAACACAATTACTTGTGTTGATCACATGCTAATCAAATACTCAGTTTCCAGGGCACAATTTATGGGTTCCTCTCTGAAAGGGTCTTTCATATGACCACGACATTATTTTAACTAAGCCTATAATTCCATGTTAAACATTTTTTTTAGCTTTCTTCTTGAACATAAATGGTGTTATGGAAACCTAAAGACACTTAAAGCATTACATGAAAGTGCTTTAAAAAAAATTCATCCATTCAAGAAATAACATAAACGTGGCATAATAGCTAGTGTATTGGACTTAAGAGTCAGGGATATCTGGATAAAATCCCACCTCATTTAGCTACTATCCATGTTTCCAAGTCATAAACTCTTTAGACCTCAGTATCCTCATATGTAAAATTAAGGGGTGGGTTTCAGTGACTTCTAAAATATCTTTTAGCCCAAAATTTATAATTTTGCCATTCCTAATTTTATCATTATTTTTTTTCTACTGCTGGAATATAACTAAATTATAAAATAACGAGTTTGGTTTAGATGATTCTTAAGTCCCTTCCAATTCCATATCTATTATCTCTGAACCTAAATATTATTTTTTTAAATGGGACATTATTGTCCTGGTTCTTTCAGCTTTGAATCCTGGGCCACCATGAGTAGCAGTAGTATAGATACACACACAGAAGTAAGTTAAGATGCATATACAAATTAATATAAAATAATTATAATAGGAAGAGGATCTAAACTGTTGGGATTAGTTAAAATGTAACAACCAAAGCAAAAAAAAAGTAAATGTTGGTATGTGGATTGAATGAAGGGAATACATTCTAGATGTAGTGGATCACGAGTGAAAAAACATAGATGGTGTTAGAAGAGGAAGTATTATATCCACCAAAGAGCTAGAAGTTCAGTGTCATTGGAACAGATTCTCAGAAGAATAGTAATAAGAGATATGACTAGAACATGTGTGGCAGCAAGACTGTGTGGGGCCTTGAATGTCAGGAGGTGGATATTGTATTTTGTCCCAAGAGTTTTCTGAATGTATATCTTAGTTGAAAAGGTGAAATACACGGGTCATCTCTCTGTCTTAGTATGTCAGTACTTAGTAGCTTTGTTGAAAGTAAAAATAATAAGAAGAAAATTAAGTTTTAAACTTTAATCAATATAGCACAAAATGTTAAAAATTTAAAATTAAAGCATTTCAAGCTCCAGCATGAGGATTATAATTATAAAAAAAATTCCATTCACATATTTTTGAACTACTGGGGCTGTTTTTTTTTAGTATTATTTTTGAAGAACAAAAAACCTTTTCAAGGAATAATTAGCATAAAAATATGTAATTAAAAAGATATTTTATGTAAAAAGCTATAATAGCATTTTTAATATGCTTGTAGTAAGAAAGAAAAAGTTTAATCTTTTTTCAGGTTGCCTTGGCACACACAAATAACTACTGTTTTAATTAAGTGTTTTTAATACTTTTGCCCAAAGAATAAATTTGAGCTGAAGGAATGAGCTTCATAGTATGGGATTCTTGATTTTTTTCCCCAATACAGTATAGCACCCAGTTGCATATCACACATTACTTGTCTTTAGAAGAGTTAATTGTGTAATTAATTTTCCATTATTAGGGAATAAAAGGATATTGTATTCTTAGATGGATTGTAATTCTGAAGTCTTTTCTTTAAATAACTATTTATGGTTCAGAAATGGGTCTTCACAGAGGGGAAATATTTCTCTAGTTCATGGTGAACAACCAAACACTAATCTCTTCCAGCTAAGCTGTAACAGAAGTTCCCAAGGTATTGACTACAAAGTTCTGCATTTTAGCTACATTCAAATGAACAAATAAGACACCAAACAACCCAAACAAGTCTCTGCAGATGCTTTATTATTGTTTTCATATATAGCACTACATTTTGTTTTTGCCTTTGTCCCTTTCAGTTGTCAAATTTGTCAAAGCCTGAAAAGGTCACACATTTACATAGAAATGATAATCTATTGCTGAAAGGTAGCATCTAATAAGGACCAGGAAAGATGGATTTGTCTAAAGTGTTGCACAACAGAATAAGAGGACTTTACTATGGAAGGGACTGTGGTAGAGTTAAAACTACTCAGATATATATATATTTCTAAAAATTAATTAATTTATTTACTTTAGTTTACAATGTTCAGTTTCACAAGCTTTTGACTTCCAAATTTTCTCCTTCTCTCTCCTCCTCTTCTCTCATGCCCTCATGGTGGCATGAATTTCAAAATAATTTCTACAAATACCTTCACATTAAACATTAGTCAAGTTGTAAAGAAGGATTATAACCAATGGAATAAATGAGAAGAAATAACAAACAAAACAAAACAAAAGAGAGAACAAGTAGTTTGCTTTAATCTGCATTCAAACAATGTATTTCTTTCTGTGGACATGGATAGTCCTTTCTGTCTTTAGTCTTTTGGAGTTGTCTAATAGTCTTGCATTGCTGAGAGGAGCACAGCCTATCAAAGTTAGTCATCACAGATATGATGTGTCTGTTACTGGGTACAGTGTTATCCTGGTTCTGCTTCTCTTTCTAAGCATTAGTTTATATAAGTCTCTCCCGTTTTGATCTGCATTTCTCTAATCAATAGTGATTTAGAGCATTTTTTCACATGATTATTGATATCTTTAATTTCTTCCCATGTAAGTTGCCTATTCATATCTTTGAGCATTTGTCAATGAGGGAACAACTTGTATTCTTATATATTTGACTCAGTTCTCTGAATATTTTAGAAATGAGGCCTTTATCAGAGACACTGGTTGCAAAAATTCTTTCTCAATTTTCCATTTCCCTCCTACTCTTGGTCATATATGTCTTTTAGTTGACATGATCAATAGCATTTGCAATATAAGAATGTCATTAGAAAGTAATTCAACATTCAAGGAAAAAATCAAGGAAGAAATATTTGACTTCAGAAGCATATACAAAATTGAGAAATGTATTGTGTCAACAAAATGAAACATAGCCTAATGTCAGGAGGAAATTTTCTTCAATTGTTTTACTTCAAAAAGACTTCCAGAGTAAAATGTATTCTTAGAATCAGACTTCAGAAGGCTACTATTGAACTATCAGGCTATTGATTGGCTGTACTTGTGAGAAAATTATTTTAAAAAGTTAAAATATTTGCAGATCCTTGAAGGGAGAACATAAATAATCTTTCTATGATAGTAAACTGCATCTCACCAAGACAAAAGGAGGAATTAGACGAGGAGTTCAAATCTCTAAGATCCTCCCTACTTTAAATACTGTCTTGATGGAATTTAATAAAGGTAAACTGAGATGCACAGTTCTGAGCCTTTATCAGTTTATTAGCAGGGTCCTGGGTCAAATGACTGCTTCATTTATGCCCAAAGACTCCAGGTCTCTTTTTATAAGAATAGAACAAAGAACAGTACCGGATAGGTGAAAAAGGTAGTGCAGTTGGCTGTAGGATTGGAAACATCATGAGGAAGAGGAAAACACAACTGGTTGCATTATAAAGAGCAAGGTCAATACTCATGTGGGTCTAGCAATCCCTTTCTCTGTCTCAGACGAATTCAGGGTTGATTTATGGGACCGATCTGCGTCCTAAGGCAATTGATAATGAACTGGAGATAGTAGAGTCCCTGGCTCCTAGGATAAATATAAGACCTTCTTTAACTTTGCAAGGATGGACAGCATATCTTGTGGAAATCTATTAGGTCAGCTTGTAGACCTTCAAAGTTAGTAAACAAATTTCATAGTGTTTTTCATGAGATGAAATTATGAGGGATGGCAAGTTTTGATTAACTCAGAGGGGTAACAATTCCTGTGACCAAGAAATATCCATTGTTTAACTCCACCTGCAAGGTTAGAGATAGTGGACTGGACTCCCTGGTATTCACTGTATCTCTCATGGAAAAGAAATCCTCAAGGCAAGAAAAGAACAGCAATTGGAGAACCAGTTTTCTAAACTTAACTCATTACAGGCCATCTTAAATTCTAAACTATATTCAGAGACAAAGAATCATAACAAAATCATTTAATTGCAAATAGGATCAATACAAAATGATATAGAATCAATTTAATTTTTTCAATTCTTTTTTTTTAAGGAATTGGGGTTAAGTAACTTGCTCAAGGTTACAAGCCCAGTTATTTCTGGGTGTGGTGCTATGTATCAGAGCCCAGATTCGATCCCAGGTCATCCCAACTCTGGGGCCAGTGCTCTTACTCACTGAGATACCTGACTAACTCTATTTTTTCAATTCTTAAGAGTCATTTGATTTGACATAATGATACCTGGGTTGAGACCCATATCTATTACTTATCACCTATGTAAAGGACATTTAATGTCTCTGAGATTTCATTTCTTCACATTTAAAATATTGGAAACAATACTTGCAATATCTACTTCACATACTGATTGTGAGAAAATTCATTGCAGACATTAAAACTTTACACTTGGGAGTTATCATTTTTCATCTTTTCTGTGATCCTGGCTTAAAATGAAAATGTTACTCTTTGGAATGTTGGCATAAGAAGTTACTAACATGGTAATAGAAATTATTATAATTATAATCTAGTATAATAGAAATTAATGTCTGAAGATGACTTCCATTAGGCAAAGGAATCCTAGTAGACAGCACAATGCATAAGAAATGAATGGATTGTGAGGAAGTACAACTGAGGAAGCAAGGCATTGAAGAAAATAGCACACAAAAAGGGAAGATTAATAACTGTCTTGAAATTTTTCCTAGGTCTGATCCTGATCCTACTCATTAGGACCACTAAAGCCTTTAGGCCCAATTCACCTATGTGATATTAAGTAAATTATTTATCCTTCCTTGGTCTTAGGTTCTGTGTCAACAATGAGGTTGGACTGGATGAATTCTTTCAGCTATAGATTTATGATTCTAGAATTTATTTTTCCCCCTCCAAGAGGGAGGGAATAGAATCCCAAAGCACATTCAAATCCCTAAAACCCCTAGCCTCTAACTACTATATGACTTTTTTTTCTAGCTCAGGTATAACTAGAATAGTATCCTTGAGTCAGAGATCAGCCTGTCTGACAGGACTCAGGAGCACGTCAGGAAAAAATGGAGCCAGCTAAGTGCCCTGATGTCAATTACATATTGTTATTGTGGTTACAGGTTAGGAACTCTGGGGAGAATCTGTCTTTTGCCATAGCTGGGTTTGAGCTATGACTTGAAAAAGGAGGAGTTCTTTAGCTTGCTATTTTGCCTTTAGACAGACATTCTTCATAAATGCCTTGTTTATGGCACTGTCTCCCTGTGATTTGGAGAAAAAGTCAGGAAAATAACCCCTTTTAGTCAACAATTAGAAGATTTTAAAGTAAAACAAATGAGCTATTCTGATGCTGCTTGCCCCCAAAGTAGCTTCTCCTCTTATCCTGTTGGTGCTATTTCAAAAATAAACAATTTACTAAAATATTCATTTGCATGTTCCCATAAACATCCCTGTCCTTCAGGTCCTTCAGAATGAACGGAACGTGCCAAGTTGAATTGCTTAAACAAACCTTCAGCCAAGAAACAATGTGTTACAATATGAAGTTGGGCAGGTGCACAACAGCTGACCACAGTTACCTTGGGAATGCTTCTACATATTGGCTTGTTTTCAAGACATTTTAGAAAAAGAATGGTTCTTCTTTAGTCTTTGCTGATTGTAGTCACCTACAAAAGAGGAAACAAAACTGGGATAGGGGACCAAGTAGTTAAACCTTAAAAGTTCAGACCTCAGTAAGAGCTGTTATTATAACTAAGGATTGGGCTGAATATTCCTTTTATAAAATTGGAGGAAAAGGGGAGGTTTACTAAGCCAAACAGTAGTTCAATGAAAAGTGCAAACTGTAGGGAACAGTGCAATGGTAACCTACTTGGGAGAACAAACTGCTTTCAAACACTTTAGGCTCATTCATTTACATATAAACAATTTATATGCTAATTAAAAATCATTCTAATCTTTCCATTAAAGTAAGCCCCCTAAGGAATTCACCTAGATTTGTCACTCTCCTCTCCTTATGCTGACTAGACCAAGAATCCATGATTTAAAAATGGGTTTGCTCTGGGAAATTAGCTCAATTCTTTTCTATTTCTATCCCTACCGTCCAACTATGCCCCTTGTCCTAACTTTCCAGTTTTTACTTTGCTTTATTTCAACATTCAACATTCTTGACTGCAAATTGGAAAGAAGGAGGGAAAATAGGAGGGTCATGTTTTAAGTTGTTAGCATGTTGCTCGTCACAGGGTCAGGAATCTCTGGGTTCAAGACCTGTCTGTAATGCCTAACTAATTGTGAGGCCTTAGACAGTCACTTAATTCTCAGTTGCTTTAATATTCACATTTAGGTAAGATGCAGATCGACAACATTGCAGGGAATCTTGATGTAAGCATAGACATAGATTAAAAGTGAACTGAACCCAACACTGTTTCACTATTTTTGAAAGAAAGGTTGAAAACTGAAGGAGCTAGCACAGGTTGCTTATTATCATTGTCAGGAATGTATGTAAGGAAGATTTTGTTATCTTTTTAGTCTGGATACTCAGAATCCATGGCCATGGCAATGTCTAGTATCCAGGTGTTAGATAACAATTCCAATAATAGCTCCAATTATTCTAGATAATAATTCCTAACTTCACAGACAGTTCTATTACTACTGTGCCATGAGATACGGGGGTGACATAGTTGATATTTACTATTTTTGTGCAGAATGAACATATTGCTAAAGTTATGTTATAAGCTTAATGTTGCCAAGATGCCTTCTTTGTCTGCTGCCCTATAAAACAAATGGGCACTTGTCAGTAAGTGGGGGGAATTATACGTAATGCATGAAAAAAAATGTATATGTGCCTCAAGCAGTCCCTATTGAGACTTGAGGGGATGTAGGGGAGTACACAAACTGTGCCTGTCTTGATTAACCCCATAGAGACATAGTTGCAGTTGCCCCCTGTTAACACTGAAATCTGTGAGAAGGGTGATTAGGGAATGCTGTAGGAGCCTGTTTTTCCACTATAGGCAACATTTCTGATATTAGACTAGAATAAAGCTGATTATTAACCCCTCCAAAATTGATCTGTCCCACCAGATCAAGAGTGAAACTGTTAGAGCCTGGAATCCAAAATCTTCCAGTGTTTCCTGTGTATCTGTAATACAGAGGAATTAAGCCCTTTTCTATAGATTCCAAATTCTGTGCTCTTTCCATCACATGTAACTGGTTCTTTCAAAAATAGACATGTGGTACTTAAAAATAATTTTTATTTATTATATACAAATTGTGACTCTAGATTAAAAAAATAATTAAAGCACACTCTTCAAACCAAGATTTCAGAGAGGTTAAATGTTTGCCCAAAGTGACAGAGGGTGATAACAAAGTGAATGAAGACATGAATCCAAGTGCATATTCATTTCTCTCAAGCGAGAAAATTAGCAAAGGCAATCATAGATTTTTAGATCTAGAGTTGGAAGGGACCAAACCCCCTATTTTAAAGATGAGGAAGCTGAATAACATGGAAACTAAGTAAATTGCATGAGGTCATACTGGTATTAAAACTTAAAAAACTAGAATTGAACCCAAATCCTCTGATTCTAGAACCAGTTGTCTTTCCATGATGCCACAAAATTACTATAATTCAATGCTATTGATGAAAGAAATAATGTTGCTTTTGTCAGAGATATAAAATAAGAAATATCTCAGAATTAGAAATGAAAAAAATACCTAGTTGCAATGTTTTGGACTGTTTCAAAAGAATATTAGAGCATTTCCCCCAAATGAACATTTTCTCAAGATCTAAATGTAGGTGAATGATTTGGTAGCTTAACTAGAATATTAATTACTATCTGTGTGCCATAGCAAGGTGATGATACTTGGTCATCTGACTAGTACTTAGGAAAATTTTGTTCTGCTTATTTGTTATTTTCTAATTAATTGTTGGGTAAATAGTTTTATAGTCTTTGAAAGTCTCATCAAAAGGCATTCATCTATGTGCTTCTTGCATTTTGATTAAAAATCTGTTGCCAGAGGCTGAACTTGTTTTAAACTGAGAAAATATTTAGAAACTTATCTCCTTTAATGTTAGTGCACATTTGATAAAAAAAATATGAAGATTAAATGTTGAGTAAAATCCTATTAACTCTTATCCAAAATGCATTTATGTAGCAAGCATCAGGATTACTTCTGTGATTATTAAAAAGGTAATTATTGAAAAGCTCTATCCACAAATTGAATCCATCATATTTTGCCTTATTAAAATTCAGAAATTTACATTTCTCAAATTTCCAATTCACTAACATAAACAGTTTTTTTGGAATCAAAACAAAATAGGTCTATTCTTTATTGTGAATGTGCTACATTTTGGATGAAACTAGCTTATATTTTATATATTTTGAAATGATATTATAGTCCAAGTAATTGTTAATCCTATTGTGCATGGGTTTATTTGAAATGGACTCAGACATTTTTAGTACAATTTCTGAAAATATTAGCTGTGACCTTCATTCTTTTCTCTGAAAAGCAGAACTGTTTCATCTGATGATTTTAAGCTATTGATCCTCTTTCAAAAATCCCTAAAGAAAAACAGCAAAATTACATAGTACAGGCATTACACTTCATCACCTCATCAGAAAAATGAAACAGAACATTAGAACTTCAGCCAGCAGTTGCCATGCAAAGCCTGCACTTTGTGTATGCTGACTCAACTTTTGCATTAACTATAGGAGCATATGATGGGTACTAATATATCTTCAGAACATCCCAAAATTGCTGGAGAAAATATAGTAAATTATGCTTGTCAAATTTAGAACAGGTGCTCAGATCTTTTTAAAAGGGAAAATCAAAACAAGTTATGAAGGGATAGCTACTAATCAGACTCAGATTCAACTTTTTACATATGTGGTAAATCTAAACACTTCTTTAAAAATTAACTTTAAAGGATATCCAAAGGTTTCATATCTATGGAGCTTTAATTAGCAGATACTAATTGTATTTCATTCAAGGAGAAGTATGCAATTTGTTCCTATTTTTGTATGGGCTCGATATTCAAAGTATTTTCCCTCAACTGAAATATATATATTTTTTCTGATCAAGAAATTCAGTAGGAGTCATTTGAAACACTTTCAGGCACAGTAGCCCATTGCTTGTGAAATGATATAGCAAAGAAGGTGAGAGAGATTTGCTTATATTCTCATTCATGTCTCTGTACATTTGATTAAGCTATGAAAGCTACCAGTTATTTTTTAACTGATTGGGGAACAAGTCAGAATTAGCCAGACTGGCTTAAAAGTAGACCTACAAAGAGCATCATTTCACAAAAAGAAGTGTATTAAACCAACAACCATGGCAATAGGCAGATAATAATGGAAGATTGAAGGTAGTGATTTTGGAAGAGCCACAGGGAACTGAAGTGCTAACTGAGGTTCAAGAAGATTCTTCTACTAACCTAAACAGTTTGTGTTTTCTTTATCTTTCTGCAAGAGACACTCACCAATGACACCTGTGTTCAGTGCAAATTAGTGTTGTGCAAAGCTGAACAGCTTTTAAGAATGCTTCTCTACTTGCAGAATAAAGTCTTCTTGGTTTTTATTTTGAAGGGGGAGGTAGTCAAGAAAGAATTTAATATATATATGTATATCAGAATTAATTATCATTTGAATGTTTGATATAAATCATTTACACATTAATCTGACTTTTTATTCTTTTGGGAATGTCTTTTAAAGTTTCATTTGTAACTGGTTTATTTAATTTTTTAAAAGTTTTTATCTTAATCTGGTTATTTTATATTTTGGAAATATTCATACACTTCATTTAAGTTATGTTTTGTTTGACATGATTGGAAAAATAGTTTTCATTTATTTTCTTTTCATTTGTTGTAAATTAACCTTTTTTGTTTACTATTACCAAATTTGTTTTCCCGACTTTTGTGATCAGATTGGATGTTCATCAGTTTTTATTTTTTTCTCTCCATCCAATTTTTTCCCTACTGTTTTATCTATTCTTCTCTTCCTTCCTTCCTTCCTTCCTCCCTTCCTTCCTTCAATTATTCCTTCCTTCCTACTTTTCTTTCTTCCTACCTTCTTTCCTTTCTTCCTTCCTTTTTTTTTCCTTTGGGGGGGAGGCAAGGCAATTGGAGTTAAGTTACTTGCCCAAGGTCACATGGCTAGTAAGTGTTAAGTGTCTGAAAGAACCAGAGACTTGGTTGTACATCATATTTATTTTACAGAAGAAAGTGATAATAGTTTTCAAAGTGAAGTAAGAGAGTCCATGGAGCCAGCTCCCCTGTTTTTAGTTGAGGAAATTGTGATACAGGTATTAAATGACTTTCTTCTCTAAGTCACACATGTAGTAAATAAAACAGATATGATTTGATTGTGTCAAATGACCGGTTAAAGCAACTAATAATTTCAAGAAACAGAAGCTTTTGAATGTGGATATGGATCCAATGGTACACATTTTATAGGTTGCATTACAGATGGTGATTGCAATTGGGTGAATGGAAACTATATAGTATAAATTTACATTTTTTTCTTTCAAAAGTCAGTGAGTTCAGTGTGTGTGTGTGTGTGTGTGTGTTGGCTTGGTCTTGGAAATTTAGCCATATGATATAGCACATTAGTATAATTTCTGTACTAAAATTCTTCAAAGACAATGACTAGAAATGAGAGAGAGAGAGAGAGTGAGAGAGAGAGAGAGAGAGAGAGAGAGAGAGAGAGAGAGAGAGAACTATCCTTTTTTAAATTATTACTGGTTGCTTTAAAGAAAGGAAAACAATTTTTATACTAGATTTAGTATAAACTCTAACATATCAAACTCTCTGAATTCAAAATACAGTATACTAATTATTTACTATCAATTCATTTGTTTATTGAGGTAAATGCATTGAAATGTATATTTTATAAATATTTTCATCAAATAAGGGTGAGATAAAAAAATTTGACACCTGGATTTTAGCTATCAAGAATTAACATTCTTTTTTTAAGTGGTCTCTAAGATTCCTTCTGACTTTATTCCAGGCATCCTAGGCAACAGAAAGCAAGAGCGGAAATAATAATTTATTAAGTTCCTGTTATGTGTGCCAGGCACTGTGCTAAGTACTTTACAAATATTATGGCTTTTTATGCTTACAACAGCCCTGTGAGGAGAGCATCCTATTATTATCCAAATTTTTACAGTTGAGGAAATTAAGAAAAATGATGTTAAGTGGCTTGCCTAGGGTCACACAGTTAGTAGGTGATTCAGACTAAATTTGAATTCAGGTCATCCCAACTCCAGGCCCGGTATTCTATCCACAATGTCACTTAACCGACTCTAAGTCATATGGAATTATGGAATCACTGTGTTGAAAGGGATTTCAGAAGTCATCTAATGTGTTTTTTTTTTATTATAGTCCAAGTAATTGGACTTGAATAAGAATACCTCTCTTGAATCTTCACTAAGGGCTTAGTTAGCCTCATTTTTTTTTGTTCTCTGGTAAATGAAAATACTGTCGGTTTCTAGGGAATCCATTGCATTTTGTGATGCTCCTAATTGTTTAGTTCTTTTTTTTTCTTCAAAATCTTGAGTTTACATGAAATGTTTTTCAATATTTATCATTGTTCTTACTTTTGCCCTTCAGGTTCTAGGTTCACTAGGCAGTCTATCAAATATTTAGAAGAAAGAGTACATGAATTCTATGCTTCTTTTTCCAGGATATACACTTCCAGCTTTGTCAATGAATGTTTACTTAGAATGGTCTTCAGTTCTTTAACTCTAACCTGATTTCCTAGGATGTATCAGGTGTAATTTGAGTAATAGACCATTAAACCAATTTGTGCTATAGCAAACTGACATAGAAGAAAAGAGTCTTTGCAGTCCTACTTTTGTATATTAATAATACCAGAAGCCTCTTTCTTGAATAGAGATGATTAACCATATGTATTGTAGGTGTTCATTCTGATAGTATGGGGAAATGTCATTAATTTTTTTATTATTATTATTTTTTCTCCCATAACCCTTTTAAATTTTCCAGTGGCTCTCTAATGCCCCAGTGCATGTATATTTTATTTCCCAATTACATGTAAAATAGTATTAATAATAATATATATGTGCAAATACACACACATACATATACATATATATTTGAATAACTGATTTTGAAACTTTAATTTCCAGATTCATTCCTTTCCTTGCTTGTCATACACCCTTACTGGGAAGATAAGCAGTTCAGTATAGGTTGCACATGTGTGGCTAATGCAAAACAATAATATAGTAGATCTATTTTAAAAGACTGACTATATTTCCCTCCCTCATATCCCACCTCCCATTTGTTCTATTCTCTACTTTAATCCTGTCACTTTTCAAAAGTGGGTGCTTCCACCTTCCCTCCCCCCCAGTCTGCCCTCACTTCCATCATCCCCCCTCTCATCCCCTTCCCCCCTACTCTCCTGGAGGGTGAGATACCCTCTTTAGTGTGTATTTCATTGCCTCCTCAAGCAAAATTCAATGGGAATAAGTTTGACCCATTCCATTTTGCCTTCCTATTTTTCCCCTTCATTGTAACCATTTTCCCTTACCTCTTGTTTATGAGATAGTTTACCCCATTCTGTTTCTCCCCATCACCTCTCATTATATTCCTCTCTCACCTCTTAATTTCACCATTTAAGTATCATCCCTTCCTGTTAAATTGGTCCTGTGACCTCTATGTATACCTGTAAAAATATATACACACATTCACATATGTATTCTTATGACCATATGCCCTCATGTGTGTGTATATATGTATATATACATATATATATATATATATATATAATTTCTATTTCCGTCAACTACTGAGAAAAGTTTCATAAGTTATAATTATTGATTTTCTATGTAGGAATGTTAATAGTTCAAATTTGATAAGTTACTTATGTTTTCTTTTCCCTGTTTACCTTCTCAAGCTAGTCTTGCTTCTTGTATCTGAATGTCAAATTTTCTATTCAACTCTGGTCTTTTCAGCAAGAATGCTTGAAAGTCCTCTATTCCACTGAATGACCATATTTTCCCCTGAAACATTATACTCAGTTTTTCTGGGTAGATGACTCTTGCTTTTAATCGCAGTTACTTTGAACACCGGAATATCATATTCCAAGCCCTTCGATCCCTCAGTGTAGAAACTGCCAGATCCTGGGTTATCCTGATTGTGTTTCCACAATATTCCAATTGTTTCTTCCTGGCTGCTTGTAATATTCTCTCCTTAATCTGGGAATTCTGGAACCTGGCTATAATATTCCTAGGAGTTCTCTTTTTGGGAAATTTTTCAGGAGGTGATCGGTGGATTCATTAAACCTCTATTTTGCCCTCTGATTCTAAAACATCAGGGAAGTTTTCTTTGAGAACTTACTGAACAATGATTTCTAGGTTCTTACTTTGATCATGGCTTTCAGGTAGTCCAATAATTTTAAAATTATCTCTCCTGGATCTGTTTTCCAGGTCAGTAGTTTTTTTCCCATGAGATATTTCACATTGCCTTCTATTCTTTCATTTGTTTGGATCTGTTTAACAGCATCTTGATTTCTCATAAAGTCATTAGCTTCCATTTGCTCCAATCTAATTCTGAAGCAATGATTCTCCTCAGTGAATTTTTGAGATTCTTTTTCCATCTGGCAAATTCTGCTTTTGAAGGCGTTCTTCTCCTCATTGCCTTTTTGAGCCTCCTTTGCCATTTGATTCAGTCTGTTTTTTAAGGTGTTATTTTCCTCTGTCAGGCTATTGACTCATTTCATAATTTTCTTCCATTGTTCTCATTTCTCTCCCCAATTTTTCCTCCACTTCTCTTATCTGCTTCTTAAGGTCCTCTATGGCCTATAACCAGCTTGCATTTTCCTTTGAAGCTTTTGGTACAGGCGTTCTGATTTCACGGCCTTCCTCCTTTTCTATGCTTTGCTCTTTTTGTCCCCAAAATGTAGTGTAATGTTGGAATCTTAAGTCTGCTTTGTTTCTTTTTCCTGGTCATGTTGCCCCTCAGTCAGTTGACCCCTGGGCTTTTTGCCACAGTAGGACTCTGCCACCAGACAGGGGAGCTTTCATCCTAAATGCTGCGGTTTTCTCAGCTGCCAGAAGTATTATATGTGTGCCCTCTCTGAGGTCTCCACATGCTCTGGCAAGCTGGACACACACCCCAGGACCTCCACCCTAGCCTGCAATCCAAATCCAAGCAGGTTAAAGCAAGAGTGATTACCCCTCAGACTGGTGCGTGGACCCCTACACTCTGCAGTCCAGGAGCTGAAGCTGGCAGGTGGAGCTGGATGGCTGTGCAGGCATTTCAGTGGCTTCTCACCCTGGGGCGCCAAAAGCCACTCACTCCCCCTTACTGAATCCCAAAGTTCAGACTGCACTGACCTCTCACTTTGTCCTTCACATCTATGTGTTGATAAATATGGAAACAGCCACAGCTGCTGCTGATCTGGAGTCCCTCTGGCAGGAGCCTTGTCAGCCTGCACTGGGGCTGAAGCCTAGGTGTGGGGCTGGACTTGGCTCCCAGAGGGCTGTGCTGGCCAATTCCTGCCAGCCTGCGGGGCTGTCCTCAGTGGGACGTTATCTTCTCTGTGTCATTTTGTGGGTTCTGCAGCTCCAAAGTTTGTTTAGAGTCCCCGTTTTACATGGAATGCGAAAGATGGATGCCAGAGCAGCAAGGAGGTCCTGCTTCTACTCCACTATCTTGGCTCCACCCCCATAGGAAATCTGAGGAATTCACATTCTTCAACTTAGAAAGATTATTGCTTAGAAGTAATTTGGGCTACATAAAAAAAATGTGGAGGTATTACTATAGATAGTCTGAAAAATGTAACATCTTTCTGCAAATCTATGTGTTATTAATCATTGGTACACATCTGATTTAAGGGGAAAATCAATAAGGAACTTTACTGAAACAAATTTTGTGTTGTCAAACCATAGGCAGGTAATTAGAAAATGAATTTAGGACCAAAAATGTGTGAGGCTGCATTTATATATGAATAGCAACTTCTGAACAAAGCAGTTGATTCACTTACAAAAATGCTGCTATATATATCAAAAATGCATATTCTTGATGTACAATTCTGCCTATCTGATAAAGTTTCACAAAGTAATCATGTGGATCCTTTAAAGTAATCTCATTAAACTCATTTCTAACATGATTATGTCACCTGTCCTATGAGTATTTGCATCTGGATGTAAGGAAGACCATAAGGAAGAAGACCATAAACAAGTTAAATTTCAGGCATCGGAAAGGTATTTGTGCACCATTTAAGGGGTCACTTAAGGGGTTTATATGACACTAAGTATTTTTGTAGTTATTTTGATTTTTATGTTCTCTAGTTCCAACTTGTTCCAAGCATTTTTGCCCTGTTTCTTAAAAAAAAAAACACACAGCTAAAAGTAAGCAAAACTTACATATATTCTACAGTATGTTTTCCTATCATTATATTATATATTTGACATATATAATGTAACATAGCATAGAATAATATAACATTATATGGATATGTGTATATATGTGTATATATATGTATATATATATTCTTCTATCCAGATATATAAACTTAATGAGTTCACTTTATATTCTTCACTAATTCTACAAGGAAAAACTATTATATAGTTGAACTTTATGTGAGAACAGACTCTTCTTTTCCGTTTTGTCTTCAATGGTGGATTAAAATCTTGCCTGATGCTGATAAAAATACTATGTCATGTACAAACATGTTAGAGATGATATGAGAGCCCAGGATTAGTCTGAAAATTATTAGATCCCAATATAGCTCCACTCCAATACTTATTGAAAACTTAATCAGGCTTGAAGCAAAGTCACAGCTAGATCCTTAACAGTGAGTGACCAGATCCTAGATATTAGCGCTTTGATTCAGACAAACTTTGAACAAAATAGGACTTTGAAAGTGTTCGAAGAACATTTGAATTAAAAAAAAAAAGATAAACTATACTGAAAACTTCTAAAAATAAGTATTAAAGGAAACTTAGCTGAATATATAATGTTGAAATGTATAATGTTTGAACAGGCAGACAGTCATTTTCCCCAGCATATCCACAAATGAGGCTGAATCTTTTAATTTTCTGTAGTTTATTGAATAAGATTAAAGACTCACTCAAAATCTAAAAATAAATGATAAAATGAAGTACATTTCAGTATCCAAAAACTGGATGTTATTTTTTCTTATAAATATATTGATAATTTTGTCTTAAAATTTAAGAAATAAAGTACATATGGATAGTTGTCATTCACTATGGGATAACGAAGTAGTACACAGGACTTTGATTTTTTAAATGAACAAAGCTTATAACTTCAAGCCACCTTCCTTTAAAAAGTTACAATCATCTTAAGAGGCAGCCAAGTGGTGAAATGTTTATAGTACTGGACCAAACATACTAAAGGCCTGACATTAAATATGATTTTAAATGATGACTAGTTTTAAAACCCTGGTCAAGTTATATAATTTCTGTTTGACTCAGTTTAATCAGTTTTAAAGGAATGATAAAAAATTAGCTACCATGACGGAAAGGGATATTCACATGTAGAGAAAGAACTACAGCATCTGCAGATTAAAGCTAACTAGTTGCTCTCTCTCATTTGTGTTTTGTTTTGTTTTGTCCCTTCTTTCTCATTGTTCTCCCCATTCCTTATAATCCTTCTTTATAACATGAGTATTGTTGAACATGAAGATGTGGAAAATATATGTGACTACATGCCACCATGGAGGGGGAAGGGAAAGGTGAGGGAGGGGGAGAAAATTTGAATCTTGAGGGATTGTGGAACTATATGTTGTAAACCATAAGTCAATAAATAAATTTATTTTTTTAAAGTACCTACCACACAGGGTCATTGTGAGTATAAAAAGAGTTAATGTTTGTAAAGCATTTTTTGAAACTTAAAGTACCATTATTACCTTAAAAATTTTGTTATAAGGTATATAGGTAGTTTGCTAAATATATAAAGGAATCAGAAAAAAAATTAATTTTATAATAACTCAGCAACAGCCTTGTGTATGTATCTATATAAATACATGTATATAGCTATATGTATATTTCCATATCTATATCGTTTATGTTACTGATATATAAAGCAAAGCTATAGATAATTTACTACAGCCTCCTGTCTCTTTTTTTAGCTTATTGTGTCATTTCCCACGTCATCTAAAATATTTCTGGCTGTGAAAGCACCTGCCTCAAAGAGTACTTGCATTCCCCTCATTCTTTCTGTCTAGATTATTCTAATATACATTAGGCAGGAAACCAAGCCCATTAAGAATTTTAATTATAAGGGGGTAGAACCAAGATGGAAGAGTAAAAGCAGAGACTTGCTTGAATTCTGCCCCAAACCCTTCCAAATACCTATAAAAATCACTCTAAACAAATTCAAGAGCTGAGCAACCCACAAAAAGAAACAATAAAATACATCTCTAGCCTGACAATGAGGAAGATCAACAGAAAGGGAATATCACATTAGGCTGGGGCAAGAGTGCGGTCTGTCATGTACTGTACCAGTGCAGAGGGGGCAAGAGTAGGCCTCAGGGGACTAAATTGCTGGCAGCTGTGGTGATTTCCAGACTTCTCATCCAAAAATTAGCAAAAACAGCAAAGCAGACTTGTGGGGGAACTCTGTGGGACCTTGGTAAAAGGGGAACACTGTCAGGCCATAGCCCTAGGGTGGCAGAGGTGGTGGTGGTTGCAGCAGCAGCAACAGCAGTGGTGACTACTTCTGGATCGCTGGGCCCACAGATGGTGGGCGTTGAACAGCTGACACAAAACCCCTCAAGGCTGGGATAGTCCTTCAACCCCCACTGAAAGAAGAGTCCTGCCTTGACAAAGAATTAGAAAGTCAAGTACTTTGCTGAGAAGATGAGCAGACCATGAAAAAATACCCTCAGACTATCGAATCTTACTTCAGTGACAAAGAAGATCAAAACATACAACCAGAAGAAGACAACAAATTCAAAGCTCCCACATCAAAAGCATCCAAGAAAAATGTGGATTGGTCACAGGCCATGGAAGAACTCAAAAAGGATTATGAAAATCAAGTAAGAGGAGTAGAGGAAAAATTGGGAAGATAAATGAAAGTGATGCATGAAAATCATGAAAAAACAATCCAATAGCTGACTAAATGAGACTCCAAAAATACTGAAGAAAATAACACCTTAAAAATAGACTAACTCACATGGAAAAAGAGGTCCAAAAAGCCAAAGAGGAGAAGAATGCAGATTTGGCCACATGGAAAAGGAGGCTTGTAATCTCACTGAAGAAAAAAAATTTCTTCAAAATTAGAATGGAGCAAATGGAAGCTCATGACTTTATGAAAAATCAATAAATTATAAAACAGAACCAAAAGAATGAAAAAAATAGTAGAAAAGGTGAAATATCTCATTGCAAAACCTACTGACCCAGGAAATGTATCCAGGAGACAAAATTTAAAAATTATTGGACTGCCTGGAAGCTATGATAAAAAAGAACCTAGACATCATCTTTCAAGAAATTATAGAGGAAACCTGCACTGATATTCTAGGATCAGAGGGTAAAATACAAATGAAAAACACCCACAAAGTAGCCTCTTGAGAGAGATCCTAAAAAGAAAACTGAAGAATATTTTAGCCAAATTCCAGAGTTTCCATGTCTAGTAGAAGATATTTCAACTAGCCAGAAAGATACATTTCAAGTCTTGTGGAAACAGTCAGGATAACCAAGATCTACTGTTTCTGCATTCCATTGTTAAAGGGATTGAAGGACTCAGAATATGATATTCTCTATCATATCATTGTAGCAGCAAGCACCCCAAGCGTCCTCAGGGTGGCTGCCCATACAGGTTCTTGGATCTGCTTTGTTAAAGGAAAGCAACTCAAAATGGGTTAACAAGCTTACTTTAATCAGTCAGACATATATCGTTTACCTTCTTCAGGGGAAAAAGGTCAGCACCACGAACTTCAAAGTATACAGGCAGAATTATCAAGACAGAAACAGATCAAGTAGACAGATTTCCAAACTGTCCAACCATTACATCCATACCCAGTCAACATCTGGGTTTCAACATCTGGGTTTTTCAAAGCCGGGGGGGCTCTGGACAACAGCTTCCCAGAATCCAAATCAAATCACAGAACACTTCTCAAAGTTAGCCCCCAAAACAAAGCCTCACATCAGGGCTTATATAGCCTTCTCCTGGCTCAGAGAATGTAACAACCTTATTGACCCATGGGCCAATCAAAAAGTATCTACTGAAAAACAAGCCTCCCACCCCAGGCTTCAGGTGCACTTTAGCCTAGGGGCAGGGAAGATCTTCCAAATTTTCATTCCCATTACATTCGGCCTCAAGATCTTTCATGCCCATAGCATAGACAATTTACTTTTGAATTAGCACTAAAAATCTCTTGGGTCACATTTTCAAGGTACAGAACTAAAGTTACCAAAGTGGCCACTGGGCCTTAAACAAACACAAAGTACATAGCATTATCACTTCAATTCAGAACAAGAGTTCAAATAAAGTTCTGGGGGGAGGGGAGTGTCCTTCCCCTCACACAGCTCCAGCCCCAGCTTCCAAGCACAGAGAGGGGGCTGGGCAACAAAACCAACAAGGTGGGGTCCCTGGGGATCCAAGGCACTTCATCCCACCCACCATAGTCACAAGTCCATCCTCCCCCTGGGTCCCAAACTTTGGGATGCAGCCAGGAAAAACATTCAGTGCCCCTGCTTTGCTGATCAGTTCTTATCTTTTCCTGTGGCTGAATTCCGAACTCCTGGGTTCCTTCTCCTCCTGCAGGTGGCAGCCGCTCCTGGCTTCTGCCCAGGTCCCGATGCAGGCAGCTCACCATTCCTGCTCTCAGCTCAGCGAAGTCTGCATGCAGGCCATTCTTCTCTCCTGCTCCACAGCTCCACAGAGTCACAGCTACCACAATTGGGAAACAAACAATTATCCCAGCCCCCATACTTTCCTTTTACTCTGCAGATCCTGTTCATGACACCATTTTGCAGCAGCAAGCACCCCAAGCGTCCTCATGGTGGCTGCCCATACAGGTTCTTGGATCTGCTTTGTTAAAGGAAAGCAACTCAAAATGGGTTAACAAGCTTACTTTAATCAGTCAGACATATAATGTTTACCTTCTTCAGGGGAAAAAGGTCAGCACCCCAAACTTCAAAGTATACAGGCAGAATTATCAAGACAGAAACAGATCAAGTAGACAGATTTCCAAACTGTCAAAGTATTACATCCATACCCAGTCAACATCTGTGTTTCAACATCTGGGTTTTTCAAAGCCGGGGGGGCTCTGGACAACAGCTTCCCAGAATCCAGATCAAATCACAGAACACTTCTCAAAGTGAGCCCCCAAAACAAAGCCTCACATCAGGGCTTATATAGCCTTCTCCTGGCTCAGAGAATGTAACAACCTTATTGACCCACTGGCCAATCAAAAAGTATCTACTGAAAAACAAGCCTCCCACCCCAGGCTTCAGGAGCACTTTAGCCTAGGGGCAGGGAAGATCTTCCAAATTTGCATTCCCATTACAATCATATTCCAGAGAATCTAGGACTAAAATCAAGAGTCACCTACCCAGCAAAACTGAGTATAGTCCTTCAGGGGGAAAGTGGAATTCAATGAAATAGAGGACTTTCAAGTGTTCTTAGTCAAAAGTCCAGAGCTGAGTACAAAATTTGACTTTCAAGTCCAAGATTCAAGAGAAGCATGAAAAGGAAAAAATGACAGGGAAATCATAAATTCTTTGTTAAATTTGAACTGTTTATATTCCCACATGAAAATATGATATTTGTAACTCATCAGACCTTTCTCAGTATTAGGGTAGTTGGAGGAAATAGGTAAATAGAAAGATAGATATATGGCACAGTGTGAGTTGAATAAGAAGGGATATTATCTAAAAATACAATTAAGGAGTGAGAGGAATATATTGGGAGAAAGAGAAAGGGGGAGAGAGAATGGGGTAAAATTATCTCCATTAAAAGAGGCAAGAAAAAGGTTTCACAATGGAGGGGAAGAGGGAAAAGTGAAAGAGAATGAGGTAACCTTGCTCTCATCAGATTTTACTTAAGGACAGAATAAAATACACACTCAATAAGGTATCTTAACCTACAGGAAAGTAAGGGCAATGATGATAAGGGGTAGGGGGTGATGGAAGAGAGGGCAGATTGAGGGAGGTGGTAGTCAGAAGTAAACACTTTTGAAAAGGGACAGGATCAAATGAGAACATAAAATAAGTGGGTGTTGGGAGAGCATGGAGGGAAATGTAGTCTTTCACAACATGACCATTTTGAAAGTGTTTTGCATAACTACACATGTATAACCTATATTGAATTGCCTACCTTCCCTGTGATGGTGGGTAGAGAGGGAAGAAGGGAAAAAATTTAGAACTCAAAGTTTTAAAAACAAATGTTTAAAATTGTTTTGCAAAGCAACTGGGAAATAAGATATACCGGCAATGGGGTATAGAAATCTGTGTTGCCCTACAAAAAAGAAAGGGGAAAGGGGATCAGAGTGGTGGTGATAGAAGAGAGGTTAGACTGAGGGAAGGGGCAATCAGAACTTATGCCATCTGTGGGTGGCAGGCAGGGGAGAGATGGGGAAAATTTTGGAACCCAAAATCTTGTGGAAATGAATGTTGAAAAATGAATGAATAAACAAACAAATAAATAAACAAGTGATTTTTTTTTCTAAATGAGAATTATGATATGGTAATTTCAAATCAATGAGGCAATGAGTTAATATCTATGATTTGAGTCTAGAATTTTTTGTGATAGACATAACATGAACATTTTAAAAATAGAATTTTCTGGTTTAAGGTCTATGTTCTAGAAGATTTAAATTGTTGGTGATTAATCTCTGGATAAAGAGAGTGATACCTCTTTTGGGGAGGAAGGAAGTTTTCAGATTTGTTCTTGACCAGTGAGAATCACTGTCACTGTGCAAACTTCTTCCCTACATACAAGTTGGGAATTTATTTGTAACCTAAAATCAGAGAGTTCCCTAGACACATGAAGAGATTAAAGAACACTAATTCTCCTACTAATCCTTGGAAGTCTAATTTCTTCTTCTTCCTCCTCTCCCTTCCTTCTCCCTCCTCTCCTTCCTTTCTTCCTTCCTTCCTTCCTTCCTTCCTTCCTTCCTTCCTTCCTTCCTTCCTTCCTTCCTTCCTTCCTTCCTTCCTTCCTTCCTTCCTTCCTCCTCTC
>NW_027187314.1:5616306-5638843 GCF_028583685.1 Petaurus breviceps papuanus
CTCTCTCTCTCTCTCTCTCTCTCTCTCTCTCTCTCTCTCTCTCTCTGCTTCTCTCTCTCTGTCTCTCTCTCTCTGTTTCTTCCTCTGTATTGTCTCTGTCTTTCCTTTTCTTTCTTCTCAATTCCATTCTTTATCTTTTGTTCTGCTTCCCCTTTCATGATAGGACTCACCCTAGGACTCTAATGATTGATATTTGTTTTGTTGGTGGGGTATTTATTAATTTACACATCAAATGAAGACTTTTGAATAGTTTTGCAAAACATTGTGGTGGAGTGGAAAGAGTGTTTGATTTGTAGTCTCTTTGATCTTTGAGCTTATCGGAGAACTAACTGTGTAAACCTAGGAGTCTCTATCTCTTTGTTACCTCCCTATTTTCTTTCAAGTTCAATAAGAATATTTCATATGAATTTCATTTTTCAGACATTTCTTCAACATATTTCTAATCAGAAAATCTTATTTATAATCATTTTTTAAATTTTGCTACTTACTATCTCTTTGACTTTAGTAAAACACTAAATATCTATGGGTCTAATGTTGCTCATGTAGAAATTGAGAGATGAAATAAATACCTAAGTTTCTTCTGAGCAACAAATCCCATGACTGTATGATTTCTGCCTGTGACAGTATTTTCATTCTTTTTTGAATTACCTGAAGTCTTTTTTTAAGTAAATTAAAAAAAAAATTAGTGTAATTCCTAACTATGTCTACTCTAGCATTCCCCCTTTAGATATTATAATATATAAGATCAATAATCGGTTTCACTTTTCTAAGACCTCCATCATTTTCATATCACCAGTCTTGTTGGTCAAACTAAAAACTAAAGCACTGGAAAGATTAGAACGTGTTCCTATTTTTCCAGCAAATTTTATATTGCAATTTAATCAGCCCCTCCTTCACATTAAGAGGAAGTCAGTTGCAGCAGAATGACCTGGCACAGCAAGCACATCCTAGAGGTTCACCTCTAGACTAATGCAGTAGAACCTTTTTTGTTCTTCCTCTGTAATCTGAAATTGTCAGAAAGAATTATCAAGTATTCTTTCAAAGCTTATATTAGAATGATTTTTAAAAGATGTCAGGATATATTAAATCCACCATGATCACTATACTTTGATTTTTGTGTTCTCTATTAGAAAAAAAAAATCATAAACTGGATCTGGCTTCTTCCCCTATAGTATATTCTTAGGCAATATTGTAGATATATTCTGAATATGGCAGAAGACATAAATATAAATAATATATCATTCTAGTCTCTATTTCCTTTAGTGGTTTTGTTAGGTTTCGAGGTACGCATGATCAGGCATATTAAGTTTGCTGATTAAAAGTCTCATATTTTTACTTCATGTGAGGTTTTATGTAGCCATTCACTCACATATTTTATTTTTGTATTTGACTTCTTAAAAAAACTTAAAGGTACAACATTATGTTTGTGACTATTAAATTCCATTTCAGTCTACTTGACTCATTATCTTAGCCTGCTGAAATCTTGTTGGCACCTGCCTGTTATTCATTGTGTCAGTTATTTACTTAAGCTTTGCATTATCTGATAATTAAGAATGTTGCCTAGGTTTCATTAGAGTTATCGAAGAAAATGTTGGACAGCACAATTGTTCTCAAGTTGACTATGATGATTCATCTGATCAGAGATTCCTCTCATCAACTTTCCAATACATCGTAAATTCAGTTTACATTAAAGACTGACAAGTCTAGGAGATAAGAATGAACTATATTTACCCATTTGTGTCATTATATATACACCCACATAAAAACACATACAAGTATGTGAATATGTATATATACATATATAAACATATACACATATGCATGTATGTGTATAATCTATGTATTTTTATTTACTCTTTTGAGGGTATACATACAATTCAGGCCTGTTTCATAAGTATTTTGTAAAATTAAAGTATATGTTTATTTTTAGTTTACTTAATTCATTTCCACAAGATTTTGAGTTACAAATTTTCTCCCCGTCTTTCCCCTACCCACAACCCCAAAACAGTGATACCATTGTATATGCCCTTGCCCAATCTGCTCTCTCCTATATCCTCCCCCATGCCCCCATTTTCTAGTAGTGCAAGATGGATATCCATACATCAGTGACTGCATATCTTATTTCTCAGTTGCATGTAAAAAATAATAACAACATATTTTTAAACATTTGATGTAAAAACTTGAATTCTAGATTCTTTCCCTTCCTCCCTCGTCACCCTTGCTAGGAAGATAAGCAATTCTATAGGTTGTACATGTGAAGCTATGCAAAACATTTCCACAGTGGATATATTGTGAAAGACTGACTATATTTCCCTCCAACCTATCCCACCCCCAACATGTTCTATTCTCTACATTGATCCTGTCCCTTTAAAAAATTGTGTGCTTTCAAATTCCCTCCCCTTCAAAATGCCCTTCCTTCCATCATACCCCCTCTCATCCCCTTCCCTCCTACTCTCCTGTAGGAAAGATACGCTATTTATTGTGTATGTCATACCCTCCCTAACCAAAATTCAATGAGAGAAAGATGATACCATTTTGTCTTCCTTTTCTTCCCCTCCATTGCAACAGTTTTCCCTTGCCTCTTCTATATTAGATAATTTACCCCATTCTGTCTATCCCCATCTCCTCTCATCATATTCCACTTTCACCTATCAATTTCATCTTATAAGTACCATCCATTACTATTGCTTCCGTGCCCTATATCTATGTATACCTGTACACATATATACACATGCTTATATATGTATTCATACACCCATATACCCTCTTATATACACATATATATGTATGTATACATACATATGTATGTATGTATATATTTATATTCTCTTCAACTATTCTAATAATGAGAAAAGTTTCATAAGTTAAAATTATTGTTTTTCCATGTAGGAATGTAGAAAGGTCAACTTTGTTGAGTTCCTTATGATTTCTTTTTTTCTGTTTACCTTCTCATGCTTGTCTTGCTTCCTGTATCTCAATGTCAAGTATTCTACTCAACTCTGATTTTTTTTTCATGAAGAATGATTAAAAGTCCTCTATTTTATTGAATGAACATATATTCCCCTGAAACCTAATATTCAGTTTTGCTTGGTAGGTGATTCTTGCTTTTAATCACAGCTTCTTTGACCTCTGGAATATCATATTCCAAGCCCTTTGATCCCTCAATGTATAAGCTACCAGATCCTGTGTTATCCTGATTGTGTTTCTATAATAATCATCTTGTTATTTCTTGGCTGGTTGTAATATTTTATCCTTGACCTGGGAACTCCTGAACATAACTATGATATTCCTAGAAGTTTCCTTTTGGGGCTCATTTTCAAGAGGTTATTGGTGAATTTTTTCAACTTCTATTTGCCCTGTGGTTCTAAAACATCAGGGCAATTTTCCTTGAAGGATGATTTCTAGTTTCTTTTTTGGGTCATGGCTTTCTGGTAGTTCAATGATTTTTAAATTCTCTCTCCTGTATCTGTTTTCCACATCAGTGATTTTTCCAATGAGATATTTCACATTCTCTTCTATTTTTTTTTCATTTTTGGATATGTTTAATACTGTCTTGATTTCTCATAATGTCACTAGTTTACATTTGCTCTAATCTAATAATTCTGAAGGAATGATTATCTTCAGTGAGCCACACACACATATTATATATATATATATATATATATAATTTCCCCCACCAGGCAAATTCAGCTTCTTAAGGCATTTTTCTCCTCATTGCCTTTTTTGAGCCTCTTTTGCCATTTCAATTAGTCTATTTTTAAGGTGTTGTTTCCTTCAGTATTTTTTGGGTCTCCTTTAGCAGGCTATTTACTTGCTTTTCATGATTTTCTTGCATCATTCTCATTTCTCTTCTGTAGCAGCAAGCACCCCAGCATCCCCAGTTTGGCTGCCAACACAAGTTCTTAGATATGCTTTTATAAAGGAAACTCAAAAGGGTTAACAATCTTGCTTTAATCAATCAAACATATCATTTACCTAGTTCAGGGGAAAAAGTCACCACCCCAAACTTCAGAGAATATAGAGGTCAAAAGCAGAAATTCAAGACAGAGAAACATTTCAAGCAGATGGGCCCCCAACTGTCCAACTATTGCATCTGTACCTAGTCACTCACCAGAGAGGAAAGCATCAACCTTTTGGTTTTTTTAAGCCAGGGGGCTCTCAACGACTGCCCAGAGTCTTGTCTGGTCAAATCATACAACATTTCTCAAAGTGAGCCCCAAAACAATGCCTCATATCAGGATTTATATAGCCTTCTCTGGGGTCTGAGAATGTAAGAAGCCTCTTGATCCATTGCCCAAGAACAAAGTATCTCCTGAAAAACAAGTTTCCCATCACAGTCTCCTCTTGCACTTAAGCCAATGAAAATGTCTAGGGGCAGGGAAGATCTTACACAATACAGTCTTAGAAAGATAGCAACAACATAAATTTCCATTACCATTACATCTTCCCAAATTTTCCTCTACTTCTCTTATTTGGTTTTCAAAATGCTTCTTAAGCTTCTTTACGACCTGTAACTAGTTCCTATTTTTCTTTGAAGCTATTGGTGCAGGAGTTCTGACTTCATTGTCTTCCTTTCTTTTCCATGCTTTGATCCTTTTGGTCCCCAAAATAGGAGTCTAAAGTCAGATTGCATTGCTTGCTTTGCTTGCTCATGTTGCCACTCAATTACTTGACTTTTGATCTTTTTTTGCCACAGCAGAACTCTGCTTCTAGAGGGGAGAGATTTGTCCCAAAATCGGTGGGTTTTTGCAAATGCCAGACCTATTAGCTGACTGCCCTCTCTAAATCTTCCACATACTCTCGCACCTGGTCATGCACTCCAGGACCTCCTCCCTAGACAGTGATCCAGATCCAAGCAGGTTAAACAAGAGCATTTACCCCTCAGGATCATTGCTTTGTTCCCCTATTATCTCCAGGCCAGAACTCTCAAGCAGTCACTTGACAGCAGCCACTGTGCCTCAGCCACTTCTCTCTCCAAGGTGCAGAGGGCGAACCACATTCCTGGACCCCGTGTTTCCAAAGCCCACACTGACCTCTCACTTTGTCTTTGGCATTTATGGGTTAGTAATTCTAGAAACCACCACAGCCTCTGGTGATATACTCTCCCATAGTCCTTCCAGCCATGGGTTGTCAGCGCCACCTGAGGCTAAACATGGGCTCACGTGGGCCTGGGCTCTGCTCCCAGCACTCTGTGATGGACCCTTCCTTTCCACCTGCCAGACTGCATTCAGTGGGAGATTTGTTTCTCTCTCTTACATTGTGGGTTCTGTAGCCTTAAATTTGTTATTTTCATAGGTATTTGAGGTGATTATAGGGGAGCACATAGAATTTTCCTGCTTCGATGCTGCCATCTTGACTCTGCTCCCCCCATAAGTATTTTCTCATGTGAATTGTCTTCTGCAATATTCCCTCCCCCTACTGTTTTTTTTTCTCATGTCAAACTTTTTTATCTATCAAAATCTAATTTCATCTTTTTTTTCTTCTTCTACAACCTCAGATTTAAATTTCTTTTAACTAAGATAACATTTCTGAACAGATATTCAACATTCCCACATTCATATATACTACAGGACTAATTAGTTTACTAGAATAAGTGGTTTTGTGAGTCACAAAAGAGCTATTAATGTTAAAGTTTGACTAGTCCAGTATTAACATCTATTGTTTAAGGTTGTAGACTAATGTGAGCTTTCTTATGTGTTCCCTTAGCAGGCTATAAACCAGCCTATTGTGGGTTACTGGTGAAATGTATGTTGAACGCACATAATATCAGATTCTATTCTGTAACACTAGACCTCTTGGTCACTGAAAGGTTTTGCCCCATCATCTTCTGTTTCAAGAAAAACACCATGTATTTATAGTAAATGAATTAGTACATTTAAGAGTGACTTCTGATTAACTTAGGTTGCTGAGTTTGAAACCAATATGCCAGGGTAGGTGTCTACCGAAGTCAGGTTGTTTTAGAGCTTTGGGATGGAAGTAGCTTTATATATTCTATTAGTTTGGACTGGGACCTTTTCATCAGATGCCTAAAAGTTCTTTTCCATATTGGCCTGTTCCTTACATTTTTATAGGTGAAATAACAGAGAGTCTTTACGTATTCCTTAATAAAAGGCAGCCCTTGGTGTGGCTACTTTGATAATTTCCACTAGGCCAAACTTTTTTGTTTTCCATTTGTCAAATGTTATTACCTTTTGGTTTACATCATTCATTTCCACCAGATTTTGAGTTACAAATTTTCTCCCCATTTTCCCCCTACCCACTGCCCCAAAATAGCAGTTCCACAGGATAACATCTCCTCCAATCTGCTCTCTCCCATTTTTTCTCCCATACCCCTTTCGACTTTTCCAATGGATCTCTATGTCCCAGTGCCTGTATATCTTATTTCCCAATTACATGTAAAATAGTATTAATAATAGTATATATATTTGAGTATTTGATTTTAAAATTTGAATTCCAGATTCATTCCCTTCCTCCCTTGTCACCCATCCTTACTGGGAAAATAAGCAGTAGAGTATAGGTGGTACGTGTGTGCCTAATGCAAAACAATAACATAGTAAATATATTGTAAAAGACTGATTATATTTCCCTCCCTCCTATCCCAACTCCCATTTGTTCTAGTCTCTAATCTTATGCCATCCCATTTCAAAAGTGGTTGCTTCCAACTTCCCTCCCCCTAGCTTGCCATCCCTTCCATTATCCCCCCTCTCATTCCCTTCCCCCTTATTCTCTTGTCGAGTGAGATCCCTATTTAGTGTGTATTTCATTCCCTCCCCAAGCCAATTTCAATGGGAATAATGTTGAGCCATTCCCTTTGGCTTTCCTATTCTTATGCTCCATTATAAACATTTTCCCTTGCCTCTTCTTTATGAGATAGCTTACCCCATTCAGTCTCTCCCCATCTCCTCTCATTATATTCCTCTCAGGCCTCTTAATTTCACCTTTTAAGTATCATCCCATCCAGTTAAATTGGTCATGTGCACTCTATCTACGTATACCTGTAAACTTATATACACACATTCACATATGTATCCATATGCCCCTATGCCCTCATATGTAGACATATATAATGTATACACACACACACACACACTTCTTTTTTTCTATTCCCTTCAACTATTTTCATACTGAGAAAACTTTCATCAGTTACAATTACTGGTTTTCCATGGAGGAAAGTTAATTGTTCAACTTTTATAGTTTCCTTATGATTTCTATTCCCTGTTTACCTTCTCATGTTCCTCTTGCTTCTTGTATCTAAATGTCAAATTATCTATTCAACTCTGGTTTTTACATCAAGAATGCTTGAAAGTCTTCTATTTCACTGAATGACCATAATTTACCCTGAAACATGATACTCAGTTTTTCTGCCAGAGTTATTAGATGGGTGCCCTCTCTGAAGCCTCCACATGCTCTGGCAAGCTCGGCATACACCACAGGACCTCCACCCTAGACTGCAATCCAGATCCAAGCAGTTTAAAGCAATTTACCCCTCAGAGTGGTCTCTTGGTCCCCCTACACTCTGCATGCCAGGAGCTGTCACGTGGAGCTGGCTGGCTGTGATGGTGTGTCAGCAGCTTCTTGCTCTGGGGGCAAAAGCTGATGTATTCCAACCTCCTGGGTCCCAAAGTCCAGACTGCAGTGACCTCAGAAGACATTCATTCACTAGTTGTTCCCATGATTTTGTCAGAGCCATTTGTAAACTATACACATCACTAAATTTTTATTTTATTCTGACATATAGAAAGTGAGTATTATCAAGGAAAGGATCAAAAACAATTGGGTTTATAAAGGTGAGCTCTGGCATCTAGATTTCAAAAGTAATTTGCCTGATGGTTTGTAGCTGCACTTTTTACACCTTCTGTCTGTATATTTGCTCTCTCTTGTAAGTATACTTTTTGTCTATACACAGTGGCTTTTTGGGGCCTAACAATTTGGGCTCCCAAATTATTGTATTACACATACCATCTCTGATGGTAGATGGGTTGATATTATGACAGAAGCTCCTACATCCTTCTTTCTCTTAACAGGGAATTGTATGCATCATACAGCTATTATTGGAGTAGAGGTTAGTTTAATATAGCATGCACTAAACATTACAGAACCTAATGTGTACTTTTTAATATTCAGTGATTTACCATGACACAAAGACTTCTTGTACCATCACCTAATGTTTAAAGGAGAGAAATATTGTAATAAGAACAAAGAGGAATATAATTCAAATGACGGTCTCATGGCTACTACAAAGTTTTTTTTTTTTCCTTGACCCACCAAAACGTCAGATTTCTTTTTTCATTTGGAGATACAGTAGGGGTGGCCAGGTGGCGCAATGAGTAAGAGTGCCAGACCCAGAGTCGGGAGACATGGGATCGGTTCTGGCCTCAGATACTTAACAACCACACAAAATAACTGGCTGTGTAACCTTGAGCAAGTTACTTACCAATTGCTTTAAAAAAAAAAAGATGATAAAGTGGTGTCACCTGCAATATTAATTACAAAATTATTCCCAGATACAATTGGGAAATATACCAAAAATACATTATTCAGTCTTTTTCTTACTTGAAGTTTCCTGTAGAGAAGATGTTTTTAACTTGTATTTCAACAGCTTGCTTATATTTGTTTGTTTTTATAATGTATATTGATAACTGCATTTAAACAATTTTTCCTTTGTTATCCTATGAATTTTCTTTTTTTTTACTTAAAAAATGCTTTATTAACTTCTAATTTACATCATTTGTTTCTGCCAGATTTTGAGTTACAAATTTTCTCTCCGCTTTTCCCCCACACACCGCCACAAAGTAGCAGTCCCATAGGATATCTCCTCGTCCAATCTGCTCTGTCCCATATTTTCTTCCATAATCCTTTTGACTTTTCCAATGGATCTCTATGCCTCAGGGCCTCTATATCTTATTTCCCAGTTACATGTAAGATGGTATTAATAATAGTATATATATATACATATATGTGTATATGTATATATACACACACACATATATATGTACATCTATATATTTGAATATTTGATTTTAAAACTTTCAATTCCAGACTCATTCCCTTCCTTCACCATCACCCACCCTCACTGTGATGACAAGCAGTTCAGTATAGGTTGAACATGTGTGGCTAGTGCAAAACAACATAATACATATATTGTAAATGACTGACTACACTTCACTCCCTCCCATCCCACCTCCCACCCGCTCCACTCTCCACCCTGATCCTGTCCCTTTTCAAAAGTAGGTGCTTCCAACTTCCCTCTCCCCCAGCCTGCCCTCTCTTCCATCATTCCCCCTCTCATCCCCTTCCCCCCCCATTCTCCTGGAGGGTATGATACCCTATTTCGTGTGTATTTCACTCTCTCCTCAAGCCAGATTCAATGGGAATAAGATTGACCCATTCCATTTTGCATTCCTATTCTTCCCCTCCATTGTAATCATTTTCCCTTGCCTCTTCTGTAAGAGATAGTTTACCCCAATCTGTCTCTCCTGTCTCCCCTCATTATATTCCTCTCACCTCTTAATTTCACCTTTAAGTATCATCCCTTCCTGTTAAATTGGTCCTCTGCCCTCTATCTATGTATACGTGTAAACATGTATGCACACATTCACATATCTATTCATATACCCATATACCCTCATATATAGAAAAAAAAAAATATATATATATATATATATATATATATATATATTTCTAAACACTTCAACTACTGAGAAAAGTTTCATAAGTTACAATTACTGTTTTCCCATGTAGGAATGTTAGTAGTTCAACTTTGATAAGGTCCTTATTATTTCTTTTCCTTGTTTACCTTCTCATGCTTCTCTTGCTTCTTGTATCTGAATGTCAAATTTTCTATTCAACTCTGTTTTTTTCTGCAAGAATGCTTGAAAGTCCTCTATTCCACTGAATGACCATATTTTCCCCTAAAACATGATACTCAGTTTTGCTGGGTAGGTGACTCTTGGTTTTAATCCCAGCTCCCTTGATCTCCGGGATATCACATTCCAATCCCTTCGATCCCTCAGTGCAGAAGCTGCCAGATCCTGGGTTATCCTGATTGTGTTTCCACAATATTCAAATTGTTTCTTCCTGGCTGCTTGTAATATTTTCTCCTTCATCTGGGTATTCCAGAATCTGGCTATAATATTCCTAGGAGTTTTCTTTTTGGGATCTTTTTCAGGAGGTGATCGGTGGATTCTTTAAACCTCTATTTTGCCCTCTGGTTCTAAAACATCAGGGCAGTTTTCTTTGAGAACTTCCTGGAGTATGATTTCTAGGTTCTTACTTTGGTCATGGCTTTCAGGTAGTCCAATAATTTTTAAGTTATCTCTCCTGGAACTATTTTCCAGGTCAGTGGTTTTTCCCATGAGATATTTCACATTGCCTTCTATTCTTTCTTTTTTTCTGGATCTGTTTAAAAGCATCTTGATTTCTCATAAAGTCATTAGCTTCCATTTGCTCCAATCTAATTCTGAAGCAATGATTCTCCTCATTGGGCTTCTGAGATGATTTTTCCATCTGGCAAATTCGGCTTTTGAAGGCATTCTTTTCCTCAATGCCTTTTTGAGCCTCCTTTGCCATTTCAGTCAGTCTTTTTTTTTAAGGTATTATTTTCCTCAGTCAGGCTGTTGACTCTCATTTCATAATTTTCTTGCATCGTTCTCATTTCTGTTCCCAATTTTTTCTCCACTTCTCTTATCTGCTTCTTAAGGTCCTCTATGGCCTGTAACCAGCTTGTATTTTACTTTGAAGCTTTTGGAGTAGGAGTTCTGACATCATTGTTTTCCTCCTGTTCCATGCCTTGCTCCTTGTCCCCAAAATAGGAGTGTAATGTTGGAATCTTCTGTCTGCTTTGTTTCTTTTGCCTGCTGATTTTGCCACTCAATTACTTCACTTTTGGGCTTTTTGCCACAGTAGGACTCTGCCACCAGACAGGGGAGCTTTTGTCCCAAACACTGGGGTTTTCTCAGCTGCCTAAGGTATTAGATGGGTCTCCTATCTGAGGTCTCACATTCTCTGGCAAGCTGGACACCCACCCCAGGACCTCCACCCTAGACTGCAATCCATATCCAAGCAGGTGAAAGCAAGAGCGATTACCCCTCAGACTGGTTCTTGTTTCCCCTACACTCTACAGGCCAGGAGCTGAAGCTTCCACGTGGCACTGGCTGGCTGTGCTGCCATCCCAGTTGCTTCTCGTCCTGGGGGTAAAAGCCAGGCACTCCCACTTACTCCTCCCAAAGTCCCAACTGCACTGGCCTCTCACCTTGTCCTTTGCATCTATGTGTTGATAAATCTGGAAATGGCCACAGCTGCTGCTTATCTGGAGTCCCTCTGGCAGCTGCTCAGGCCTGCCCTGTGGCTAAAGCCTTGGCTTGGGGCTGGGCTCAGCTCCCAGAGTGTTGTGCTGGATTCCTGCAGGCCTGCTGGGCTGTCCTCAGTGGGAGGTTAGCTTCTCTATGTCATTTTATGGGTTCTGCAGCTCCAAAGATTTTTTAGAGTCCCCTTTTTACATGGATTGGGGAAGGTGGAAGCCTGAGCCATGGTAAGGTCATGCTTCTACTCCACCCTCTTGGCTCCGCTCCCCATCTCAGCTATGAATTTTCTTTTTAGAGTTGATCTCATTTTGAGGAGGTGTCCATAGGCTTGAACAAATTGCCAAAGCAAGGGCTTCTTTACACAGAGGCATACAGGGTCATACACACACACACACACACACACACATACACACACACACACACACACATGATTAAAACCTTTGCATTCAAGACTAAGTAGAAGATAACACTTTATTTTGCTTATGCTTTTCTGGACCATGCCACACAATGTGAAGGAACTACTTGTGTTTTATAGGATTCTGCACTTTTTTCAGTACTTGTAGCATACCTTGAGACTGTCATATGGGTTGAAAGCCATAACAGAATTAATGATATTGCCACTTTTCTTACTGGAGGTCATTATACTATACTTTTATACTATAAGTTATACTATCAATTTAGTGATACAGCAATAACTTACTTTCTTTGTAAGTCGTCTGGTAAAGTATTGATCTCAGTATTTATTTCTTGGGAAAGGCCTGGAAGATATATTACAAATCTCACCAAGTTAAGGTAAACTAGTCTTGAGTTCTAGGATTTATGTATTGATATGAGGTTCCATTCACTCATATCATAACACTTGTACAACATGTAAAGTCAAAGAGATAGTGTCACTTCAATGTTTCGTCTCCCAATGCTGACATTTCATTTCCTTTCCAAAATTTTAAGAATGTGATGGTGTATTGTTTGTCAGTTCCCCACTTTCTTTGGGGAGCCCAGCTTTCAATAGGTATGTAGTATGTATATTGATTAAAGTAGGCTTTGCCTTCTTTCTTGTTCCTGGTATATACATAATATTACAGTTAGATTCCTCTGGATATTCCATCATTTATGTATCCACTTAGCCAGTGTTATGCCACACTATATTAATAATTTTCATCAAACCTGAAATGATTATTGCTTTCAAAGCAGAGGAATAGTCTGTATCTTTTTTTTAAACAACTTCCCTGCATCAAATCTATCCCATTTGGGTCCACCAGACTGATCAGACAGAGCTGATAACACTGTTGATCCCATTAGCTTATTCACAAGCCTTTCAACAAGTTAGCTTTTAATTATCATGCAAATCATAAGTTTGCTTCTGGTAATTTTGTTTTTTCTATCCTGGAAGGACATATATTTAATTCAAATGTTAATATAATTGTGTGTGTATGGCAATGCTGCTTTCACTTTTATTAAATAAATTTAATATAGGGATATGACATTCCTTTCTATCCATGCCAAACAAATTATTTCTATTAAGTAATCAATTCAATATTTTGAAATTATTTTTATGACTTTCACCATTTTACTGGTAGCACTTTCTTTGAATCATCATAAACACAAATTATTTTAAATGATCCTCTTTAATCTTGAAATTTTAGGCTTACATTCATTAATTACTACATATGTATATGACAGAGATTTTTTGACATGACAGCATACTTTTATGCTGCTTCTTTATATTCTCTGTCCTTCAGAGAAGTATAGACAGATGACCAAGAGCAAGCATCTCTATGCTGAATTTAAATGAATGGCATTAAAAGTTATTTAAGTCATGTAAAAGAGGACTACAGTGGCTATAGAAGGAAGGAAGAAACAGGGTAAAATATTTCATATAAAGAAACACTATAAACCTATTCCAGTGGAGGAGACGATGGGAGGGTGGGAAGAGGGCACGGCGTAATTGGCCATATCAATAACAAAGCTAACAGAAATCATATGATCATCTCAGTAGATAATATAAAAAGCTTTTTGATAAAATGCAGCACTATTTAAAATACTAGAAAGTATAAGAATAAAGGAAGCATTCTTCACAATAAGTGGTATCTATCAAAAAACCACCACCAAGTATTATATGTAATGAGGATGAGCTAGAAACCTTCTCAATAAGATCAGATGTGAAGCAGGGATGCCTATGATCATCATTCCTATTCAATATAGTACAATAAATGTTAGTGCTGGCAATAAGAGAAGAAGAATTGAAGGAATTAGAATACATAATGAATAAACAAAACTATCACTATTTGCAAATGATATGATAGTACACTTAGAGACTCCTAGAGTAGCACCTAAAGGAAGTACTTGAAACAATTAACTTTACAAAAGTTGCAGGACATAAAATAAAACCACATAAACCATCAGCGTTTCTATATATGACCAACAAAAACCAGAAGCAAGAGATAAATTTCATTTAAAATAACTGCAAACAATATCCAGGAACTATGTGAATATAATTACAAAACACTTTTCATGTAAAGTCAGATCTTTACAATTGGATAAATATTAATTGCTCATGGGTAGGCCAAACCAATGTAATACAAATGACAATTCTATCTCAAACTGTTTTTCTTATTCAGTGCCATCGCAATCACACTGCCAAAACATTGTTTTATAGAACTAGAAAAAAAATTCACCTGGAAGAAGAAAAAGTGAAGAATATCAAAGGAGTTATTGAAAAATATGCAAAGGAGGGTGACTTGGAAATGCCAGATGTCAAACAGCATTATAAAGCAGTAATAAGCAAAACTATCTGGTAATGGCTAAGATATTCAATTGTGGATCAGTGGGATAGATTAGATGCACAAGACACAGTAATAAATGATCACAGGAACCTAGTGTTTGATAAACTGAACGATTTCAGCCTCTGCAATGGGAACTAACTATTTGACAATAATGACTGAGCACTGGAAAACAATATGCCACAAACTAGGTATTGATTAACACCAACAACTTATAGCAATAAAAGTTCAAAATGTTTATAGTATTTAGACATAAAGGGTAATACCATAAGCAAATTAGGAGAGCAAGGAATAGTCTTGTCAAATCTTTGGAAAAGAGAAGAATTCGTGAAAAAATAAGAGATGGAGAGCATTAAAATCGTAATATAAATAAATTTTATTGTATTAAGTTGAAAACCTTTTGTACAAAAAAAACTGATGCCAACAAGATTTGAAGGAAAGTAGAAAACTTTGAAACAATCTTTACAGCAAGTTGTCTATGATAATTATTTCATTACTGAAATATATAGAGAACTGAGTCAAATTTATGAGAATACAATTCATTCCTCATTTGTTAAATGGTTAAAGGATATAAACAGTTTTCATATGAAGAAGTCAAAGCTATCTTTAGTCATATGAAAAAGTGCTCTAAATCACTTTTAATTAAAGAAATGCAAATTAAAACAACGCTGAGGTGTCACCTCACACCTGCCAGATTGGTTGATACGACTACAAAGGAAACACAATGATCCAATACAATTACAAAGGTCTCCTGATAGAAAATGCTACCCACATCCAGTTGAAGAACTGATAAGCTCAGAAGGTACATTGAAGCATACTTTTTTCACTGTATTTTTTCATATTTTCCTTTTATTATGTTTCTTTTTTCACAAATATGACTAACTGAGAAATATATTTTACATTATTATACATAAATAACCTATATCAAATACCATGCTATTTTAGGAAGAGGGAGGGGTAGGGATGAAGGAGAAACATTTGTAACTCAACATCTTATAAAAATGAATGCCAAAGTTGTCTTTACATTTAATTGGGACAGTGTAAAGTGTTATTTTGAAATGGAAAATATGATAGTAACTCAAAAAAGAATAAATGGTACAGCCTTGTAAAACAAGGGAATGGCTGCTACACTGAAAGATCTAGGGTTTTCTTTCTGAGGTTCCTTTTCTGCTTGTAATTAAATAGGTTTCAAAGTTGATCTGATAATGTGGTGAGCACTGAAGAGAATATCAGTGTGGGCAGGAAGAGTTCACAAGTTCATGAACAGAAACAAGACCTTTGAAAATTAACCATCAGGACTTGCCCATCTATATAGGAAATCTTGGTTAAGTACTTAAAAGCAATGAAGTTACCTTATTTTGAAAAGTGAAATAATTTTTTGTAGTTTTGTCGTGAATTTGAATCTCAAGGTGATTGTTTTCATATACAGAGAACAGATGATTATACATAAAATTGTCATAGTTTTAAATGTATATTAAGTTTAATAAATATAAGATTAGTAGCAAAAAAACATTTTGCTCTCCTTTCACAATGTCAATTACATAATAATGCTTTTTTTAAACTTAAATAGTTAATTAAATATAATTCATTGTGGAAGATTATGATAATAGTATATCTTTAGTAATAGAACTAAGAAGTCCTGCAATGTTTTCATACATTATAATTTAATAAATAATATGATATTCCTCCTTAATTGATTACCATCTTACTCCACACAGAACTACTAACTCTCTTATCTTCCCTTCTCAACCTTCCTGTACTCCCCCCTTGTTAAAAAAAATAAATTGTCTTTTAGGAAATACACTCCCTTTTTACTTGACTGGAACAAGAATGAAACTATTTAACATGAACTAACTTTTCCGCCAATGTCTTAATCCTCATAATATTTTACATAATTATGCACCCTTGCCTTCCATTCTGTACAAAAATCCCATAAAGAAAACAAGTTCTCAAAAAGTATAATTGTCCAAATAGAAAAGCAAGTATAATAAATAAGTAGCTGAGGAAAACAACTCCTTAAAACTTAGTATTGGATGGAGCTTAGGTAGTGCAGAGAAGCCAGGGAATTGTCAGAGTTCTCCCCAGTTTCCCTCAGAAACAACATTAAATTGAGTCTGAGTGGATTTTGGAGCAATAGAATCCACAAAAAAAGATGGAGTGAAATAAATTGCAACTTAAGATAATTTCCAACTCCCTTTTTTTTATTCATTACAAAATAATTCATCACTACCTTTATTTTTCGAGTGTTTGGTGATAAGGAGAACTTTTTTCATTCCCAATTCCAACCCTTATATGTATTCTTTTTTTTTTTAAGTTTCTCTAGCAGATGGCAACGTCAATAATATTATCTCTTTCAGAGTCTCTATCTCTATATCTGTCTTCTCATCTCTTTGTGTCTCTCTATCTGTCTATCCCTCTCTCTCTCTCACACACACAAACACACACACACACACACACACACACACACACACACCCTCTTCAGCCTCTCCCTATCTACTGACTTAACTCGCTTAAATTTCTCCTTTGTTAAGTAAACTCCAAGGGGAGCAAAAAGAAAAAAAAAGCAACACACAACTAAACAAAAAAGCTTTCTGTACTGATTTCTACTACTTTTTTCTTCATATTTATTCCTGAATACTTTTCAAGGAGTTTACTGACTTCATCAGTTAATTGAAAATTCTTTCTCTAAGGTTAACAACTACCTCTAAATTGCCATATGTGGATCTTTCCTCAGTTCTAAATCTTCTTGACTTCTGTGCTGCATGTAAAGTGTTAAGTACCTTTTTAAGCTCCATGTCTTTTCCTTCCCGGCCTTTTATGATATTCTTGTTTTCTTATTCTCCTTCTACATGACTGACTACTGCTTCTGCGGCTTATTTGCTTTCTAACCCCTGAGGAGCTAAAATAGTCCACAATTCCAGTGCCTTTTTATTTATTCATGGTTCTAACGAATGCCTAATCACAATTTCCTTAATCATATATATTAGCAATTGTTTCCTAAAAGCTACAGTGGAAACTATTTTTAGTTAACCAAGTTAAATAACTTTAAATTATTTTCCTCATTGAAATATTTAAGTACTATTACTTTTTCTCCTGGCACAGAGTAAAAACTGTTTCCAGAAGCATATGAATTTTATTCTTTCTTAAAATAAGAAAATTAATTTTTAAACTTATAACTCTCCCTTAAGAAAATTTCTTTGCAAGTATATTCCTAGATGACTTTGGTTAGGAAAAGGCTGATCATAAAATAAATATTTGTAAGAATTACTGGCAATGTGAAATATATGGTCATTGTTTTTGTTAATCTATGAAGTGCTATCATGAAGTGTATATGCAACTTCTTTATAAATATTAATGAAACATTTCAAAGTCTTCTAAGTGTATTTTCATGTGAACTTGTCAAAAATTACTTCACAAAATCTTACTCAAATTCTTCATCATACTGTGGAGGTAATGCTCAGTTTTCAAAATCTATTCTTATGAGTGAAAGCTATCAGAGCTTCTAAAAAACTGGAAAGTTTTTAAATATAGTTTCAGTGTTCCTTAATTCTTCCCTAGACAATCATCCCTGAACTGGCTGCACACTTCTCCCTTCTTCATCTTGACTCTGTGGCGAAACTTTCAATTCTATATTATTCTTGTCACTCAAGTCTCTTGTACACAAGGACAAACCTTTGTTTGCTTCTGCCATACACTTCCTTCTCTTCTAATCAGATGCTGCTGAATGAAGCTTAAGGACATCCCCATCAGATATGACAATTAAGAGGGAGTTTTTAACTTTAGCAAAAGCACTTTCATTTGAATGATGAAGTCAATAAACTCCTATCCAGAAAAGAAAAATGACAAATATTGGAAGGGATGTAGGAAAATTTGAAAACCAATCCACTGTGGGTGGAGTTGTGAGATCCAACCATTCTGGAGAACAATTTGGAACCATGCCCAAAGGCCAACCAAACTGTTCATACTCTTTGATCCAGCAATACCACTACTAGGTTTGTATCCCAAAGTGTTCAAAGAAAATAGAAAAGGACCCACATGGTGGCATAGAGTCAATTATAAGAACTGTAAATACTTTTACATTATAAAATAGTCAGGTTATAAAGACAGATTGTATCAGATGGAATAAAAAATGGTAAAGAGGACATAAAACCAAACAATAGAAGGAGAAAGATGAGGTATTTTGCTTCCACCTGGATACAAACTCAGTTCTGTCTAGTTCTTTCGCTGGATGCACATATTTCTCTCCAACATGGGTCTTTTGGGATTGACTTATATCACTGCATTGCTGAGAAGAGTCCAGTCTATCAAACTTGGTCCTCACAGATATGTTGTTTCTGTAATTGTGTACAAATTTCTCCTGGTTCTACCCTTCTCACTCAGCATCAGTTTTTATAAGCCTCTCCAGGTAAATATGAAGACTGTCTGCTCCTCGTTTCTTATACCACAATAGTTTTCCACAACATGCATATAGCACAACTTGTTCAGCCATTCCCCAATTGATGGGCACCCCCTTAATTTCTAATTCGTTGCCACCACAAAAAGAGCTGCTATAAACATTTTTGTGCATATGGGTCTTCCTCCCACTTCTATGATCTCTTTGGGATATAACCCTAGGAGTGGCATTGCTGGGTCAAAGGATATGACAGTATTTATAGACCTTTGGCCATATTTCCAGATTGCTCCCCAGAAAGGCTGGATCACTTCACAACTCCACCAGCCATGCATTAGTGTTCCAATTTGCCCACATCCTCTCTAGTATTTGTCATTTTCCTGTTTTGTTATCTTAGCCAATCTGACTGGTGAGATGTGGTACCTCAGAGATGTTCTGATTTGCATTTATCTAATCAATAGTGATGTAAAGCATTTCTTCATGTGATTATAGATATCTTTAATTTCTTTCTCTGAAAATTGCCTGTTCATATCCTTTGATGATTTATCAACTGGGAAATGACTTGGATTCTTATAAATTTGACTTAATTCTCTGTATACTTTAGAAATGAGTCCTTTGTCAGAGACATACCTTATAAAGATTCTTTCCCAATTCCCCACCTCCCTCTTAATCTTGGTTACATTGGCTTTGTTTGTATAGAAGCTTTTCAATTTCATGTAGTCAGAATTATCCATTTTACATTTTATAATGTTCTCTAATTCTTGTTTAGTCATAAAGTCTTTTCCTCTCCACAAATCTGACAGGTAAACTATTCCTTGTTTTACGAGACTGCTTACACTATCAACCTTTATACCTAGATCATGCACCCATTTGGACTTGATTTTGGTATATGGTGTTAGATAATCATCTATGCCCAGTTTCTGCCATACTTTATTCCATTTTCCAGTAGTTTTTGTCAAATAGTGAGTTCCTATTCCAAAAACCAAGGTCTTGGGGTTTATCAAACAATACAGTACTATAGTCGTAGACTTCTGAATCTCATGTTCCTAATGTATTCCATTGACCTAGTCCTCTATTCCTAAGCCAGTACCAAGTAGTTTTGATGACTGATGCTTTATAATACAGATAGAAATCTAGTATAGCTAGTCCTCCTTCACTAGCATTTCTTTTCATTTACTCCCTTGATATTCTGGACCATTTATTCTTCAAAATGAATATTGTTACTATTTTTTTCTAGCTCTATAAAGTAGTTTTTGGTAAATTAATTGCTTTGGAACTAAATACATAATTTAATTTACATAAAATGGGCATTTTTATTTTATGAGCTCGACCCAGTCATGAGCAATTGACATTTTCCCAATTAGTTAGATCTGACTTAATTTGTGTGAAAAGTGTTTTGTAGTTGTGGTCATATAGGTCATGGATTTGTTTTGGCAGGTAGATTCCCAAATATTTTGTAATGTCCACAGTAACTTTAAATGGGATTTTTCTTTCTATCTCTTGCTGTTGAATTTCATTGGAAATATATAGTAATGCCGAGGATTTGTATGGGTTTATTTTATATCCTGCAACTCTGCAAAATTTATTTATTGTCTCAAGTAGTTTTTTACTTGATTCTCTAGGATTCTCTAAGTATATCATCCTATCATCTGCAAAGAGTGATAGCTTGGTCTCTTCTTTGGTAGCTCTTTTTTGTGATGGCAGTGAATTAGAAATTATGGGGATGCCCATCAATTGGGGAATGGCTGACCCATATGATATAACATACTTTCATAGTGTATGATTGTTATGGAATACTCTTGTGTTATTAGATATGTCAGTCAGGATACATTCAGAAAAACCTGGAAATACTTACATAAACTGATGTGAAATTGAATTGATCAGGAGAACACTGTAGATGGTACCAGCAAAATTGCATATTCATCAGTTATGAATGACTTAGCTCTTCTCATCATCACAACAATATAAAACAGTCCTAAACAACATATGATGAGTAATGTTAAACATCTCAAGAGAAAAAACTGATAGTATGTCAATGCAAATGAAAGAATACTTGTAAAAAAATTCTCTATTTTTCTTCTTGTTCTGATGTGTGCTTTAATTTTGCAACATGGCTAATGTGCAAATATGTTTTAAATGACTGCACATGTATAATCTATGTAATTTCTTGCTATCTCGGGGAAGGGTTGGGGAAGGAAGGAAGGAAAAAAATAGAACTCATTTTTTTAAAGATTAAATTGCTATCTCAGCAAACCAGTGGGATATCCTGAGAAGCCTCAGTGTGGTAAACCTGACAAACCACCCTCATGTGGTTAGAATAGCCTGGGGAACCAACAGACTCTAGTTCTGACACTTACCACATGCTTATGTGCAGCCCCAGCTGGACAGGTTTCTCCAGACACTGGACCTCCACATGCTTTAGCAGAGGTCCAGGTGGGTAAGCAGGCATCCTCTGGCTGATGGGCCTTCAAATACTTCAGCACAATGCAGAACAAGCAGGCATCCTCCAAGGGTCAGAATTTCACATGCTTCAACATAGTCCTTGGGAAGTAGAGAAAAGCCCCACTTGGCCATAAAACACTTTTAATACCACAAGTAGGATCTCACCTTAGCACCAGATAAATTGCCAGATGCCTATAGCCTCCAATAGCACCATCTACCCCTCCCCCATCAAGACATGACAAGATATGACAGTGCCCCATGGACTACAAGGCAACATCAGCATAGCACAAGGTAAATAGTCAGGGCCTATAACCACTGTCACAAGAAGCCTGAGAGAGAGCCTCTTCCACCCTTGGAGCATAAATCAAATTGAAAAGAAATGGGAAAGACAAAAAATTTTTGCAAAAAATCACAATAAATGAAATTGACCATAGAAAGTTATGGGAACAGGGAAGACCAAGACAAAAATTTAGAAGAGGAAAACAATGCCAAAACACTTATGGACAAAACCCCAAAGAAAAATGGGAAGTGGTCTCAAGCCCAGAAAAATACATGGAAGATTTCAAAGAAAGGAATTTAAAAATCATGTAAGAGTGATAGAAGAAAAATACGGAAAAGAAATGAGAGTAATGTAAGTGAATTATGGAAATAATGAGTCTGCAGCTTGAAAAACTGCTTAAAAATTATAATTGGCTAAACAGAAAAGAAGATACATAAAGCCACTAAAGAAAAACCCTCCTTAAAGAGTACAGCTAGCCAAATGGAAAATAAAGTACAAAAGCTAATCAAAGGAAACACCACCTTAAAAATTAAGTGGATTGGAGTCTAATGACTTTTTGAGATAGCATGAACCAATAAAACAAATTCAGTAGAATAAAAAAAATGAAAGAAAATGTAAAATTCTTCAGGGAGGGAGGGGAAAACTGAATTTGGAAAATAAATCCAGGATAGACATTATCAGAATCACTTGAACTACCTAAAAGTTATAATCAAAAGTATGACCTGGACAGCATCTTTCAAGAAATTGTCAAGACAAACTGTCCTGATGTCCTGGAACCAGAGAGAAAAATAGGTATTGAAAGAATCTCCTAATCACCTCAGGAAAGAGATAACCAAATAAAAACTTTAAGGAAGATTACAGCCAAATTTCAGATATATCAGGTCAAGGAACAAAGTATTTCAAGTGGCCAGAAAGAAAGAGTTTAGATATCAGAGTCATAATTAAAATCACACAGAACTTTGCAGCTACAACATTAAAGGATTGAAGGTCATATAACATGATATTCTAGAGGGCAAAGGAGCTAGGACTACAACTAAGAATTACTTGCCTGTCATAATTAATCATAATATGTAATGGTCAAAATACTCATTCACAGAATAGAAAAAATTCAAGCCTTCATAAGGAGAAGACCAGAACTAAATTAACCCAAAATTTGGCCTCCAATATCAACACCCAAGAGAAGCATAAATAAGCAAAAAGGGAAAAGAAAATATAAGGGTTTCAATACAGCTAAATGGTTTACATCCCTACATGGAAAGGTGATATTTGTAACTATTAAAATTGTATCACTAACAGTATATATATATATATATATATATATATATATATATATATATATATA
>NW_027187314.1:5638853-5725622 GCF_028583685.1 Petaurus breviceps papuanus
TATATATATATATATATATATATATATATATATATATATATATATAGACCGAGGGATGGGTATTAGGTGAATTTGAGAAAATGCAAATACTTAATGAATGAAGGGGTGCAGAATAAACGGAGAGGTAGAATGAAATAAATTATCTCACATAAAGAGGTAAGAAAGACCTATTACAGAGAAAGGAAGGATGGGGGTGGAGGGGTGGTGGGCATTACTAGAACCTTATCTTTGTCAGAATTGTCTCAAAGCAAGAATTATATGTGTGTGTGTGTGTGTGTTTGTGTGTGTGTGTGTGTGTGTGTGTGTATGATTCAATATAGAAATCTATCTTACCTGACAGGAAAGTAGAAGAATATGAGATCAATTATAGGGTGGGGAGTAGTGGGGACTGACAGAAGGGAGTGTAGATCAGGGGAGGTGATAGAAGAAAAATATTGGTGAGGTGGGAAAGGGGAAAAGGAGAGAGAGGACAAACAGGTAAAAAAAAATGGGATTGAGGGAAATAACACAGGTAATCATCATAACTGAATATGTATGGGATGAAGTCCCTCATAAAACAGAAATGGATAGCAGAGTGGATAAATAAACAGAATCCTACAATATATTGCTTACAAGAAACACATCTGAAGCTGAGAGACTCACACCAAATCAAGGTAAAGGCCTGGAGCAGAATCTATTATGATTCAACTGAAGTGCTAACAAATAAACAAAAACAAAACAGGGATAGCAATTCTAATCTCAGAGAAAGTAAAAACAATAATAGACCTAATTTAAAAGTTATGGAAGAAAACTTCATCTTGCTGAAAGGTAACAGAAAATGAAACATTAAATTAGAAGAGCAAGTAATGGTCCACCTGTCACATCTATGAGGAGGGGAAGAATTCACAACCCAACAAGAGATAGAATCATTACAACCTGTAGAACAGACAATTTTGATCATATTAAATTGAAAACCGTTTTACAACAAAATCAATGCCACCAAGATTAGAAGGAAAACTGAAAACTTGGAAACAATCTTTACAGCATTTGCCTCTGATAAACACCTCATTTCTCAAATATATAGAAGTAGAGTCAAATATAGGTTATTCCCCAATTGATAAATGATTAAAGAATAAGAACATGCAGTTTTCAGATGAAGAAGTCAAAGCTATCTATAAGCATATGAATAGGGGGCGGAGCCAAGATGGCGGAGTAGAAGCAAGACCTTCCCGAGGCTCTGGCTTCCACCCTCCCCAATCCATGTAAAAAGGGGACTCTAAACACACTTTGGAGCTGCAGAACCCACATAATGACAGAGAAGAGCTAACCTCCCGCTGAGGACAGCCCGGACAGCCCGGCAGGCCGGCAGGAATCAGCCAGAGCAGCACTCTGGGAGACAAGTCCAGCCCCACACAGAGGCTTTAGCCCCAGGGTGTGCCTGACCAGCCACGGGCCAGAGGGACTCCAGAACAGCAGCAGCTGGGGCCCTTTCCAGATTTATCAACACATAGACACAAAGGACAAAGTGAAAGGTTCGACGCTGGGAAGGTGCGCGGCTGCGATGCAGGGGATGCAAGCCTTAACGGCAGCAGCATGGTGGGTGCAGCCTGGGAAGGCCCGGCGTGGCAGCAGAGGAAGCGGACGCAGGCCGGGAAGGCGCAGCGGTGGTGGCGGTGCGGCAGGCGCAGGCTCGGAAGGTGCAGCAGCCTCTGCAGGAAGGCTAGCGGATGCAGGCCTGGAAGGGGCCTGATCAACTCAGAGGGCAAGTCTTCCCACCAACCACAAGGTCCACTACCAGGCCTATCATCAAAGGGCTGGGACTGGAAAGAGCAAGGTAAGAAGCAAATACAGGGGCCCCTATACTGGACAGCAAACACTCCTGGGGCTACCACTTCATAGCCCAGAAATCTTAAAAAAAAAAAAAAGCCCCTTTCAGGACCTCCAAAGACAAGGATGACAGAGTGAACCCCACTTGCTCCAAACCCCTCTAACCCTGAAAATATAGTAACTCTTGCCCCAGGGCAAAACCCTCTACAGTAAAGGCTTGGGATCCTAGAGGAAGGGCGTGGCTAGGACACTGCCTCAAAATGGGTAGAAAGCAGACTACAAAGACAAAGACTCTGGAGTCCTACTATCCTCAGAGGGAGGAACCAACCTCAGAGGGAGACAATGTGGACTCTACACCCATAGCTGAGACTTCAACAGGGAATGGATCCCAAGCACAGAAGGCTCTCCTAGATGAGATCAAAAGGAACTTTGAAAGCTAAATGAGAGAGATAGAAGACAAAATGAATCATTCTCTCAAAACGAAAATAGCAGAATTCGAAAAACATTATAATGAGGAAAACATCTCTCTAAAAAGAAAAGTGTATGATATGGAAAAGGAGCTTCAAAAATTAACCAAGGAAAATGATTTGCTAAAAACCAGAATTAAACAAATGGAAACAAATAACTATGAGGAACCAAGAATTAGCCAAGCAAAACAACAAAAATGAAAAATTAGAAAAAGAGGTAAAATACCTCAAAGGAAAAATAACTGACCTGGAAAACAGATCCAGGAGAGATAATCTGAGAATCATAGGCCTACCAGAAAATTATGATGAAAAAATGAGCCTGGACAACATTCTCCAAGAACTCGTTAAGGAAAACTGCCCTGAGATACTAGAACCTGAGGGGAAAATAGAAATCGACAGAATCCACCGGACACCTGCTGTAAGAGATCCCAAACTGAAAAATCTTCAAAATGTTGTGGCCAAACTTCAGAACTACCAGATAAAAGAGAAAATACTTCAAGCAGCCAGAAAGAAACAATTCAAATATCGAGGGTCCACAGTGAGGATTGCACAGGATTTGTCAACCTCCACACTGAAAATCGGAGGCAGTGGAATACTATTTTCAGGAAGGCAAAACAGCTCGGATTACAACCAAGGATCACATACCCAGCGAGACTGCGCATATTCTTCCAGGCAAAGAGATGGTCATTCAATGATATAAAAGAGTTCCAGACCTTCTTAATAAAAAAGCCAGAACTCAATGGAAAATTCAACCTCCAATTACAAGAAGCAACAGTGACTTAGAAAAGTAAACAAGGAGAACACACATCATTTTAGAGGGAAAGAGGGGAGGGAGAGGAGCTTCGCATGAGATCTATTCCTGTCATTCTTGATGCGAAGAAAAAATAGCATACCTCATTAAGTATAACAATATCCTACAGGTAGTAGGAGGGGGAAAGGGTTACAAAAGGGGGGTGGGAGTGGTTTGTAGGGAGGGAAGTAGTAAGAGGAACAGGGGAGGAAAAGGGAGGGGGGCTGAAAAGGGAATACTGAGGGAGGTGGTGGTCAAAAGGAAAACTATTAAGGGGGGAGAAGGGAGAAGGGAGGGAAAATACGAACATTAACAGGGGCAGGAATAGAATGAGGGGAAAGAAACAGATAACAATCATAACTGTAAATGTGAATGGAATGAACTCTCCTATAAAATGGAGATGGATAGCAGAATGGATTAGAAATCATAATCCTACAATATGCTGTTTACAAGAAACACATTTGAAACAGAGGGATACACACAAAGTAAAGGTAAAAGGTTGGAGTAAAATATATCATGCCTCAGATAAAGTAAAAAAAGCAGGGGTAGCAATCCTTATCTCAGATAAAGCAAATGCAAAAATTGACCTAATTAAAAGAGATAAGGAAGGAAACTATATCCTGTTAAAAGGCACCATCGAGAATGAAGCAATATCACTACTTAACATATATGCACCAAGTGGTGTAGCATCCAAATTCCTAGAGGTGAAGGTAAAGGAATTAGAGAAAGAAATAGATAGCAAAACTATACTAGTAGGAGACCTTAATCTCCCCCTATCTGAACTTGATAAATCCAACCTCAAAATAAACAAGAAAGAAGTTAAGGAGGTGAACAGGATTTTAGAGAGGATAGGTATGATAGATCTCTGGAGAAAACTGAATGGGGATAAAAAGGAATATACTTTCTTCTCAGTGGTTCATGGCACATATTCAAAAATTGACCACGTTCTAGGGCATAAAAACCTCACAATTCTATGCAGTAAGGCAGAAATATTAAACGCATTGTTCTCAGATCATGATGCAATAAAAATTATATGCAATAAAGGTCCAGGGAAAGACAGACTAAAAACTAACTGGAAATTAAACAATCTGATCCTAAAGAATGAGTGGGTCAAACAAGAAATTATAGAAACAATCAGTAATTTCATTCAAGAGAATGATAATAATGAGACAACATACCAAAATCTGTGGGATACATTAAAGGCAGTTCTTAGGGGAAGGTTTATATCCCTGAGTGCATACGTGATTAAATTAGAGAAAAGGGAGCTCAACGAATTGGGCATGCAATTAAAAAACCTAGAAAAAGAACAAATTCAAAATCCCCAATTAAATACTAAACTAGAAATATTGAAGACTAAGGGAGAGATTAATAAAATCGAAATCAAGAAAACTATTGAACTAATAAATAAAACCAAGAGCTGGTTTTATGAAAAAACCAACAAAATTGATAGACCCTTAGTCAATATGATAAAAAAAAAGAAAGAAGAAAACCAAATTATGAGTATCAAAAATGAAAAGGGTGAATCTACCTCCAATGAAGAGGAAATCAAAACAATAATTAGGAATTATTTTTCCCAATTGTATGCACATAAGTTTGACAATCTTAGGGAAATGGATGAATATTTAGAAACATACAAGTTGCCCAGATTAACTGAAGAGGAAGTAAATTACTTAAATAATCCCATCTCAGAAAAAGAAATTGAACAAGCCATCAGTCACCTCCGTAGGAAAAAATCTCCAGGGCCAGTTGGATTCACTAGTGAATTCTATAAAACATTTAAAGAACAATTGATTCCAATACTCTACAAATTATTTGGGAAAATTAGTGAAGAAGGAGTCCTACCAAATTCTTTTTATGATACAAATATGGTACTGATACCTAAATCAGGAAGAGATAAAACAGAGAAAGAAAATTATAGACCAATCTCCCTAATGAAAATAAGCATATGAATAAGTGCTCCAAAATGCTTTTGATTAGAGAAATTTAAAAAAAAATATTTTAAATGTTGTTTTAAAATTCTGAAATATCACACCAATCAGATTGCCTAATATGATGCAAAAGGAAAATGATAAATGTTAGAGAAGATGTAAGGAAATTGGGTCACTAATGCTCTGTTAGTGGAGTTGAGATTTTGGAGAACAATTTTGAGGTATGCCCAAGGGGCACCAAACTGTGCATAACTTTGATCAGGTAATACCACTCCTATGGTTGCATCCCAGAAAGAACATAAAAAAGGGTCAAGGACCTGAACATGCAAAAATATTTATAGCAGCACTGTTTACAATGGTACAATATTGAAAGTTGAGGGTATGCTCATCAATTGTGGAATTCCTGAATAAGATGTAGTATATGAATGTAATGGAATACTGCTGTGCAATAAGAAATGCTGAATAGGCATATTTCAGAAAAAAAAAGAATTGTACAAAGTGATGCAAAGCGAAATGAGCAAAATCAGGAAAACACTGTACATAGTATCAGCAACATCATGTGATGATCGACTATGAGTGCCTCAATTTTTCTCAGCAACTTATTGATCCAAGAAAAGTATAAATGGCTCAATAAGGAAAATACTATCCATAACTAGATGAAGACCTGATGGAATCTGAATGAATATTGAAGCATATTTCTTTATTTGCTTTATTCTTTGTGTATTTTTCTTTTGATCTGTTTCTTCTTTTAAAACAAAGATTAATATGGAAATTTATTTTATATGATCCACATGTATAAACTATATCTAGTACCCTACCATTTTCAGAAAAAAAAGCAAGGGAAAGTAGAACAATTTGTAACTCAAAATCTCATTAAAATGATGCTAATTTTTAAAATTAGCATCATTTTCATGAGATTTTGAGTTACAAATTGTTGGGAAAATACTATTTAAAGCAAAAAATAAAATAAAATTATTTTTACATGCAATTTAGAGAAAATACAAAACAAACAAAAAGTAAATGCTTGATAAGCATTGTCCAGGAAACAATTAACCCCATGAATAGTGATTTGGACACTAGGATTTGAGTGGATGGTCTGTGGTAAACTGTTATCCAAAGAAAATTACTAAGTGTCTTTTTCTCATATAGCTTTCTTCTCATATAGCTTTCAATATATCTTAGTGCTCTAAGAAAAGGCAGAATGCAATCAGAATAATATTTTTGGACCTCCTATAAACATGAATTGTCTCATTCATATCCTAAATTTAAAACACATGTATAATAACCAAGAAACTGACATACTATTGGGGGGGGGAACAACTAAACTAGATAAATATTGGTATAGTTAGTACAGTAATTCAATCCAGCACTAATCTAATTCAACAATACAGAACACTCATTTTGTATTGGAGAACATAAAGGAACTGAGGAAGGAGGTGATTAAATCACAGAGGAGTATTATATTTCTCTCACCTCCTTTCTCCTTTGGTCATGTAGGTAATTGAAATAGGAGACCAAAATCTCACATGAAGCAGAGAGAAGTCTACTGAGGACAAACAAGTCAACCAAGACAAGAAAAGCTTATACTTTTCTTCTTCTGTCTCTTATCTTGAAGGTGACAAGCATCAGGATTTATGGTGTTAGGAAAACAAAAAGGAATGGTCCATGACCCTTTTCAATTGAATCTTTCTTAGCTTTTTGCACATAGCTTTCATTGTCTGTTGTGCTTATGATTTCTCTTAATCTTAGTCATTTGAATCCCAAGAATTTTTCAAGTTGCAATCTGTAGATCTTGGAAAAGTAATAATATCTGGAGGAACAATTGTCATTAGTAGCATTGTGCACAGGAGAAACAATAACTCAAACTATTCTCTTCTTTTGGATTTGAAAGACATTTCAAAGAAAGATAGCTTAAAGAATTATGACCTTTCAAGGAACAGAGAAGAGTGTCAGCTATGAACTTTGAAGACATTTGGAACTCAGTGGTGAAATTCAAGAAAGTTCTTCAAGAACAGAATAAGAAGGTATTGAATATGGTAAACACAAATTGACATCACAGTCTAAAATTATTTGTTTGTTTTTTTAACCAGACAAGAACGAATGGTTAAAAATCGATGGAATATTTTAAAGTTATGTATGTAGAGAGATCATCTAATAATTTACAAAGGAAAATAAAATCATTAAATTTGAAGAAAGGAAAAGGAAATAAAGATACTGAATGGAATTATAATTGCTCCAAAATGACTGATAGATATTCTGTGCAAGTTGAAAAAAATGAATAGGTAAAGACATATATTGATTCTCATTATCACAATTTCTTAAAGAAATTTAGCTAATATAATTCAACTACCAGAATTTATAAGGCTAAAAAATCTCGAAACATTTCATCTGAAAATGCTTGCTTTACATTTAAAAAAAGACATAGTAATAAAAAGTATTACTTTGTTAAGAAAAGCATTTTTTTTGTTATGCCCTTTTACAAAATGTTCATTAGAAGAGTTGTTGAAAATTATGAACAATATCACTTGATAAAGCAGAGAAGAGTAATAGAGAAGAAATATAGTAAGTTTATGTTATAAAATTATAATACAGGGCTCTTCCTAGGCTGGCGCTTATCGAGGCATGCCATGTTCAGCTCCAGCGGCAAGATCGTGAAGCCCAATGGCGAGAAGCCAGACGAGTTCGAGTCTGGTATTTCACAGGCTGTATTGGAGTTGGAGATGAACTCTGACCTAAAGGCTCAATTAAGAGAGCTGAATATCACAACAGCTAAGGAAATTGAAGTTGGTGGTGGCAGAAAAGCTATCATCATTTTTGTTCCAGTTCCTCAGCTTCTTTTCAGAAGATCCAAGTACTACTAGTTTGTGAATTGGAGAAAAAATTCAGTGGCAAACATATGGTCTTTATTGTTCAGAGGAGAATTCTTCCTAAGCCAACAAGAAAAAGCTGGAGGAAAAAAAAAATTAAGCAAAAGCGTCCCAGGAGCAGTAATCTGACTGCTGTGCATGATGCAATCCTTGAAGACCTTGTCTTTCCAAGTGTAATTGTTGGCAAGAGAATCTGTGTGAAACTAGATGGCAGCAGACTTATAAAGGTGCATTTGGATAAAGCACAGCAGAACAATATGGAGCACAAGGTAGAAACATTTTCTGGAGTTTATAAGAAGCTAACAGGCAAAGATGTTAATTTTGAATTCCCAGAGTTCCAGCTGTAAATGCAGAAATGATTAAATAAAGTCCATTGTTCAATATATATATATATACATATATATACATATATATATGTATATATATATACATATATATATATATATATATATATGATACAGGGTGGGAAGGAGCCAAGAGAATGAATTTTCTAAGGGATATAGATGCTACATCATTCCAAGAATAAATATAAGAATACATCAAAATAAAAAAAAAACAGGAAAAAATATCATGAAATGGGTCCATCAACACTTCTATAGAAACTCTTCTCATCATCCATAGCCATGGATTATTTTTTTTATCCATCTAAGGGCCACACATTGACTGTTGTATAATTAAACAAAAACAACTATAAAGAATAAAGGATTCCACTGTATATATTGTTTATTGATTTTAAGAACACATATTTTTTCAAAAAAGCACAAGCATAGAACCATTAAATCTCAAAGTTGGAAAGGGCCATATAAAACACCTAGTCAAACATGCTTCTGAACAATATTCCCTTTGGTGTTGGATTTTGCAAATTATCATCCATAGTTTTCTTAAAGACTTTCAATGAAAAAAAGCAACTACTTTGGGAAAATCCATTCCATGTGACAATTCTAACTGTTAGAAAGTAATGTTGACTTTTTTTTTCCTTTATAATAAGTATTTGTTTTTTTTTTCAATATTCATTATGTCTTATATTGAAGCTGTTTCTCACCCATCCATTCAGAAGCAATTTTAAATATTGAAAAAAAAAGATGTATTAAAAAAGTGGGTTTTTGACAGGTTGAGTTTGTAGATAAAACTAAATAAATTTTATTGATTTTTCTTTTTTAACATAAAAAAACTCCAGTATCCCATTACTTGTCTAGCTTGTGTTGAGTTTCATTGTTTCCAATTTTCAACTTTCTAATTTGTCCATTGATCTAATTCTGTTTTTTAACGTCTAACAAATAACTTTAATGACATGATTTTTAATAAAAAAGTTTTTCTTTGTAAATTTAATGGAAAAAGCATCAAAACTTCATCCCTCCTTTACCATGCCACTATATCCCCTCTTCCTCCAACACTCTTATCTAAGAACATTAACCCAAACTTTATTGAAAAGAATTGAAACTGTTTTCCTAGAGAGCCCCTTTTGTCTTTCTCTTCATCTCACATCATACATAATCAAACATATATCAGTATGTAAATGTGAGTTTATATTTCCGTCTAGCTGTTCTTAGTCTTTCTTGAATTCTAGTCCTATGTCATTAACTGTATGAACACCTCAAGTTCAATATCCCATTGTTGTCTCAACTGAAACATATCCAAAACTCATTATCACTCCCCTGCAATCTTCCCCTCTTCCTAACTTTGCTATTATATAACTTTAGAGAAGATCATCATCTCCCCCCTTGCAACCATGGTGTTATCCTCAGTTCCTCACACTCCTTTAGCTCCTTATGACTAATCCATTTCCAAATCAGATTGTTTCTACCTCCCAACATTTCTCATATGTGACCTCTTCTCTCTAATCATGGAAAGGTAAGAAACTAAAACAGATATAGTTTATCTTTTTCCTGGACTACTATTTAATCATTATAGTTGATTTATGGTCTCTCCACTCCAAACTTCCACATAACTGCCAAAGTGATTTTTTATTAAGCTAAGGTGTGATGATGTTACCCCCATCCACCATACATTTACACATACACACATACACACATACTCATAAAATCTCCAGTCATTCCTTACTATGTTCAAGATCAAATATAAAGTCTATTTCTAACACTTAAAATTTTTCATAACGTTTCCCCTTCCTACCTTTTTAGTCTTCTTAACATTTACTGATTCCACGTACTTTATCTTCCAGTGACTGTGGTTTATTCCTTCAATAAGACAGTCTTATTTTTCACTGAGACTTTCCCCATGTCTGTAATGTCCACCCTCTTCACCTCCATATCTTATTTTCTTTTACTTCCTTCAAGACTCAATAAAGATCATCTACTTTATGAGACTTCCTTCTTACTAGTACCCTCCTCCTGTGAATCTTCTCCATCAACTCTTTACATATCTTGCATGTATGTAGCTATTTATATATTATCTCCCCCATTATAATGTGAATGCTTTAAAGTCAGGCACTGCCCATGTTTTTGTCCTTACTATAGTTCCTGTAAATGATGACCACAAAATAAATATTGACTGACACTAGAAAAAATATAAGACTGTGGAGACACAAATTCCCTATCCTGGCAAGGTTTCTGGAAGTATTTTTGTTGTTGCTGGTTGATTGGTTGGATTTAATCATTTAGCTGATGTCTTTGCTAGGGAAATGTGTGCAAAGAAAACGTGTTCCAAAGCTCTTTTTCCCAAAATATTACCATAAAATTGTATCTAACTCCAGGTCTGTAGGTAATATTTCACACTAATCATATGTAGCATAAAAATGGCCACATTTTCATATCAATTTGGGAAATAAATTTTTTAAAAAGGTTCCTAACTTTTCTATTACCCCTTTATATGCATAAATAATTCCATCTATGTTATGCTAGTGATATTTTCCTAATTTCCTTGCTTTCAAAGGAATTGGTTTATAAGGAAATAAAATGTTATCTGTTACTTCTACTCCTGCATCTTTACTTTGGCATCTGTGCACACTTACAATTGACTGAGGGGTAAAACAAAGTAATAAAGTAGGAGATTCAGGCACACCTCAAAACTGACCTTGTAAAGTTACCATTCTCCACAAAGAAATGGGAAGTCTGGGTACTGGAAACCAAGATGGTGGAGTCAGCTGTAAGTCTTTCTCACTCTCCTTTAGTGACCTTGAGAAACCCAGAAAATACTTCCCTAGGAAAAATCCTGGAACAGTGGGGGAGCCAGAAGAATTATGAAGTACAGAAGTTTTTTAGCTTGGGAGGTTAGGATAAACAGGAAGGATCATTCTTGCTGATTTGAACTCGACCAATATAGGACATACTGGCAAAACAGCGGCAAGCCCCATCTCAGCAAACCAAAGGTAGATCCTCAGACCTAGGGTGGTGGAAAAGGCAAGCACCAGAACTAGGACTTTCCAAATGCCTTCATGCAGATGAGGAATTGGTGGATACCAGTGTGGGGAACCTACAGACAGCAGTGTGGAAGAACCAACACTTCTGCCACAGACAGGCATCTACCATAGAGCCTGCCCATATTCTAGTGCAGCCCTCAGGGAGATGTAGACCTCCATGGGGCCAGAGGACTTTAGCTTAACCCCGGTGAAACAGAGAAAATATTCACCTGGCCTTGGCAGACACCAGTCAGCTCCATCTTCACACCAGGTAAACTATAGCATTATCCAACTTCCAGCTGCCAAAACCAGAGCCCCAGCACACAATTCCAGTAACAAAGGCCCTTTTCCCCAGCAGAAGAAGTGTGGAACAGAGAACCCCTGTGTCCCAGAAGCAGAGGTCCTCTTTAAAATCAGGAAAAAATGCAAGCATGAGAGCAAAAATCAACTTAGAAAAGCAAAGACATAGATTTTTACTACAATGACAGGGAAGAGCAAAATATAAATTCAGAAGACAGCATTATCACTATAGAGTATGAAACCTCAAAAGGGAATATGAACTGGTCTCAAGTCCAAAAAACCTTCTTGGAAGAGCTCCAAAAGCATTTTAAATGTCAATTTAGAGAACTAGAAGAAAGAATGAACAATTTCTTCTGTAATCCAATTGAAAGAATGGAAAAAAAATTAAGGAAGAAAACAACTTTTTTTTTAAAAGCAATAGGGATTAAGTAACTTGCTCAAGGTTACACAGCCAGTTATTTCTGGGTGTGGTGCTGAGTATCTGAGCCCAGATTTGATCCAGGTCATCCCGACACTAGAGCCAGTGCTCTTACTCGCTGAGCCACCTGGCCACCCCTAGAAAACAACTTCTTAAAATGTAAAAATGACCAAATGGAAAAGGAGGCACAAAAGCTAACCAAAGAAGACATTTAAAAGAAATTAGAATTGGTCAAGTAGTAGCTAATGACTCCATGAGGCTGTGATAGTAATGGCAATTAAAGATTCCCCTGTATTGGCTTGGTTTTCAAATTGCTTGTGTTAAAGCCCAGAGTTTGTTAATCCCACCTGTGGGATGGGCTTGTTGATGTGAAAAGAAAGTCCTGAACTGGGAGGAGCTGGTGATGTAGATTTGGAGAGACACAAGAGAGAGGCGGAAGATCTTTTTGGAAGCAGCACCTCGTGGAGAGAGAGAGACTAAGAGAATTGCTGGTGGCCGCTTTGAATTGCCCTGGACTTTTGAAACCTGCCCCCCTGAGCTGCCAAGGACTGAGGAGACATGGCTGTTTTGCTGGTACTTTGTCTGTCTGTTTTGATGTTATTTTGCCAGATTTGTCCACTGGTGAAAGACTGTCCTGTTGAAGAAGTCCTGGAACCTGGCATTTGGTTAAGAAGCCCTGAGACTGTCCTGCAGACAGAGAGTGAATACTGTCTACTGATGAGGGACAGTACTGTTGTTGCAGGGGTCTGGAGACTGTCCTGCAGACAGAGTGAATACTGTCCACTGATGAGGGACAGTACTGTTGTTGCAGGGGTCTGGAGACTGTCCTGCAGACAGAGTGAATACTGTCCACTGGTGAAGGACAGTGCTGTTGTTGCAGGGGTCTGGGAACCTTTCTGTTGGTTCGGAAGCCCTGAAGAAGGATTTTCTTGTTGGATGTTTACAGAAATCCTGGGAGAGGGCTTTGCTAATGTGTTCAGGGGTTCTAGGACTGTTCTACAGACAGAGGATAAATTCATGAAGGGACTGGCAATTTATCTTATGGCCTTGCTAAGCCTTGTCTCCCCAGGAACTAAGATTGCTGAGAACTTGCCTCGTGTCAAGATGAAGAAAAGACCTCCATTTGGGTATTAAGTGCTGTGTTTAAACTTGATGTAACTCTGGGGTAGATTCAATTGTGATCCTAGGGGTGGGGAACTTTTGACCTTATTGTGCTCTGTGATTGACAAATGAAGGTACTTTACCTATGTTTGGAAACTAATCTCCATTTGAGAAGAGGGGTTTTGTGGTGGACCAAATGAAGGTATAGCCTAGGGGTGGAGTAGTATTTAGAACAGGGACTTTGTAATTGATTGAATGATTGGAAAGTCCTGGGGTGGGGTAGTCCTTGGAGATTATTTAATCACTGCTTAGTAAATGCTGTATTTTGAATGATGTCATGTTTTGATCTTCTCTGTTCTTGGTTTGTCACTGAATAAAATAGAGAGCACCTATGCTGGTATTTTGAACCTGGGAAGTTGCCTTCTTTTGGCATTACATTACAGAGGCATAAAGAATCAGTCAATCAAAATCAAAGGAATGAAAAAAAACATAAAAAATATGAAAAATATCTCATTGGAGAAATAACTGGCATAAAAAAATAGATCCAGGAGAAATATGAATTATTAGTCTGCCAGAAAGTCATGATAAAAAAAGACCCTTGACAGTATCTTCCAAGAAATCATCAAAGAAAATGGTCCCATGGTCCTAGAATGAGAGGGTAAAATAGTCACCCAAAGAATCTACTGTTCACCTCCTGAGAGAGATCCTGAATTGAAAACAACAAATAATATTGTAAATAAATTGCAGAATTATCAGATCAAGGAGAAAATACTATAAGCAGCCATAAAGAAACAATTCAAATATCATGGAACTATAATTATGATCATGCAGGACCTTGCGGCTTCTACTTAAAAGATTGAAGGGCTTGGGTTATGATAGAAATAAGAAAGAAATAAGGCAAAGGAGCTCAGATTACAACCAAGGATCAACTACCTAGCAACACTAAGCATAATCTTTCAGGCAAGGAGAAGGATATTCAATGAAATATGGGACTTCCAGACTTTCCTGATGAAAAAACTAAAGTTCAGTCAAAAATTTAAATTTCTAACACAAGACTTAAGAGAGACATAAAAAGAAAAAACAGGAAAGAAAAAGAAAACAAATGTGTTACGCAATAAGGCAATCTGCTTACATCCCTACATGGAAAGAGGATACTTGTAAATCTTGAGAACTGTAACTTTATTATTACTTTTAAAGGGGTATACATACAGAGGGGGTGTGGGTATAAATTAACTGATATGATAAAAACCTAATTAAGGGGTGAATAGGGATTTTAATGGGGAAACAGGAACGGAGGAGGCAGAACAAGGTACATTACATCACATGAAGGGACACAAAAAATATATTATAGTATAAGGAAAGAATGAAGGACGAAGAGCATTGTTTGAGCTTTACTCTCATCATATTTGTGAGAATGAAAGAAAAAAAACTACTCTAAATAGTAAATTACTTTAGCAAAGCTGCAGGCTATAAAAGAAACCATACAAATCATTAGAATTTTTATATATTACTAACAAAGCCCAATATCAATAGATCTGACACTGTATACCAGAATAAAGTCCAAATATATATATATATATATATATATATACATATATATGTACATATATATATACACATATATATATGTACATATATATATGTGATTTAGATATAAAGGCTGTTGCTATAAGTAAATTAGGGGAACAAGGGATAGTTTACCTGTCAGATTTATGGAGAATGGAGATATGTCTGACCAAATAAGAGATAGAGAACATCAAGAAATGACAAATGGATAATTTTGATTACATTAAATTGAAAGTTTTTGCACAAAGCCAATGTAACCAAGATTAGGACGAAAGCAGAAAAGTTATAAAGAATTTTTACAACTAGTGTCTCTGCTAAAGGTCTCCTTTCTAAAACATAGAAAACTAAGACAAATTTACATGAATATAAGTCATTCCTCAATTGATAAGTGATCAAAGGAAATGAACAGGCAGTTTTCACAGGAAGAAATTAAAGCTATCTATAGGCATAGGAAAAAAAATGTTCCAAATTGCTAATGGAGAAGTGCAAATCAAAACAACTCTGAGTTACCATATCTCACATATTCATATTGACTTACTGTTGCAGCAAGCACCCCAGTGTCCCCAGGGTGCCTGCTCACACAGGTTCTTGGATCTGCTTTGTTAAAGGAAAGCAACTCAAAATGGGTTAACAAGCTTACTTTAATCAGTCAGACATATATCGTTTACCTTGTTCAGGAGAAAAGGTCAGCACCCTGAACCTCAAAGTATACAGGCATAATTATCAAGACAGAAACATCAAGTAGACAGATTTCCAAACTGTCCAACCATTACATCCATACCCAGTCAACATCTGGGTTTCCACATTCTGGGTTTTTCAAAGCCGGGGGACTCTCAACAACGGCTTCCCAGAATTCAGATCAAATCACAGAACACTTCTCAAAGTGAGTCCCAAAACAAAGCTACACATCAGGGCTTATATAGCCTTCTCCTGGCTCAGAGAATGTAACAACCTTATTGACCCACTGGCCAATCAAAAAGTATCTACTGAAAAACAAGCCTCCCTTCCCCAGGCTTCTGGTGCACTTTAGCCTAGGGGCAGGGAAGATCTTTAAAATTTACATTCTTATTACATTTACATACAAAATAGGAAAATGAAAAATTTTGGAGATGTGAAAGTTGGATCACTAACTCTTTGTTTCTTAGCTGTGAGCTGATCCAGCTGTTCTGGAGAGCAATTTGGATCTATGCTCAAAGGGCTATAAAAATGTGCATACCCTTTGACCCAGCAATCCTACTTCTAGGGCTGTATCCCAAAGAGATCATAGAAATGGGAAAAAGATCCACATATACAAAAATATTTATAGCAGCTCTTTTTGTGGTGGCAAAAAACCTGGAAATTAAGGAGATGTTCATCAATTGGGGAATGGTTGAAAAAGTTGTGGTATATGAATTTAGTGGAATACTATTTTTTCTATGAGAAATGATGAACAGATGGACTTCAGAAAAACTAGGAAAGACTTATATGAACTGATGGTGATTGAAGTGAACAGAAACAAGAGAACATTTGACACAGTAACATTGTGTGGGTTGACTGAATATAATAGACTTAGCCCTTCTCAATAATGCAAGTACCTGAAACAATTTCAAATGACTTCTGATGAAAAATGCCATACACATCCAGAGAAAGAATTAGGAGTCTCAATGCAGAGTGAAGCAGACTACTTTCTTTTTTGTTTGTTTATTTTATTTTTTTTTGTTTTGTTTTTCCATTCTCATGGTTCCTCTCATTCTTTCTAGTTCTCTATACAACATGACTAATGTGAATATATGTATAATAGGAGTGTATATGTAGAGCCTATATCTGATTGCATGCCATCTTGGGAAGGAGATAGGGGAGGGAGATGGAGAACATTTAAAACTTGTGGAAGTAAATGTTGAAAACTAAAAATAAATTAATTAATTAAAAAAAAAGAAATGGAAGTCTGCTCTCAGGGCCATCAGGGTGGAGAGGAAAGCTATGAAACTTTTATTGGTGTGTTCACAAACACGAGGCTAGAAAATAACAAAGAAAAGAATAACATCCCATTAACTTTGTCCCATAGGCTGAGTTCTTTAACTTTAAACTCTTCTGAGTCACTTTAAAACAAAATACCTATAAAGTCACAATAAACAGTTAATATTCACTCAGGCCTATCATTCAGTACTATTATTGCTCAATAATCAATTGATAAAGCTGTCTTATGTCTATGAGGCAGATCAGTAAGCAAATACATGGGAGTGTGAAAGTGCTTACATTAAATGCTCACATTTATAAAGCACCTTAAGTTATGCAAAGCTCTTTGTATATATTAACTCATTTGAGACTAATAAGCATAGGAATCATGTGATAAAGAATTTATTAAGTGTTTATTATGTGACATTCATTCTGCTAAAAGATTGGGGTATAAATATAAAATGAAAACAAACTATGCTCTCAAGGAACTTGCATCCTAACATAGGAAGAGGCTATATATGGGAAGGCTCATCTCCACGATACTTTACCAGCATGGCAGCTAGTATTGGCCAGAATTTCTAGGATATAGTTCCAGTTGTTCAGTCTATATTCCTTTTCCTACCAGGAAAGGTACTTGATTCACCACATGGCTTTCTAAGAGTAAAGTGAAGCATCCCTTCACCTTATGCCTTTTCATTCATTGACAACAGTTTTTAGACAGGTTCACAGAATTATGCCAGTCTTGTTGTCATAGCTGTCCTTCAAGAATAACTACACCCCAATACTGGGCAAGGTCAAGGTCATCCTGATTGAAGTTGTAGCTATGACTGAAAGTGAGACTTTGAAGATGAAAGCTAATATTCTTGGGATCTGAGGGCTGAAGCTGCTCCTTAAGTAGTACAGTTATTATAAGTCATTCCCATCCTATCTTCACCTGTACATACAATGACAATTATCCCCTTCCTCTAGTAAGGAAAAAAAGTCTACCTATAGCTACAGAATGAAAGAAAATATCATATGTGCTATTTTTATTATTTTTGGTAAATAGTCATTTTTGATAAATAACCAGTATATTAGATGAGTTGTATAGTAACTTGCCCAACATTATGTAAATGTCACAGTTAAGATTTGAATCAAAGCTATAACATCAGTGAATAATGTTCAAGATGTGGAACAAAATCACACCATGAATATATGATGAGAAAAGAGCTATACTAAGTATGATCTGGGAATAGGATGATAATCATACTGCTTTATTGGTTCTCATGGAAAGTAAAACGGCCATCATCACCACAACCTAGATGATGTTTAATAGCTTTATTAAGCATTTATAGAAGCATTTATACAAGAATCATATAGGATGAGAAGATATGTTTTGTTTGAATCTTTTACAATTAGTGGGAATACTAATTAATAGAGATCATAAATCCACTGAAATAGTGAGGCAGCTAAATAGCTTAGTGGTTAGACCATAGGACTTGGATTCAGGAAAGCCACTTACTAACTAGTAATTTGATTCTACACAAGTCACTCAACCTCTATCAGACTTCATTGTAAAATATATAGCCACATCTGTAAAATGGGGATAATTATAGCACCTACATCAAAGAGTGAAGAGTGAATAACATGTAAATTACTTTCCAAACCTTTAAAAACTATATAAATGTTAACCACTGCCACTGAAAAATCTGCAGTTGATCTGTACTCCTTAAACTTGGTTTTAGTTTATATTCTATCTGCCTGCAAATATTTGGGGAAATCAGATTTTATATATCTGTACAAGAGAGAGAGAGAGAGAGAGAGAGAGAGAGAGAGAGAGGGAGGGAGGGAGAGATTGTCATAGCACAGGAATAGGGAAGGGACATGGAATCTGTCTTAGGAAGTACCTAGTGATCTTTCTCTTTCTGAAAAATATGACTTTCCAAATGTGTATATTTTTCTTGATCTCTCTTACTGTGCATTAGGTTTCCTAATACTAGCACTTAGAGAGCCTTAATAAAGAAAAATGGATTGAAAATTAAAATTACATGACTACTGCTCCTTTCAGCTAAAGGTGAAGTATCCAGGATACAATTTCAGCTAAAGGGCTCACCAATAACCTGGATAAAATTGGTATAGCCATTACTTGGATGACACCTTCCATTTTGGATGAATAGAGCTGTCTTGAATTCACCAGCTATTGCATGCTCTCTGGGAAATTTTCTTTAGTAGCCTTTATACTGAATGTTCTTACAAGATTCAGCCTTTTGAAAAGTAGTATTAGTTGTTGTTTTTTCCTGTATGTTTTTATATCTAGGATAGGTATCTAAACTCTTAGGATGGTATAAGCCATCAAATGTAATTGAAGTACAGATGTCTGGCCATAAAAGTACATATGTACAATGGAGTATTTTTCTTAATGAAATATGATATATCATTATCATGGATAATGTGGTTTTTAGGTTGTATTATCACATTTTTGTAAACAATAGCTTAAATTACTTGCCTATAGCTTAAGCTGTTTATTTTAACCTGCTTATAATATGTTTAATGAATTTTTAATGAAATTAGGATTTCTGTCTCAGCAAGGAATCAAAGAAGATAAAAATATTAAAAGAAGTTGTTCTAATTGATGGAAAGAAGCAATATAAGTAAGAGTGAGTCAGTTAATGAATTTTTAATTTGTGTTTATTAATTGCCAAGCATTGTGTTGAGCACCCTGAATCCAAAGAAAGGGTGGAATTCATAAACCTTCAAGTAGCTCTTTCAAAATATTTTTAAATCTACCAAAAAGGTATTATAGTGGATGTCAGAGGCATAGAAATGGAAATTATTACTAAGCCCATGAAAATGTAAAAATCACCAAAGGAGGAAAGGAAAAAGAAATTCAAGGTCAAGATAGAGACTTGTGGGATAATCACACCCAGGGGAAAAAATGAATCAATGATTGAACATGAGAAGTCAAACAAGTAGGAAGAAGATATGAAGAAGGATATGCAATCAAAGTTAAAAGAAGAATGATTGTCAAGAAAGCAGGGGTGATTAACAGCATTAAATGCTGTGGGTGGTGGGAAGAGGAGGATTATGACTGAGATTTGTCCATGAAATTTGAAAATTCAGATATGATTTGAGATTTTGAATACAGTTATTTTCAGAAGACTGCTAGAGATGGAATCTAGTTTGCCAAAAGTTAAGAAGTGACTCTTAGTTAAGGATTTGACTTAAGAAATGTAGAGCAACCTGCTACCCTAGTACCTTAGTGGTGAAATGAGAATGAGTCATATGTTTCTCTCATTAGATGATTTTACTTATATGACTGATTTTTTAAATTAGAGACATATTTATAAAGAAAGGGAAATTAGCCAATAGATAAGAAAGTATTGAGGAGGCTCTTGTGGAAACATAAATTATGCTGCATGAAATGAGTTGTCTTTTATGAAATTTAGGGAGAGTTATCATGTGCCAGTTAACAATTATTTCTATATGTAAAAGAACAAAATATAATATTATTTATAGTGATATATTTTTCTTCTTAAAAAATAGCTTCTACTTATTTATTAGGTAGGGAGTGAGTAGATTATCAAAAAAGAGCAATAATCAAATTGATATGTTATTGGTTAAAAGCAAGCTTGGGATTATAAACTACCTAATAAATTCAATGAAAGGTACTTTTTGGTTGATGAGTGATGCAAAAGTCCCTATTTTATTTTGGGAACCATGAAGAAACATGATGCTCTGCTTTGTCTTTCAATGAGAGAAACACATCATTTCCATGTTCTAGACGAGCATAACTTTGGAGAGATATCAAAGAATGACAAAATGAAAGCCATTCAAGCATATTGAAAAGAAAAAGAAAATCGTGTAGACTATTTCTCTAGCTGTGTGTATGTATTTCTAGTCTAAAAAACAACTTCTTATAAATAAATATCTCTTTTTTTAAAGCCATGGTGGGGATCTTAGATATAGTAGGGGGAAGGGGATGGTTTCCATAATTGAAGAACAGATTATTGTGGCAGGGGTAGGAAAGGGTCAAATGACAATTAGGCATTAGATACAATTTATCCCTCATTCAGAAAGCCAGGAGAATGATATTATCAATCAACAGTTTAATATTTAGTCCTGCATCTTTCAGATAATGACTTCTACGTAGTATGGACAGTAGCCTAGAAAGAGAGGATAAAATATATGGAGAGATCATTGGCCTGGCAAAGAGAAAAGAGGATAGACAGACAAAAAGACATGGAGATAGAAGAGAGAGAGAGAGAGAGAGAGAGAGAGAGAGAGAGAGAGAGAGAGAGAGAGAGAGAGAGAGAGAGAGAGAGAGAGAGAGAGAGAGAGAGATGAGGATAAAAAAAAGAAAATATTTTGGATTAATTTGCTATATATTTTATTACTACATTTAGTCTAATCACATCATGTGTAAAAGATGCCACCAAACAATTACTAGTAACTCTGTACACTGTTTCTTAATTGCCCCCAAAGACTGGAAAGTAAAATCACTTTTCTTCATTTGGGAGTTTCCTCCTATGCAGTATGTATAGTAGAATTTGAATGAATGAAGTCTTCCTTATTAGCTACTGAAAGTTACTTTATAAAATACAGTCAGCTCATTTATTGTTGTCACATTTTTCCCCTAAAGACTATGGGAGAAAGACAAAATTTCTCTCCCTAAATGAACTCCAGAGATTGGCTTCAGTAAGCCTCCTGAGATTGGCAGCTTCCAGTAAACCTCCTCGCCTGCCTAGCCATAATATTCCTTAACAAACCTCTTTGTTTTGCACCATGAATTGACCTGAAATGTTTCTTCAACAAATAGAACCTCCACTCCCTAAAAAGAGCCTGACTTCAACAAAAGCTTTCATTATCTTGGTCTAAATCACCCATTTTGCTGAAGATGATGCTTGGGAACTTCCTCTTCATTGGAGGTAAATACACCCTTTTCATTTTTGATACTAATAATTTGGTTTTCTTCTTTCTTTTTTTATCATATTGACTAAGTGTCTATCAATTTTATTGTTTTCGTTTTCATTAAAACAGCTCTTAGTTTTACTTATTAAATAGTTTATTTAATTTCAATTTTATTAATATCTCCTTTGGTTTTCAGCATTTCTAATTTAGTATTTAATTGGGGATTTTCAATTTGTTCTTTTTCTAGGTTTTTCAATTGCTTGCCCAATTCATTGACCTCCCTTTTCTCTAATTTATTCATTTATGCACTGAGGGATATAAAAATTCCCCTAAGAAATGCCTTTAATGCATCCCACAAATTTTGATATGTTGTTTCATTATTATCATTCCCTTGAATGGAATTACTGATTGTTTCTGTAATTTCTAGTTTGACACACTCATTCCCTAGGATTAAATTGTTTAATTTCCAATTAGTTTTTAGTCTATCTTTCCATGGCCCTTAATTGCATATAATTTTTATTGCATTATGATATGAAAAGGATGCATTTAATGTTTCTGCCTTTCTGCACTGAATTGTGAAGTTTTTATGTCCTAGTACATGGTCGATTTTTGAATATGTGCCATGAACCTCTGAGAAGAAAGTATATTCCTTTTTATCCCCATTCAGTTTTCTCCAGAGATCTGTAATATCTAGACTCTCTAAAATTCTATTCTCCTCCTTGACTTCTTTATTGTTTATTTTGAAGTTAGATTTATCAAGTTCAGAGAGGGGGAGATTAAGGTCCCCCACTTATATAGTTTTACTAGTTTTTCTTTCTCTAATTCCCTTAACTTCTCCTCTAGGAATTTGGACACTACACCACTCGGTGCATATATGTTAAGTAATGATATGGCTTCATTCTCAATGGTGCCTTTTACCAGGATATAGTCTCCTTCCTTATCTCTTTTAATTAGATCAATTTTTGCTTTTGCTTTATCTGAGATAAGTTTTGCTACCCCTTCTGTTTGTTTGTTTGTTTTTTAATTTAGCTGAGTCATAATATATTCTACTCCAGCCTTTTACCTTTACCCTGTGGGTATCCCTTTGTTTCAAATGTGTTTCTTGAAGACAGCATATTGTAGGATTATGGTTTTTTTTATACATTCTGCTATCCACCTCTGTTTGATGGGAGAGTTCATCCCATTCACATTCACAGTAATGATAACTATATGTCTCTTTCCCTCCATCCTATTCCCTCTCCCTGCTTATGTTTTTGTTTCTTCCTCCTCTCTTTCCATCCTTAAGGATTTTCCTTCTGACCACCCCCTCCTTCAGTGTTCCCTCCTGGTGACACCCCCCGTTTACCTACCCTATCCCCTTAGTACTATTTCTCTCCCCTATAATCCTCCCACATAATCCCCTGGACACTCCTAGTGTATATAGGACACAATAGATTTTTATACTTATTAGAGTATGTTATTCCCCCTTTGACCACAAAATAATGAGATTAAATTTCATACGGAGCTCCTCTCCCTCCCTCCTTTCCCTCTATTTAATGAGTTTTCATGTCTTTTCATGTTAGAATATTAAAGTTAACTGATTATGTTGATCCCTCTTTGAACCAGAACCAGTGAGAATAATGTTCAAATGATATTCCTCTCCCTCTTTCTTCCCCTCTATTATAATTTGTATTTATGCCTCTTCATTTGGAATAATTTACCTTTTTCTGTCTCATCCTTTCCTTTTATCCCATTACAGTCCTATTGACACCTTTAATAAAGTTTTTATTTTATCATCAAATTAGTTCATTTATACCCACACCCTTTATCTATGTATAAGCCTTTTAAAGGTCATGATAATTATATAAATTTTGATATTGACAGTTATCAGCTTCTCATATAAGGATTGGAACATTTTGCTCTTATTGAATACCAAGTTATGTGCATGAGTACGTGAGTGTGTGTGTGTGTGTGTGCATGTGCATGTGTGTGTGAGTGTATGTTTTCCTTATTTACCTTTTTATGTCTTTCTTGAGTCTTATTATTGGAGATCAAATTTTCCATTGAGCTCTGGCTTTTTCATCAGGAAAGTCTGGAAGTCCCTTATTTCATTAAAAGACAATCTCCTTGCCTAAAAGATTATGCTCAGTTTTGCTGGGTAGTTAATCCTTGCTTGCAGTCCTAGCTCTTTTGCCCCATGAAATATTAAATTCCAATCCCTCCGATCTTTTAAAGTGAAGCTGCTAGGTCCTGTGTGATCCTGACTGTAGTTCCACGATATTTGAATTGTTTCTTTTTGACTGCTTGCAGTATTTTCTCCTTCACCTTCTAATTCTGGAATTGATCTACTATATTTCTTGCAGTTTTCAATTTGGGATATCTTTTAGGAGAAGTCCAGTGAATTCTTCTGATAACTACTTTATCTTCTGTTTCCGGGACTTCAGGACAATTTTCTTTAACATAATCTTGGAAGATGTTGTCCAGGCTGCTTTTTTCATTATGGCTTTCCTGTACACCAATAATTCTTAAGTTATCTCTCCTGGATCTGTTTTCTAGTTCAGTTGTTTTTCCAGTGAGATATTTTATACTTTCTTCCACTTTTTCAATCTTCATATTTTGTTTGATTGACACTGGGTGCATCATAGATTCCTGAGCTTTAATTTGACTGATTCAAATTTTTAGTGAGTTATTCTCTTTTGTTAGTTTTTGAAGTTCCTTTTTTAGGGAGGTATTTTCTCAAATTAGTTCACTAACTTTACTTTTTAAATATTTTTTTCCTTCGGTGAGACTTTTTTTCAATTTAGTCACTGTAGATTTAAATTTGTATTCTGACTCCCTAATTTGTCCTTTAAAATCTTTCTTGAGCTCCTCCAAGAATGCTTTTTGGGCTCATAACCAGTTCATATTTCCTTCTGTAGTCTCAGGTGTGAGTATAGAGTCCATGGTGTCCTCTATATTTGGTTGTTCTTGATCTCTATAATAAGCTCTAATTGATTTTCTTGCCTTCCTCTTCTCCTTCTCAGCTTCCTTCCTTCCAATTTTAATTTCCTATTTCATAATTTCTCAGGCTGGAAGCTAAAGGCCTGGCTGTTGACTTTGTATGCTGTAGGCTCTGGGTGTCTAGATTGAGGCCAAGACCAGCCATATTAGTGTTCCCCTTAAGTTATGCTGAAGCTCAGAGAGTAGTCAGTGAAGAAGGAGTGGTCTGGCCAGTTCAGATTTCTGCCTCTATGCCGCTGGGCTACTGCTCAGGAAGGCATTTGCTATTCAGGTGAGGGAGGACTTGTGGGACCCTTCCCCCTTTTCTCTTCATACTCCTTGATGCTGTAGTTACACCGCTTCTCAGTGATTCCCAAGCCAGGGGCTTTTTTCCACCATCTCAGGATTTCACTCTGGGAGGGACACTTATCTCTGGGTTTTCTAGGTCAGGGAGAGGGAATCACAGCAGCTAGAGTTTACTTTGTCATCCTGGTCCCTGGAAAGAAAGGCAGGAAATTTCTAAACTCCCTATCTTGGGGCTGATAGAACTAGGAGAAGCTGCTGTCTCTGCTGGGGTCCCCAAGCCCTCTCTTACTGTAATTCCAAGCAAAGGCAACTTCCCAAGTTTCAAAATACCAGCATAGGTGCTATCCATTTTACTCAATGAAAAATTAAGAACAGAGAAAATAAAAATATGACATAATTCAAAATACAGCATTTACTAAGTGTAATTCAATAATCTCCAAGTACTATCCCAACCCTGGACATTAGATACATGTAATGAATCACAAAGTCCCTCTTCTAAATACTACTCCACCCCTAGGATGTACATTTATTTAGTCCATCAAAAAGCCTCTCTTCTCAAATGGAGATTAGTTTCCAATCATAAGTAAAGTACATTCATTTGTTCAATCACAGAGCACAAAAAGGTCAAACGTTCTCCACCCTTGGATCACAATTGAATCTATCCCAGAGTTACAACAAGCTTAAGCACAGCATTTAATACCCAAAGAGAGGTCTTTTCTTCATGTTGACATGAGGCAAGGTCTCAGCAATCCTTGTTGCTGGGTAGACAAAGCTAAGCAAGGCCACAAGATACATTGCCAATCCCTTCATTAATTCATTCTCTGTCTTCAGAACAGTCTCAGGAGCTCTGAACCAACACCAATGTTCCAAGACCTTTGCAACAACAGGACTGTCCTTCACCAGTGGACAGAATTCACTTTCTGTCTGCAGAACAGTCTCAGGAGCTCTGAACCAACAGTAAGGTTCTAAGACTTCTGCAACAACAGGACTGTCTTTCACCAGTGGACAAATCTGGCAAAAGAACATCAAAACAGACAGACAAAGTAGCTGCATAACAGCCATGTCTCCTCAGCTGGCAGCTCTGGGTTGCAGCTCTCAAAAGTCCTGGGCAATTCAAACTGGCCCACAGAAATCCTCTCAGTCTCTCTCTGCCTCCAAGATTCTGCTTCCAAAAAGTTCTTCTGCCTCTCTCTTTTTTTGTGTCTCTCTAAATTTATTTCACCAGCTCCTCCCAGTTCAGCCCTCTCTTTTCACGTCAACAAGTCCATCCCACAAGTGGTATTCACAAGCTCTGGGTTTTAAAACAATCAATCCAAAAACCAAGACAATACAGGGGGATTTCCTAATTCCATTATTATTAAGCTTACCTGGCTCCAATTGATCCTCTTGTCTTGTGGTGAGATGCTGGTGAGATATCTGTGAATCACCCTTGGTTTGAGTGAATCTGCAGACTGGTACTTCTTCTCTTTCTGCTGCAGTCTGCTTTCTAGTCTGAGCTGCTGCAGCCCCCACGTTTTCCATACTCCCCCTGCTCAGACCCACATGGGAACTTTCCTTGGCTGGATTATTCCAATCTCTGTCTTCCAGTGGATTCTTACATCCAAAAATCCATTCAGATTCACTTTTTAAAGATGTTTCCTTCTTACCTTTTAAGTTGTCTTTGGTGTCTATGGTCTAAAGGGTCTGGAAAACACAAATTCTACCAGTGATTCAATGGCCTGAGACCTCTTTGAGCCTGCTCAAGCTGGGTCTACACTGTCACAGTCTGTGTTGGTCTGTGTTCCTCTCACCTTGGTGCATAGACCTTTCCTGCTGGTGTTCCAAGTGTTTTGTGCTGGAAATTTGTTTTCATTCAATCTTTTGTGAGTTCTCCTGCTTTAGAAATTTAGTCATTTTTAAAGGTATTTATAAGGGTTGGGGGGAGCTCAGGTGAGTCCCTGCCTCTATTGTGCCATCTTGGCTCTGCCCTAACTTTCTTTTTATTTATCACCAGATGATCAATACTGAAATAAGATTGAATATATAGTTTGCAGTCATAGTTAGGAAAGCTATTTGTAATCAGTTAAAATAAGATGCAGAGATAAATGTGACTCAAATCATAAGCTTCTTATTACAAACTTCATATTTAGACTGAAGAAATTTGGGAAAACCATCAGAAAATATAAATGTGACCTAAATAAGATCCTTTATGAATATGAAGTGCAAGTGGAATTTAAACAGAATTAGGTATAGAAGACAGCCTGCTTGAAGATCTATGGACAGAAGTTCCCAATATTGTACAGGAGACAGCAACAAAAAACATCTCAAAGAAAAGGAGGATAAAGAAAAAAAATGATTTTCAAGTGAGGCTTTTCAAAATAGCTGAGAAAAGAAAGAATGTGAAAGGTAAGGGAGAAAGGGAAAGATATATCCAACTGCATGTAGAATTCCAGAGAATAACAAAGAGAGATAAATTTTCTTAAGTGAGCAATGTAAATAAATAAATAAAACAATAGAATGAGAAAGACTAGACATCTCTTGAAAAAACTATAGACATCAGGAGAAAATATTATGCAAAAATGGCATGACAAAAGAAAAAAAAAATGGTAGATTCTTAACAAAAGTAAAATGGATTAAGAAATGGCAAGAATAAACCCAACAACTGTACAAGAAAAAAACTTAACATCACTGATAATTACAGTGGTGTGATTACTTATGGAGAGCCATACATCCTGGAGAATGAATTCAAGTTGGTTTTAGGAAGCATTGCTAACAATGAGACTAGTGGGTATGATAGAATTCCAGTTGAGTTATTTAACACCCTAAAAGATGATGCTCTCAAAGTGATGTATTCGATATACCAGCAAATTTGAAAAACTCAACAGTGGCCACTGGATTGGAAAAGATCAATTTACAATCCAATTCTAAAGAATGTCCATGGGGGGAGGGGTGGCAGGGCAAAGGTGCTGGAGTATAAACAGGACTTCCACATGACTCCAGCTTCCACCTCCTCCAATACATGAAAAAATGACTCTAAACAAACTTTAGAGCTACAGAACCCACAAAGTGACAGAGAGAAACAAATTGCCCACTGAAGAAAGCCCAGAAGGCTGGCAGCAAGGGTCCATCACAGCAGGATGGGAGCTGAGAGAGTCCTGCTTGAGCCATGGTTTTAGCCCCAGGTCGGCCCCAACCAGCAGGTGGTTTCCAGAATTCTAAACCACTAATGCCAAAGACAAAATAAAACATCAATTTGGAAATTTGTTGGAACAGGGGGAGGACATAAGGGCATGGTCTGTCTGCTGCCCCTAGAGCAAGAAGCAGAGGTGTGGTGACTGCATCTGCTGCCACATGACTGCTTCCAGAGCTCCTTGTCTGCAGATCATAGAGAGAATAAGCAGCCATTCAGTGGGTAATTGCTCTTGCTTTGACCTGCTTGAAACTGGATCCCAGTCTCAGGTGGTGGTCCTGGTGTGTGTGACCAGTGAGCCAGAGCCTATGGGCACTGTAGAGACAGCACTCTCCTAAAAGCTCCAGCAGCTGCAATAACCTCAGTGATTTGGGGACATAGTTCACTCCATTTTGGAAGCAGAATTTGACCATGGCAAAGAGCAAGTAATCGGGTGGCAATAGGAGCAAGAACAGGAAGCACAGGGGTGGCTAGGTGGTGCAGTGAGTAAATCACTGTCCCTGGAGTTGGAAGGGCCTGAGTTCAGTTCCAGCCTGAGACACTTACACCCACACAAAAATACTAGCCATGTAACCTTGGGCAAGTTGCTTCACCCCAATTGCCCTCCAAAAGCCAAAAAAAAAAGAACAGGAAGAACAAACAGATAATATTTTTTGGGGGGACAATCCTTTTTGGGGTACAAAAGGATCAAGACATGGAGCAGGGGGAACACAGAGAAGTCAGAACTCCTGTATCAAAAGACTCCAAGAAAAATATGAATTGGTTACAGGCCATGGAGGACCTCAAGAAGCATTTTAAAAATCAAGTAAGAGAAGTGGAAGAAAAAATTGGGAAGAGAAATGAGAATGATGCAAGAAAATCTTGCAAGGCAAGTCAACAGCCTGCTAAAGGAGAATCAAAAATACACTGAAGAAATAACACCTTAAAAAATAGAATAACTTAAATGGCAAAAGAGGCCGAAAAAGCCAATGAGAAGAAGAATGCTTTAAAAAGCCAAATTTGTCACATGGAAAAGGAATTTTAAAAGCTCACTGAAGATAATAACTCCTTCAAAATTAGATTGGAGCAATTGGAAGCTAATGACTTGAAGAGAAATCAGGATACTATAAAACACATCCAAACAAATGAAAAAATAGAAGGCAATGTGAAATATCTCAATGGAAAAATCACTGACCTGGAAAATAGATCTAGGAGAGATTAATCGAAAAATTATGGGACTACCTGAAAGCAATGATCAAAAAAAGAGCATAGTCACCATCTTTCAAGAAAATTATAAAGCAAAATTTTCCTGTTATTCTAGTACCAGTGGGAAAATAGAAGTTGAAAGAATTCACCAATTGCCTCTTGAAAAATATCCCAAAAAGAAAACCCCTAGGAATATTATAGCCAAGTCCAGACTTCCCAGGTCAAGGAGAAAACACTGCAAAACAGTCAGGAAGAAATAATTTGAGTATTTTGGAAACACAATCAGGATAACACAAAACTTAGCAGGTTCTACATTAACAGACCACAGGGCTTGGAATATGATATCCCAGAGGGCAAAGGAATTAGGACTAAAACCAAGAATCACCCACTCAGCAAAACAGAGTTTAATGCTACAGGGGAAAATATGGTCATTCAATGAAATTAAGGACTTATAAGCATTTTTGATGAAAAAACCAGAGCTGAACAGAAAATTTGACTTTCAAATACAATAATCAAGGTGGGAGATGGGAACCAGGAGAAAGAAATCATAAGAAATTTATTAAAGTTGAACTATTTACATTACTACATGGAAAAATGATAATTGTAACTCATGAGACCTTTCTCAGTATGAGGATAGTTAAAGGATAACTAAAGGATATGTGTGTGTGTGTTTATACATACAGATGTATGTAGAGGAGGATGTTTGTGTATATAAATTTACATGTGAATGTGGACATTTGAATGTTCATGTATACATATACAGAGGGCACAGGATGAGTTGAATATGAAAGGATGATATCTAAAAAAATAAATTTAAGAGGTGAGAGAAGAATATATTGGTAGAAGAAGAAATTCAGTGATAGATTAGGGTAAATTATCTCATGTAAAAGAGGAAAGATCAAACTATTACAATGGAGAGGAAGAGCAGAAAGGTGAAAGGGAATAGGACAACCTTATTCTCATTGAATTTGGCCAAAGGAGGGAATAACATACACACTCAAATGGGTGTCTTAGCCTAAAGGAAAATAGGGGGTTAAGGGGCAAGGGGGGGATAGAAGGGAAGGCAGATTGGGGGAGAGGGTAGTGAGAAGCAAACATTTTTGAAATGTATAGGGTCAAAGGAGAAAATAGAATAATTAGGGGGTGAGATAGGATGGAGGGAAATATAGTTAGTCTTTCACAATATAACTACTATGGAAATGATTTGGGAAACTATAGATTTACAATCTATATTGAATTGCTTATCTTCCCAATGGGGGTGGGTGAGGGGGGAAGAAGTAGAAAAAAATCTGGAACTCAAAGTTTTAAAAACAAATATTTAAAAATTATTTTTTTTACATGCAACTGAGAAATATGATATACAGGTACTGGGGTATGGAAACACATCTTTCCTTACTTGAAAGTTAGGGGGATCAAGTGGAGGATATAAGAGAGAACAGATTGGGGGAAGGCCTATTCAGTAAGTTTGCTGTTTTGGGGTGGAGGTAGGAGAAAGACGAGGACAGAAAAAGATTGTAACTCAAAATCTTGTGAAGATGAATGTTGAAAACTAAAAATAAATTTTAAAAATAATGTCAATGCGATAATTGACCATATCAAAAAAACAAACAGAAAAAAAACAACCCAGAAATCATGTTTATACCAATAGATGAAGAAAAAAATTTTTTTTTACAAAATAAAACACCTGTTCCTATTAAAATCGCTAAAAATCATAGACATAAGTGGAACTTTTCTTTAAAGATAAGAAACTTGTATCTAAAATCATAAGCAAGCACTAACTCTAATGGGGATAAGTTAGAAATCTTCCCAGTCAGATCAAGGGTGAAAGAAGTATGCTAATTATAACCATTATTATTCAATATTGTAATAGAAATATTAGCTTTAACAAGAAGAGATGAAAAATAAATGGAAGGAATTAGCATAGGCAAAGGGGAAACCAAACTATTTATCTTTGCAGATGATATGCCAGTATACTTAAAGAATCCTAGGACATCAACTAAAAAATTTCTTGAAACAAATTAACTGCAATAATAATAGGGATTTGAAGATGCAGAAAAAAAATTTTAATAAAATAAAACATCTGTTCCTAACTAAACATTAGGGGCAGCCAGGTGCCTCAGCAAGTAAGAGCACCGGTTCCAGTGTCGGGATGACCTGAGGTTCAAATCCAGGCTCAGGTACTTAGCACCACACCCAGAAATTACTGGCTGTGTAACCTTGAGCAAGTTACTTAACACTGCTTAAAAAAACAATAGAAATTATAGACATAAGTCGAACTTTTCTATAAATAATAAGCAACATCTACCTAAAATTATCAGCAAGCACTAATTATAATGGGGATAAGTGAGAAATTTTCTCATTCAGATCAAGGGTGAAAGAAGTATGCTCATTATAACCACTATTATTCAATACTGTAATAGAGATATTAGCTTTAGCAAGAAGAGATTAAAAATAAATAAATGGAAGGAATTAGTATAGGCAAGGGGGAAACCAAACTATTTATCTTTGCATATGATATGTCAGTATACTTAGAGAATCCTAAGATATCAACTAAATTTTTTTAAACAAATTAACTGTAATAGTCATAGGGATTTGAAGATCTTCCCTGTTCCATAATAAGCCTATTTTAATCACATGGAGCCTGTAATGGGAGGAGTTTGCAAAAAGAGTGGAGCAGGAAGGGTGGAGCAGAGCTGAGAAGAAACTGGGAGTCATAGCACTTAGGGCAGAGGGAGAGAAAGGATGCAGAAAAGCAGACGACTAGTATTGTGAGTGTTTGTTGGAAAGATTTGGGATGGTGTTGATTTTTGCAGTTATGAGTTGCATGAACTTCTTTGTTGCTATGATGGATTTGGTTTTCTGGTGTCTGAATATATGTTTTGCTTCTTTCTTGTATGTGGAGAGTCTGGTATATTTTGCAATTCAGAAATATGCCTGCAAATTCATAGCCATTGTCATGCTGTGAATATTGCTTTGATGATACATTAACATTTGACAAAGTTGCATGATATAGAACAAAAGCACATAAATCATCAGCACTTCTCAATATTACCAACAAAACTCAGCAACAAAAGACAGAAAGAGAAATCATATTTAAAATAAATGTAGACAATATATACTATTTGGGAGTCTAACTGTTAGACATAACCAGGCACTATATTAACAAAACTGTAAAACACTTTTCCCACTAAAATATCAGATCTAAACAATTGGAAAAAAAATGTCAATTGCTCATGAGTAAGCCAAGCTAATATGGTAACAATGACAAATCTCCCTAAATTAATTTTCTTGTTGAGCATCATACCAAACTACCAAAAATATTTTATAGAGATAGATAATTAATAGCAAAATTCATGTGGAAGAATATACAGGGAATTAATGAAAAAAATGCAGAAGAAAGTGGCTTTGTCATATTATATCTAAAAGTATATTATAAACCAGCAATCATGAAAATTATTTGGTACTAGCTAACAAATAAAATAGTGGATAAGTGAAATAGATTAGATGCACAAAACAAGTTATATATTACTATACTAATCAACTGTTTGATATGTCAAACTCAAAGACTCCAGCTTCTTGGATAACAACTCACTATCTGATAAAAACTGCTAGCAAAATGGAAACTAGAGCAGCAGAAACTAGGCATAGACCAACATCTTATATCATACATATGTAATCATGCAAATCATTTTAATATCAGTCATATTATGAAAGAAAACACAGACCAAAAAAATAAAAAAAGTGAAAAATAGCATGCTTCAATCTTTTATACTTTCTTTCTCTAGAACTGGATAGCATTTTTCATGAATCCCTTAGGATTATCTCAGATCTTTCTATTGCTAATAATAGCTCAAACATTCACTCTTGATCATTATACAGTATTGCTGTTATTATCTACAATATTCTGGTTCTGTTCACTTCATTCTACACCAGTTCATGGAAGTCTTTCCAAATTTTTCTTTTCTTTCTTTTTTTATTAAAGCAATTGGGGTTAAGTAACTTGCCCAAGGTTACACGGCCAGTTATTTTGTGTGGATGTTAAGTATCTGAGGCCAGAACCTATCCCTGATACTCCCGATTCTGGGGCCAGAGTTGTTACTCACTGCACCAACTAGCCAACTAGCCACCCTCCAAATTTTTCTGAAAAGATCATGCTCATTAATTTTTATACAAAAATGGTAAATCATCATAGTCATATACTACAGCTTATATGGCCATTCCCCAATTGACTGGCATACAATGAATTTAAAATTCTCAGCCATCACAAAAAGAGATACTATAAATGTTTTCATAGAAAAACTTCTCTCCCAGATTTTTTTTGGTCTGTATTATTATTATTTTTTTTTTTACTTTTAGTTTACAAGATTCAATTTCACAATTCCTTGAGTTTCCAATTTTCTCTCCCTCCCTCCCTTCCTCTCCCTTCCCCCAGTTTTTTTTTTTTTAATCTCTTTGGGATACAGAACTATTAGTGGTATTACTCGGTAAAAGAATATGCCCAGATTTGTTGCCCTTACAGCATAGTTCCAAATTGCTCTATAGAATAGATATATTACTTCACAGGTCCAAAAAGAAGGTATCAGGTTTCTAGTTTTCCCACTTAACTGTGAAACATTTATCATTTGCCTTTTCTGTCACCCTTTTCCTATATATGCCCCTTCTAGGTTCCCTAATTGAGATACAGTTCTCAAGAATTACAAGTATCATCTCCCCATGTAGGAATGGAAACAGTTTAACCTTACTGAATAACATGTTTATTTTTATCCTTTTTACCTATTCATATTCCTCTTGAGTCTTGCATTTATCACCCCTAGTGAGATAGTGATTTTTAAGAAATGACTTCGTTCTTGAGGGTCACCTTACTTTTTTGTCAATAACAAGTTAATAATCTTTTTATTAATTAATTTTTAGTTTTCAACATTCACTTTCACAAGCTTTTGAGTTCCAGATATTCTCCCCATCCTCCCCACCTCTGCCACAAGACAGCATACATTCTGATTACCCCTTCCCAAAATCTGCCCTCCCTTCTCTCACTGCCCCCCCTTCTCTTACCGCATTCCCTTCTGTTTTCCTGTGGGGCAAGATAGATTTCTATACCCCATTACCAATATATCTTATTTCCCAGATATATTTCTTTATTTATCTTTATTTATTCATGTGTATAAACACTTTTTAACATTCATTCTTAAAACTTTGACTTCCAAATTCTCTCCCTTTCTCCCTCCCTCCCTACCCTAATTGAGAAGGCAAGCAATTTGATATAGGTTATACAGGTAGAGTCATGCAAAACACTAGTGTAATTGTTATGTTGCAAAAGACTAACTGTATTTCCCTTCATCCTATCCCACCCCCCATTTAATCTATTTTCTCCTTTGACCCTGTCTCCTGAAAAATGTTTCTGATTACCACCTTCCCAATCTGCCATCCTTTCTGTCATCCGACTCTTCTATTCCCTTTGCCCCTACTTTCTTGTAGGGTGAGATGGATTTCCTTACCCAGTTGAGTGTGTATGTTATTCCTTTGTAAGCCAATTATGAGCAGTTCTCCTGCGGACTGCTTCTGTGAATGACTTTAAGGTTCTAATCTCATAGCATAATGAGCTTTCTATTTATTAAAAAAATAATATACCATGTAAATAAAGAAAAAGGCTAGCATGCTATTAATAAAAGTATGATAATTTTGACATCTGTCTTTGAGTAAAGGCAATAATGGCAGTGGGCTCAGAGTTTATGTGATCTTTTGGAAGAAAAGTGACAATAAACTCTGATTGGTTAACAAAATAGGAGGTGAGTTATTTTGAAATGAGGAGTCAAGTGTGACATCGTATCACTCTTGGACAGAGAAATTCTCTCTATACTCAGACCACCCTTACCACTTAGCAATCAAGATAAAAGTATTTGTCTGCAACCAAGTTTGATTGAAATGGCATTCACCTGAGACTAGAGATTCCTTGTAAGTTTTGGGTTTGGTCATATAGAGGAGAAGTTCAGCTTGACTTTCAGAGATTGAAGTCTTAAAAATAGAAAAGAAAGAGGGAATTCTGAATCTCCCCAAATCATTATTTATTATTAATTATTTCTTTCATTATAGAAAAACTTCTAAACCTTCCAAAATGGCATCTTTGTGGAGAAGAAAAATTCTAGTTGGGCCTTCATAAACCTATATTGCTGCATGGGTTAGGTAGTTGATTAAGTTCTATTAGACTTTTTCACATTTGTCTTCCAATTTAGCTGCAAAAAGTTTGGCAGGACAAAGGCTTGGACAGAAAATTTTTATTTATTTTTTTTACCTTTTTAGTTCTGGGTCTCTTCAATCATGTATATACAGGTAAGGTCACTTAATGATTTAGTTCTTGGAAAATTTGTGATAGTAACCACAAAATTTTCCAAAAATTCTTAAGTTTCTAAGTTTTTATGAGTGTAGTCACTTGAGAAGTGCTTCTGCCTTGTCTTCATTAGTCCTTATCCTTTTTGGGAAAGTTTATGACTCCTATATTTAACATTCTCTAAAATGGGCGTTTTTGAGTTTACAATTTCAGACCAGATTCCTTTAGCCATCTAACAAACGTCTTCCTTCCAAAGTTTCTCATCAAACCACTAGCACAGAAACAATAAATCAGGCTATTTGCAGAAAATATTTCTTATTTAAATTCATATAATTAGAAAAAAAATTAAAACAATAGTTTTATAGAATTGAAGACTGTAATTTTCACTGGCCATTCAACAAAATGCTGGATTTTAATTTGGGCCAAAAAGTATAATCATAGAGCCTCATTCTGAAAACAATTTTCCACTCTTTATGTAAAATATTATAGAACTACAGAAGGACATAAAAAAGAATTTCCCCCACGTTTCTAAAGAAAATGAGCAAAATCTCCACAATTTCTTACAAAAATAAGGAATCAGAAATTATAGCTATATTTCAAAGAAAAGAGCTTCCACCTATAGCATGGAGTGTCACTTGTATTGTTCATAGATAAGAATAGATATCTTTATCATTTCTTTCTGTGACCCTTCTCCAGAGGGGGCTTTATTTCAGTCCAGAAAGAAAAGCAGGAGTTTAGAGCTGTAGGCTAGTCATTTTGCTCTCTTTAGAGAGGAGTAGAAAGAAACGTCAGAATTATATCTGTTTGTTTCCTTATGTATTGGTAATTTAGGTGTAGTGTCTTTAAGGTTCAAACTCCTGATTACTATTCATTAATGGAAAAACAATTTTTTGGGGGAAGGGAATTTAAGTCTAAGAAAACCTACCATTTCCACAACACACACATAGCAAATAACAAAGAATTATATTTATCCAAGGTGATAGAACAGCAAAATTAGAAGTACACATGTGAGAATATATGCTAGATAATACAGATTAAATTATGTCTACTGAGAGAATTCATATGACCTAGACATTTGCTTCTTCTTCCTGAAATACTTGGTAGTTTTTGTCTCTTTCCCTGACATTTACTCTCCCTATTATTCTATACCCTTCAGTAGCTTCTGGGTGCGGAATAATTTTGTGTTATTGAAATCCCTTTTACATTGGAGAAAAAAGAAACACTATTCAATTAAAACTAATTCTGACACTGACCATGTCCAAAAAGCACATTTCATTCTCTGTATTAATGTTTAAAGGGATGGATTCAGAGAAAGCTGGGAAGATTTGCATAACCTTAAGCAAAGTGAAATAAGCAGAATCAGAAGAATAAAGAATAAGTGATAGATTCAAAACGTAACAATGTAAAAAGGAACAACTTTGAAAACTTAAAAAAAACCCTTCCCATACAATGACTAACCTGCTGAATAAAATGCTAATATACAATGACAATAATTCCAGAAAACTGATGACCAATAATTTTATCCAGTTCCTGACAGAGGTATTACATTCTGATTTCATAAGTGTAAAGGAGCTTCAAATGAGGAAACTCCAGCTAACATGGCTAACCTTAGCCAATGCTTTGCATTTTATAGCTCAGAGCAAGCCTGCATAACATATGGATCACAAGCTGCTTGAGGCCACATAAGTATTTCAAGTGGTCTGTGAAAAATGTAGAGGATTTTAAGTAAGTAAAGATGTAACGAGTATTTTGTCCATCCCCATTTAACCTGATTTCCACTAGTCACGATTGGGCCTGTCATGTAACTTGTCAGGTGGGTTGCCTGCACACTCTCTCCTGTTTGTCACATGACCAGTGGAAACATTATCAGTCTGTCTCTATTCTGAGACGAGTGAATCATGTTTACACTGTGTCTTCAGCCATTACTAAATGTAAAAAGAAAACCTGAAAAATATATTAAAATATATGACTTAGCAAAGTATTTTTTCAACTTTAATGTGATTTTATGATAAAATCTTAAGTAATGAGTATAATTTTTTGATATTAACTGAAATTGCCCTTTCTTTTAGTGTGGTTTATTTTAAAAATAGTTTAATCATTAATTATAACTTTACTTGGAAAGAGAACTGATAAAAACCTAATATGAAGCCCAAATAAATTTAGCCTATTGTAATTTTAGGCCCCATCTACTGCTAAATTGTCCAGGTCTGGTTTAGAGAGTTGCCTGCAGCACTGAGAAATGAAGCTACTTGCCCAGGGTCCAGACATAATTTGAAACTAGTTCTTCCTTACTGAGGCTAACTCTCTATGATAGGTTATCCATTTATTTATTTATTTATTCACTTATTCATTCATTCATTCATTTATTTATTTATTTATTCATTCATTCATTTATTTATTTATTTATTGCTTTTTGGAGGGCAACTGGGGTTAAATGACTTGCCCAAGGTCATATGCCTAGTTTTTGTGTCTGTCTGTGTGTTTTAAGTGTCTGAGGCCGGATCCGAACCCAGGTCCACCTGACTCCAGGGCCAGCACTCTATTTACTGCACCACCTAGCCGAAGCTAATGATAGGTTATTTTTACATAAAACAAACTATGTCCTAATTTACCATAAGTGTTTGGCTATCAAAAAAACATGGAGATCTATAGGAATGCTCATTTCCTGACCACCAGGGAGTCAACAATGGATCTAACCTCCCAGTAAAGCTATAGTTGTTGTTGTTCAGTCATTTTTTTTAAGCAATTGGGGTTAAGTAACTTGCTCAAGGTTACAGGGACAGTTGCTTTGTGTGTGTGGGGGGGGTGGGTGTGGCTGTGGGTGTGAAGTATCTGAGGCTGGAATCAATCCCAGGGCTCCCAACTCTGGGGCCAGTGCTCTTACTCACTACGCCACCTGGCCACCCCTGTCCAGTCATTTTTGATACTTTGTGACATCATTTTGGAATTTTCTTGGCTAAGATACTGGAGTGATTTGTCTTTTCATTCTCTATCTCATTTTCCAGATGAGGAAATGGAGGAAAATAAGCTTAAGTGATTTACTGAGGGTCACAGGACTAGTAAGAGTTTGAGGCTAGATATGAAGTAAGGTCTTCTTGACTACAGGATTGGTGCTCTATTTACTGTATTACCTGGCTGAACTAATGTTATGGACCTTGGAAAATGGTAGTAAGAAGAATAACTCTTGGAAGAAAGACCTGGCCCTATTTTAAACAACCTCTTTTTTTCATACCTACCAAGAAGTGATTTTCTTCTTATGAGTTTATTCTCTCTAGCTAACAGAGTAATTGACTTGAACCCAGTGAATGAAGGCCTTTCCCAGATTATTCCCCCCTCTTAACATGGTAATTATAGTAACCCTAAGGAGATGTTAGGATGTGGTAAAATACTCTGTAATTGTACTACTGTCCTAAAGGCATATCTAAGTGGTAGTGTTTGGGATATTCAATGAGGCTGAAAGTGTGGTGACTTGCTGGCAAATAATTTTGCTCTCTTTGGCTGTTGTTAAAGAAGGATCTTTTCGCAGGTTAGCCTGGGGAAGTGAAGAAATTTACTGTAAAGTTTCTTGGGAATTTTCTCTAGTACAGCTGTTTATTTGCCCTCTCTCCTGAGAAGCAGCATTTTTTGTCACTAGCTTCTCTGTTCCCAAGAAATCATAGAAGTTTTCTAATCATAGTTTAAGACAATTCAGATATTGGGAGGTTAGTATATGGCACAGCTGCTGGTGCCTTCTCTCTCTAAATGACATTGTATTTATTATGTGTGTATATACTTATATGTAGATGTATATACACATGTATGTATGTGTGTACATTTATATACACACACATATGTGTATATTTATACATGTATATCTTTCATAGAATGTCAGCTTCTTGAGTAGAGGTACTGTTTTATTTTTATCATTTCATTTTAGATACCCTTGCATAGTACCTGAAATATTTTATAAATGCTTATTGTTTGATTTATTCTTCCACAACCACACCTAATCTCCCTGGGCAAGGGTTCTTAATAGGGTTTTGTTTGATATCACTTTCTGGTGAAAACTATGTACCCTTTTCTAAAAAGAATGTTTTAAAATGGCAGAAAATAAAATAGGATAACAAAGGAAACTAATTAAATTGAAATGTGGTAAGGTTTTGTTTTGTTGTTGTTGTTTTATATATGTATCCCAGTAAATGATCCTTACACTTGGGGCTATTTTACAGCCCCAGAAAGATCACATAATTTATTTTAGATGTGAAATATTTAACAGCAATGGCAACAGCAAATCTGACATAACATTGTCTATGTCAACACCATCCCCTCAGCTTCTCTCCTAGTCAATTGGACTTAAAAGCAAAGTCAGTTATGGGTGAGAATGGGGCTCAAGGCAACTCTCTTTGGGCAGATGGAGGCCCATTAGCTCACTAGGATTGAGTTATCTCTGGTGCCCAGTAATTGCCCTCATTTGTGTCACTGCGTACCTACAAGAAGAGTTGTAGCTGACAGGTGCTTAGCAGTTGGGTGAAACATGCCCCTAAGGGAAGCAATAACCTAGACCACTATAATTTATCTCAGTGTATTCTATATAAAGAATAAGAAATTAAGAAAAGGTAAATTAGAAATCTTGACTTTTGAAATATCCATCTAGCTCTTTCTCCTTGACTTAATTCTTTTCTCACTTGTTTCAAATGCTTTAACTAACATTGGCTTTTCAGAGACAAAAGTCCAAAAACAACAAAGAGGTTGTCATCTAGAGTGCATATAAACTATAAAAGGAGTTTGATAAATTTTCTCCTCTAGTGCAAAATATGTCATATATGTATTACCAGTTACAAATATGAAAAATTTTTGTCCATAACTAAGCAATACACTTTGAAGCGATCTTGCTTTTTTTAACGACCTATTTAGACGGTTATTTTCCTTCATCTCTTATATGATCCCTGAAAAACATGTACAGAGAAAAGGGCATATTTAAATGTATAATTGTGAACAAAGTCTTTACTTGTGACCTTTATCTGTGCAATCATGGAATCAATTGCATTAAAATTGCTATTAGTGCAGTATTTTATCTGAATACATATACAATTTCCTTTAGCAATGCTGTCATAGGCCAAAATCTGAGGAAGTCTATTAAGAGTTTATGTAGAAAAGGGTTGACATTTTTCAAACAGAAGGACTAAATGATTAAAAACAAATAAATGTTTTAAACTCTCTTGAAAAAAAGAGCAAGGCAATTATGGAACACCTCGTTGCAATGGTATGAAAATCATTTGGTAGTATCCAAAATATTGTATAGCCATAATGCTAGTCACAGTTCACAGCATGGCTAATTTCCCAGTCTATTGCTGATAATGTCAAGCATTCCCATAATGGATGAGGATTTGTCTATACTCTATTCATCCCACTATTTTTTGTGGAGCATCTATTATGTTTCACATTGCATTAGGTTCTCTGTGGATTCTAAATTGGTGTAACACAAGTTCTCTAACCTTAAGGACCTTAACAACCTGATGAGGGAGTCTAGTCATTCACATATGACAAGTAAAGAAACAGTAAAAGCAAGCTCTCTGGGCATCATAATTGCCAAGTGAGGGCTATAGTCAGTTAGAACCATAAGCTCAGAGGCGAGTAAGTTCCCAGTGGGCTACAGTGGTCAAGGAAGCAAAAAAGAGAGCTATTCAATATTTAATGACATTAGCATAGGCAAAATTCAGATGGATGCTTCCACATCAACAATCTGAGTATTGATTGTCACCAGATATTGTTTTCATTTTCTTCTTATTTTTTCAAATGGCCATGATGACTAGAGAAGTGTGATATAGTGAAAGGAATACTGGTTTAGGAATCAGAGGATATGTTTAAATATTGATTCTGCCACTAGTAGTCTATGTAATTGGTCAGGTCAATTAATCTCTTTACACCTCAGTTTAATCTATCAAATGAGGTGATTAGATCAGATACCTGAAGGTTCCTCTGGCTTTATATTGAAGGTCCTATAAGCTTTATGTCCCTCTAATATTTGGCATATGGATCAATACATATTTGATATGATATATGAAATGACTAGCATTGTTTGAGATGAGTTTCGTATCAAATATATTAACAGAATTTGATTTGTACTTTTTTTGGTGATCAAGACTCTTCTAGCATAATTCATTGTTTTTTTGTGGAGGAAAATACTCACTTGGGAAGTACAGAAATGAGAATCCTATTCACATCTGAAGCAGCAGAGTTTTTATTTAATATTTGATTCCTAATCACTGTTGTAATTTATTCTCCCCATCTGAGGGAGAAAGCCTACATCAGACTTTTCAAGTACTTTTTTGATTCAAGTGATTAAGAGTTGATAATATCCAAATTATTTTTTTCATTGTTGCCTACAAATTAAAGGCCTAAGGAGTACCAAATGTTGATAAAAATTAAATGACATATAAAAGGAAGCAGAATAATGCCAGGGTAAAACATTGAACATAAATAGTTCATAACTTATTGAGATATCCATTATTCTAATGGACTGTATTCAAATATCTGAAGGGTTATTAGTAGGAAGGTGAGGATGATATAATGAGAAAAAAATAAATATCTTTCCAGATTTTTTTTGCCTATCTCTTCAGATTAGAGTAATACAGCGGATGAGTTTATGAAATAGTGAGAGGGATTTATTTGGCCATAGACTTTAGAGATAGGAAGAGTCTTAGATATCTAGTCCAATTCCTTCATATTACAGGTGATGAATCTGTGACTCAGAAAATTATTTTTTTCTTGTCACCCACATGCTAAAAAGAAAAATTGGGATTCATATATAGGTATTCTGAATCTAAATATATATTTTCCACTATAGATACTATTTCTTTATTATTATTTTTTTTTGGAGGGGAAGGCAGTTAGGATTAACTGGTTTGCTCAAGGTCACACAGCTAGTAAGTGCATCAAAAAATCTGAGGCCAGATTTGTGCTCAGGTCCTCCTGATTCCAGGGCCAGTGCTCTATTCACTGTGCCACCTAACTGCCCCTATAAATGCTATTTCTCTGATAATATGAATTATTAAATGTTAAAAGCAAGCATGAGAAAAAGACCTCTGTTTTGTATGTGTGTGTGTGATTTTTTTAAATCATTAATAGCAATGTTGTGCTGTTCAATCATTTCAATTTTTTTCCAACTGTTCGTGACCCCATTTGGTTTCTTTGTTTTCTTTTTTTGTCATTTTCTTCTCTACCTCATTTTATAGATGAGGAAACTGAGGCAAATAGATTTAAGTGTCTTTCCCAGAATAATAAGTAAATGCCTCAGTCCAGATTTGAATTCAGGAACATGAATTTTCCTGATATTAGACCCAACATTCTATTCACTGCTTCATATACCTGCCTCACAATAGTATAGACCAGAGGTTCATAAACTTATTTCACCTACCACCCCCTCTTCAAAAAAATTATTAGTGCCCTCCTGGAAATCTACTTCCTTTAGCCATTTAACATTGCTTTTTTTCCTTCAATTTGAATTACTAAAAAATATTAAATATATTTTTAAACAAAACATCTTAAATTTAATGATTTATTGTAAATTTGTGGGGCATTTTCCTGCATTGAGATTTTTATAAAGCAATAGTGTATTATAAACAAGTCATTACATGCATATATTCCTGCCTATGCATGCTGGACTTTCGAACAGTGTTTAACACGCTCTCCTGACAATACTTGCTTGTTAAAGCCTTTTAGTAGACTTAACGACTGTTAGGTCATAACTTGTATTTTGTGCGTTTATCTGGAAAATATTGCATCACTACAACTTTTTCTCTCTTACAAAGCCATGTACAAATTGCTTTTCAAAATTCTCTTCTCTCTTTATGCTTCTACCTCCTCCTTATTTTTATTCAATGCCTTCCAATTGAACCTAAGTCTACTACTGCTCCCCATAATTCCAACATCCCCCCAGGGGTGTTATCACTCACTTTGGCAACCTGTGGTAGACAATCAATTTCCTTTAATGAATATTTGAGTCTTCTTCCAATTGTGTGTTTCCTGGGTAAAAATTTCAGGGCATCGTTTTGATAAAATTATTTTCCAGAAGTCGTATCCATTCTTTCACTTTGCCAGTTATGTACTCCTTATTTTATTCAAACTCTCAAAGGTCCAATATTTCAGGCATAACAAAATTCTTTGGTGGGTATTCCATTTGCCAATGCAGATTATGATCCCTCAGTGTCTTAGTAGTTAGTCTTAGAGTAATAATTTGTGTGACAAATGCATTGACCCAGACTGAACTTGCATCGAGTTGCTTAATATTGGAACTAAGCTATTCCACATTTAGCAGTTGTGCCATCCATTAACAGACCTATACTCAAATATTTTACTGATTTATAAGACCTGCAAAAGCTTGTGCCCTATAAGCCTAGCAACTTTTGTGAATCCACAGTCACCTTGACAGCATCAATAGGCATCAGAGTAGGATGATGGTAGAAGAAAATAAGCAGTACTTTTTACATGACATTTCAAGTCTTATCTGTATCACTCATGTCTGTTTTGCAACTTACAAATTTGTCAATATGTATATATACATACAACTATGCTCATGTATATTTATGTATATAAATAGACATATGTGTACATAGATATATAGATGTCTAACCATATATCTTTATCTACATATAGATAGAGAGAGCTCCATTTACACATAAATCTGTAAAAGTCCACATAGTTCTTAGTCAAAATTAGAGAATCATTTTAAACAATCTTGTTACTGTGTATATTGCCCTGACTTGAAATAAGCATAATAATTACTACTTCAGATGAAAGGTAGTCTTTCTCTTTTTCACTCAAATTAAAAATATTAAAACATGTTCTTAAAACTTGGATGTCAACTATACCTTTTATATTTTCAACCAATCATTTCATCTGGGAGTTTGAAAGCTTATAAAACAATACAAAATAATTTATACCCTCATTGAGTAGAAATATTCATCACAGCTTTTATATACTGATATATAATAACATCACATTAAAATATGAACTTTATATGTGTATACATGCATACATACATACATAGATACATACATATACAAATGCACACACAGAAGACTTCTTTAAAATGTATTGAAACGTTTGTTGATGTTGAATGAATAAAAGAAGAAAAGAATGATTTAATGTTTTTTTAAGCAATTATTAAATCCTTGTTATGAGCAAAACACTATACTGAGACTTAGAGATATGAAAAGTTAACTTCAGTCCCTCCTCTCAAGGAACTCATATCCTAAAAGTGTAAGATAGAGCAAATATACAGTTTCAGCTGAACATCAAATGGATAGACCTAATGTTCCTTAGAATGTGCTGGCAAAGCAGGTGATGATTTATCATTTTAATAATGTTTTCATTGTTAAAAACAAAAAAACTATTTATGACATTGAATTTTTAAAATAGTACCAAGGATTTTTATGGAGAAAACATTCTTTTCGAATTCCACAATAGTTATGGTTGTTGAGGGGACAGAGGCTGTAGTGCCTAAGGAGGCAATTGCCAAGTTCTTTCTCTAAATGATTGCTTACCAGAATGATATGTGGGGTGGGGAGAGGCAGAGAGGTTGGATGGGGAATGCTGGTAGAACAATTGTTGACTTGGGAGGTGATGCTTTTCTCAGAATTCTTTTTTTTTCCTAGTCAGTGGTGGTTGTTGGTTGTTAGAGCTGGTGAGGTTCCTTTCCCCACAATTATTTCCCTTTGAAGATATCAGAAAAACTGGCTTGAAAGTAAGAATGATGATATAGACAACTGAAATTCTGATGATTCCTTACCTCTAGGTACTTGGATATTGTCACCAGAGTATGAAAGGAAACGTTGGGAGTGATTCATCTGCCACATGTCACTTCCTGTCTTTCCTTCATTATTCCTGGTTGCATTGCCTGCTCTGTGTGTGGCAATTGGTCAAAGTGGCCCTAGGCAGCAATAATCTGGAGCCCGCTCTCACCACTTCCTTAGAGACAGTTGTTAAATTTTTATGTGTGAACATTTGTACTTCAGAAATCAGGACACACTAAAATTCAGGGCTTTTTTAATATTTATATTATGAATTTAAGAAAGTGATGGAGAAAAGTTTAATAATACAGATTATATTTTAAAGTGTGTCATGGGTTTCTGTAGAACCAGTTGTTAAATATTTACCTGCACTCCCCTGCCACAGATGGTTCTTTGTACTGTGATAAGAGACATAGTCATTCAAAAATGGACAAACTTGTCTGCAAATAAATAGGTGAATACATATGGGAACATTTAGGGAAAAATCATAAAATCAATAAATGCCATAATATGCACTCTAACCATTCAATTAGCACATTTGTTGAAAAATTATAAATTTCCATAGTATTATATAAAAGTGGAAACTTCTTTTACACATATAACACATGCCCTTGGGAGAATTGAACTAATGGTAGTAACTAAAGAAAAGAGGCATATCATTATGTGCATGTAATCCTAGTGCACCAATAGGAGGGGAAATGCCTTCTTTATCATTGTCTTTTCTGTGGCTCCTGCCTTAGCTATAGTACTGATTTCTTTGGTGCTATCCTCTACTGACTCATTGTTGAGGTGGGGGCTCTGTCCACCCAAAAACTATTAAGTTTTCATTATGTATTAGGGTGGAACTGTCTCAAAGAATTCAGAGTCAGAACATGTTTAATCTAAGCATAGGCATTTATTGCGATTGACGCCTCTCATGAAGTGGGCTAAGTTCCAAGAGGAACCAGCAACTTCACAGATGGATTTTTATAGGATAAAGATGCAATTACATTACAGAAATCATGAATATTAAAAAGGCAGGAGGAGTTTGTTAAGGGATTAGGTAATAGAGGAGAGGTCCCATCTATGGTATGGTGGTTAAACATTCTGATCGTGCTTCCCTCCAATTGGTAAAGATATATAGGTAGGTATTGTGGCCCTGTCTTGGGTTACATGGATGATGTCATTGTGGTTGAGTACAAGAACAAACCTGTTTCTGTGGGAATGGGTCTGGGGGCAGTGATCACGTAGAGGCAGTAGCTGGGTTTCCATCACATGGACACACCTGCTGTTTCTGTGGGAACTAAGAGTTCAGGGATACAACTGTTGTTCCAGTGAGCAGTGAGGCATATATAAAGAAGTTAAGACATTGGCAGGGGGCAGGAGTTGGAGCTAATTAGGAACAGTGGGGCCTATAAAAAAGTTAGAATATTGTGGTTTGGGGGAGCTTTATTAGGATTCCATCATCATGACTTTAATCACAGCTTTATTATCTTATTCTTCTTTTCTTTCCTCTTTTCTTGCATTTTTATCATTTTTAATTTGCTTCATCTCTATATCTTTTCTGATTTTCATTATCTAATTTTGTTTTGTAGTTCATATTTGTAATGTTCAGTAATGTGTCTTTTCTCCCCTACTAGATCCATTTAGAACTGATATTATGTTGGGGGGCAGCTAGGTGGCACAGTGAACAGAGCACCGGCCCTGGAGTCAGGAGGACGTGAGTTCAAATATAGCCTCAGACACTTAACACTTACTAGCCTTGTGACTTTGGGCAAGTCATTTAACCCCAATTGCCCTGCATTCCTTCCTCCACAAATCAAAAACAAAACAAAACAACAACAACAGCAAAAACAACCTGATACTATGTCATAATTCAATCTGATCATTGACCCAATATTTAGTGCTATGCTTTTCATGAAGTACATGCTTAACAAATGTGACATTATATTGCTTTGTGTTGCTTTTTTCTCAACATAGTACCAAATTATCTCCTTCCTCTAAATTGCAACTGCAAAACAAGGGAAAATGAAAAGAATAAGCATTTAGATACCGCCTATGTGCCTTGCACTGTGGTAAGGGCTCTGCAAATAGGATCTCTTTTGATCCTCACAATAGTCCTGTGAGAAAGTTGCATTATCCTCAAGTTACAGTTGAGGAAATAGATTCAAACAGAAGTAAAGTGATTTGCCAATAGTTGGTTCATAAATGTTTGACACCTCATTTTAACTTACAACTTTATGACTTCAGGCTTGTCACCCTATCCATTGTACCACCTAATGGCCTGTTTTTTTTTCTGCAAAACAATCAAAAAATCCAAATGAAATCATTAAAAATGCTATTTAAAGAAAAAATACTGTATCTTAAATGAATAAAAAGCAGTTATTAATATTTAATATATTTACTTTATATATATATGCTTAATATACATACACATATTCATACACTACTAAGGAGAGTAGTGGTCTGAAAAGGCACTTTGTTTTATAAAGTCACAAGGATGGTAAGTATGATGATAAGAGAGTAGATTGAAATACTCCACCCAGAAACAATAGCAGATGAAATATGATAATTATTTATTTTTCCAAAGCTAGAGGAAGGACAAAAAAAATTTAGTAGATGAAATGAATTATGGCTGTGTCTTTCCTGAAGTGATATTTCAGTAGTCACAATCACCAATCAATATAGTGGGTCCTAAGGGTGGCTAGGTGGCACAGTGAATAGAACGCTGGCCCAGTAGTCAGGAGGATCTGAGTACAAATCCGACCTCAAAAACATGACACACTTACTACCAGGGTGATGTTGGGCAAGTCAATTAACCCCAATTGCCTTCCAAAAAAAATATAGTGGGGCCTCAGGTGAGAAGATTTTCTATGGCTGAAAGATGATTAATAAGGCTGTGGAGAAGATAACTGTAGATTAGGTAGTAAAATGAAGGCTTGGCCAGTGTTAATTGAGTTGGAGATCATCATGAGAACATTACTTTGAGAATATAATTTATTTGTAGCCTGGAGGTATGGATATTTGTATATTCTTTCAAGGAATGTTTATGGGATTATATAACCTTAGAGTACAAAAAATCCTTTGAAGCTCTAATGGAATCCATATCTGAATAGGGAGTCCCTTTTGTATTGCCAAGGCAATATTCGCTGCACCAATCACAACTGTGAATATACTGACATAGCTCTGAATCACAAAATATAACAGAATCTCCATATATAAGACAAAAGCAAAATTTTATTCAGATTCCAGAAAGCTGAATCCTGACATCAGAAAGCCAAATCCCGACACCAGAAAAATGAATGCATCATAACAAAAAAGAAGTTAATATACTTTATCACTGCAGGAAGCAAAACCATACCAAAGTCTTTCCCCTGCTTGGGCCTTCCAACAGCAACAACAACAACAAATCAACACTCACAGTCCTAGTGGACTCCTTGCTTGTGTCCTCTTTCCCTCTATACTAACTGCGCTGACTCATTTCATGCTCTACATGTTCAGCAAACTCCTCCCATCACAAGATCCATGTGATTACATTCAGTTAATTAAGGGACAGGGAAGGTCTTCAAATTCGCTGAGCCTATAAAGTGAAAGAGAGGATCTTCAAATTCCTATTACCAATACATACACATTTATTATAAATAGTGTTATAAAATAAAATTCATATTTATTTTTATTAATTTCTAAATGGGATTTAGCATTCCCTTCAATTATTCAAAAATATTATTCTGAGAAGAGCTTCATAGGCTTCACAAGATTGTTTAATGTTCTGTGTGAAAAAAAGGTTAAGAATTCTTATTATATAATATCTCAGTAAAGTGATTTCCCAGGCTCTGGTTGAATATCTTTATTGATGGAGAATCTACCAATTCCCATGGTAGCCCATTTCACTTTGAGACATTCTAACTTGAATGCTTTTCTCTTTGCAGGCTTTATCCTGAGCACTATGGAGGATGCAGAGATAGGAATGCACATGCTTCTTGTTCCCTAAGATACAAAGCTTAGTGCTGGAAATAGTGTATGTTCATGCACAATTATAATAAAAGGCATAATAAAATATATAATAAGAGTGCTATTAACAAAATACTTCGAAGGGGAGCAGGGAGTTCAGAGGAGGAAAAAAATGGGAGAATCAGGCTTCATGTAACAAATAACATTTAAGATTGTCATGAGAGAATGAGTACAGTGGTTATAGACCCAAATGCAGAAGTTTAAGGTATAGAGAATAGAAGGAGAAAAGATTTAGGGGCAGAAAAGCATGGTAAGAGAACAGTTCATGGCCCTTTTCATTTAGGGGAGTGTTTGTGTATATATATGTGTGTGTGTGAGTGTGTGCGTGTGTGTGTGTACACATGCATATATGTATGTGTATAGATAGATAAGTAGATATATTTGAGTGAATAACTTCCTTACAAATGACCAATGGGGTACTATTATTTTCAGATGCTAAAATTAATTGTCACGAAGGAAAATTGTGCATGTCGAGGTGAATATGCTCAAGTGAGCTGCAAGGATCTTTGTAGTCAATTAGTTCAAACACCCATTTTATGAAGTAGGAAACTGGGAACCAGTGAGGTTTATTGATGTAACATATTAAGTAACAGAATTGGGACATGAACCAATTATCTAACTACATACAACAATATAGATAACTTTGTCATCTCATCATCAATAACAAGCTTTGAAGAATTTGGAGAAGCATTCTCGTCTAAAGTGCTTACTACTGTTATAGATGATGTTAAATAGAATGACCAGATGTCTTCTTTAGCACACCATTCCCATTATCTTTGAGTAGTTCAACACTTGATAATCTCTCCAAATCTCAGTTTCCTCATATGTTAATGCTAGCATTAGAGTAGAGCAGATATAAGGTCTCTTCAGATTTTTTTTTAAATTTTCTTAGAATTCAAATCAAATATTGATGAATATATTTTAAAGCTCTAAATTAAGCAAATAGTATTTAAATGCTATTTCACCTCATGTTATTTAATTTAGTAAAAGTATTTAGCATTGATGAGTAACTTTTGGTGACTTTCATAGGCTCTAAAATGAACCCAAAATCCTATTTCAAATGCATATTTGCTTTAGTAATATTCTTTCCCTACATTACACCCCCAGTTTCCCATTCTTTGCTTCCTCCTTCACATTTTCTATCACTTAACATATGTATCCTTGGTGATACTATTTTAAGATTTAGACTTATGCAACTCTCTTTCTGCTTTATACCAATTTGTATAATGTGGAAAGAAAAGGTGAAACTGACCAATCTGCATTTGAAAGAACAAGTCCCTTGTTTTCTCATTTTAAGGAGTGGACAATTAAACTATGCAAAACACAAACACACACAAATTGCCTTAATACCTGAGAGAGATCATTATATTTAATTTTTTTTTAATTTAAGCTTTCTTAGGCAGAATAAATATTTTTGCCTTTGATTTCAGGAATAAAAAAAGTTTAAAAATATGGTAAAGAAAAACAGAAGTAGTTTTCTCCAAGCAGCAAATATATATTTTAGTTCTTATTATTGTTCAATCATTTTTCAGTTCTGTCCAACACTTCATGAGCCAATCTGGGTTTTCTTGGCAAAAATACTAAAATAGTTTGGTTTTTCTTTTTCCACTTCATTTTACATATGAGAAAACTAAGGCAAATAAGATTTAAGTGACTGTCAGAGGCCAGATTTGAATTCTGGAAGTTTGTTCTTCCTGACGCTAGGCTTGGCACTCAATCCACTATGCCACCTAACTATCTAGTTAACTATCTAAGTAGATCCTTGATAGAAGAGAGGATGTTATGTAACACAAACCTCCCTATTCTGCTTCCATATTATTATGGGATATTATGTTAAACCTTAAGATGGCAATGTAGTTAAACAAAGAATTAAGAAAAATAAGAATAACTCACCTCTTTTGTTCAATCTAATGAAAATGGTTAAAAAGTAAACCACTTTTTAGCTTCATTGATCTTTTATTTACTAAGCATATTTTAAAATTTTATTATGCAAAGTCTGACCCATTTAATAATAGATAAAGGTACATATTATTTCTTAAGATTTTCCAAGCAAAAAGAAAACATATACCATATCTGCATAATATAAGGACTATTCCTGTATGTGTATGTAAAAATTAAATGATAGTTATTTTGGGCCTCACTAATCTACATGGCAGGAAATGATCAGCAGCAACATCCAAGTTTGGAAGATTTGCATTTTGAAGATAATACATTCCTTAATGTTGCTCAAGTCCACTTTGAAACCCAAGGGGAGAAAAAAGAATTATGTATAAAATCATAGAGTCTTTGAATTAAAAGAGCCATAGAGATCATCTAATCTGACTCCTACATGAACAGTAGTACCTTCATCTTATTCACTGACAAATGGTCACACAACCTGCACTTGTATATCTTTTATAGCAATGTATATGTATATATACATATTTATGTATGTGTGTATATATGCATACATATATACATGCACATACATATACACAATGTGCATGTAAACATATACAGTTATAAATGAATACATATACATATGTATACATACACATAGTTAGATGTAGATATAGATAGAGCAAATGCTAGAATATTAAACTTCTTTATGATGTGGTGAAAAGTTGTTCCATTATCAAAAAATTACTTGAGTTGGTCAGATTGATATAGATATATTAACTTGGATTTATTTTCCCCTCCTATCTTTAGGATTCATTCTAATTCAATAATAAATTTGAATTTTTTCCTCACTAGTTAATCACCCTGTTGATTAAAAAATGACTTTTATATAATCAAACATTAATAATATGTCTATTAACAATCAATTAATCTTCTTTTTGTGATATAAATTCTTTCTTCAACCACCTTCTAAATCTATTAAGTATTCTAGATATATTGATGGAAAACACCTGATTAGTCTCTACAGCTTTGACATCTTTAATTTCTTAAAGTTGAGCTATATCTAGTGGGTATAACTGTGAGGAAGTTTCCTATAATTTTATTTTCCATATAGTTTATGATAAAAGAACACTAGAAATTGGAAGAAATTTCCAGAACCACATTTCCCAGAAGGCAAAATGACTAGATGCAAAGAGGCAGTATGGCCAGACATTTATGCTGAATTGTGGAGAATATTCTGGAAGAATAATGGTTTCAAGTATAGAATTTCCATATAAGTGGTAATAATTAGAGATGGAGAAATAATTGTGAAGTTCAGTGGCAAGAACTCAGAAGGTAAACTACATGTAGCAGTACTACTATTATGCCTTTCACACAGAAGACTCAGTACTACTGTTGTATCTTTCACACCTGGTCACCAGAAATGCGGTAGGTCATCTTCAGTCTGCCCCTAGGCATCAGACATTGGCCAACCTGACTCAACAAAATAGGATCATATCTCTAGATCTGGAAAGGAAATAAGAGGGTATCTAGTTCAAACTGATTTTTTAAAAGATAAGGAAAAGAGTACCCATGAAGGTTAAGATAAAGGTTATGTAGGTCATTAGATCAGAAGCAGTTGTGTCCCCTACTATGCTGTGATGATTGGAGAAGGAATTACATTATAATCAAACTGGATTCTATAAAAAAAAGATGCATAATTTTACCACTTGATTTCCTCTTCTATTTCCATTTCTTTTATTTTTGCCTTTTTTTTTTTCGGAGGGCAATCGGGGCTCAGTAACTTGCCCAAGGTTACATGGCTAGGTTTTGATTTGGGTGTTAAGTGTCTGAGGCTGGAACTGAACTCAGGTCCTCCTGACTCCAGGGCCAGCAATTTCCATTTCTTTTATATCCTAATGAAATAGTTTCCATTAATATGATCTCTTGTGTGGTAATACAACTTTATATTATATGGGTGTGAACCAATATTCTCATAAGATATTATTTCAAAAAATCACCCTTAATTTGAGGAAAGTAGAAAGGGGTTCCAAAGCCAGAGTTCTCAAATGTTTCTCTACTCAAATTATTACACACACACACACACTCACACACATCTACATATATATATATATATGAATTTTATTTTCATTCATGTTCTTTATGTTCAACTTTAAACTGAAGTATCTGAGTAGTAGTGAATATGCTAGCATTGTTTCTAGAATTTTTGTAAGACTTCAACTCTTTATCCTCTGTAAAATGTATGAATGTGTACATTGCAATTATTTTCGAAGTATTATTTTTGCTCATTAAGTGGACATCATTGAAAGCTGATCAAATACCCCATGAAATTCTATATCTTCTTGCCATTGGAGAACTGCTATTACTTTTTCTTTATCTATTGATGGTGAATATTTAAATCATTCTTTCATTCAGCTTTACCTCCCCTTTATTTTCTGGTTTCATTTTTAGTGAAATTGATGTGACTCAGTTACTGTAGTAATCTACTGACCCATTAATTTTTGAGCAAGACAATCATATTTATATTATCAACATTTAAATTTCTGTTAATAGAAAGTCTGAAAACAGTGAGATTCTTAGCAACTTCTGCCCAACCATTCCCATTTGCTACTATTAAACTATATTTTAAAAAGTAAAAGGGTACCACAGGGATGAGACACATGTTTTGTGTTTTTTTAATGGACAACAAATTTATCACTGAGAGATCAAATTGGTGGTAATGAACTTCATTTTATTTAGATGAATTGGTCCTTATAATACAGAAATATTGTGTTGTCAGGTATGTATTTGGAATCTTTTTAGTGTAATTGAACCTGGACTAATTTGATACAACCTTCAAGAACTCATGATTATGGTAAGGTCGTGTACTTAAAAAAAAAAAAAAACTCCCAAAATTCATGAGAAACTAGTTGAAAAATAGCTTCATTAAAGTATTGGGACAAAAAAATATATCTGTAGAAATTCTTGGTGTTAGATATTATACTACTCTTTCAAAAAATCAGCCTCCTGGGGGCCGAGGCAAGATGGTGGAGTAGAAACAGATGTTCCGGAGGCTCTGGCTTCCACCTTCCCCAATACATGTAAAAAGTGGACTCTAAACAAACTTTGGAGCTGCAGAACCCACAAAATGACACAGAGAAGCTAACGTCCAGCTGAGGACAGCAGGGCAGGCTGCCAGAAATCCAGTGCAGCACTCTGGGAGCCAAGCCTAGCCACACATCTAGGCTTTAGCCCCAGGGCAGGCCTAACCAGCCATGGCCAGAAGGTCTCTAGATCAGAAGCAGCTGTGCCAGTTTTCACATTTATGAACACACAGATGCGAAGGACAAGGTGAGAGGCCAGTGCAGTCTGGACTTTGGGAAGAGTAAGTGGGAGTGCATGGCTTTTACCCCCATAGCAAGAAACGGCTGAGACGCCAGCACAGCCAGCCAGTGTCATGTGACAGCTTCAGCTGCTGGCCTGCACAGTGGAGGGGGACAAGGCACCAGTCTGAGGGGTAATTGCTCTTGCTTTAACCTGCTTGGATCTGGATTGCAGTCTAGGGTGGAGGTCCTGGGGTGTATGTCCAGCTTGCCAGGGCATGTGGAGACTTCAGAGAGGGTACCCATCCAATACCTCCAGCAACTAAGAAAACCCTTAGTGTTTGGGACAAAAGCTCTCCTGTCTGGTGGCAGAGTCCTACTGTGGCAAAAAGTCCAAGGGTCAAGTGACTGACAGGCAATGTGACCAGGCAAAGGAAACAAAGAAGACAGAAGATTCCAACATTACATTCCTATTTTGGGGACAAAAAGGAGCAAAGCAAGGAACAGGAGGAAAACAGTGAAGTCAGAACTCCTGCACCTAAAGCTTCAAAGGAAAATACAAGCTGGTTACAGGCCATATTATGAGAGTATATTGGCATATGAATACATTTGTGAATCTGTGTATGTATGTTTGCAGGTATACATGGATAGAGGGCACAGGACCAATTTAACAGGAAGGGATGAAATTTAAAAGGTGAAATTAAGAGGTGAGAGGAATATAATGAGAGGAGATGGAGAGAGACAGATTGGGGTAAACTATCTCATACAGAAGAGGCAAGGGAAAATGGTTACAATGGAGAGGAAGAATAGTAAGGCAAAAGGGAATGGGTCAACCTTATTCCCATTGAATTTGGCTTGAGGAGGGAATGAAATACACACTAAATAGGGTATCTCACCCTCCAGGAGAGTAGAGAGGGAAGGAGATGAGAGGGGGGATGATGGAAGGGAGGGCAGGCATGGCGGAGAGAAGTTGGAAGCACCCACTTTTGAAAAGGGATAGGATCAAAGTAGAGACTAGAACAAGTGGGAGGTGGGATAGGAGGGAGGGAAACAGAGTCAGTCTTTTACAATATATCTACGATGTTATTGTTTTGCATTAGCCACACATGCACAACCTATACTGAACTGCTTATCTTCCCAGTAAAGGTGGTTGACAAGGAAGGAAGGGAATGAATCTGGAATTGAAGTTTTAAAATCAAATATTCAAATATATATATATATATATATATATATATATATATATATATATATATATGTGTGTGTGTGTGTGTGTGTGTGTGTGTGTATGTGTGTATATGTATACACATACATGTATATACAATTTTTAATATCATCTTACATGTAATTGGGAAATAAGATATACAGGAAATAAGGCATAGAGATCCACTGGAAAAGTAGAAAGGGGTGTGGGAGCAAATATGGGAGAGCACAGATTGGAGGAGGGGATATCCTGTGGGACTGCTATTTTGGGGCACTGGGTAGGGGGAAAACGGGGCGAAAATTTGTAACTCAAAATCTGGCAGAAATGAATGATGTAAATCAGAAGTTAATAAAGCATTAAAAAAAAATCAGCCTCCTTCCCCAAAAAGAAAAAGCAGAAATTGACTGTGATAAAGAGAAAGTCTGTTTTAAATAACTACTGAAGATAAGGCATATGGGAGATAAACTGCAAGACACGTGAAAGATATATGTATGTATGCGAGTATGTTTGTATATTACATATGAACACACTAAAGCTGTTCTAGAAGGCTCTAAAAGCCTTCCAGGATTGTGTAGAGATATACATGTTAAATTATTAACTAGAGACCAGAGCACAAAATATGACAGTCAGAAATAAATAGGACCTAAATACTCTGTGGATCAATGTGTGAAAATGTGGGGTCAGGCCACAGCTCAAAGTATGGAATCAAGCTCTGAGGCTAGAGATATGTTTAAATAGAAAGCAAAAACAAACACAATCAAGAAAGAAATATTATATGTCAAGAGATAACCAAGAAGTGAACCAAGAATAGAGTTACTTCATAAGTATGTACAGAGTCTTGCGGAAAATGACAGAAACTAAAAGAGTACTGGAACTAAATAAACAAATGAATACACCCTTACATAGACACAAATAAATAAATGGATAAATAGATAAATGAATGAACAAGCTAAATTATTAATAAGAAATTAGCTAAAAACAGAGACAACCTTATTCGAGTATCAGAGTCCCTGAAAATTAAAATGTGATTAAAAAAAAAAAAGTAGAGCTGAGGGTAGCTAACTGGCACAGTAGACAGAGCAATGGCCAGAAGATGGGAAGGCACATCTTCCTGAGTTTAAATATGGCTTCAGATACTCACTAAATATATAATCCTGGGCAAGGCATTTAAACTTGTTTGCTTCAGTTCCTCATCTGTAAAATGAGTTGGAGAAGAAAATGGCAGGCCATTCCAGTATAATAAAATATTAAAATAGGGTCATGAAGAATTTTAAAATTGCCTTTATTTTGATTTTTATTGTGTTTGTGTTTCCTTTTGCAACATGGCTAATATGAAAATGTTTCAGATGACCTTAAATGTATAATCAAAATCAAATTATTTGCCTTTTCATGTGGATAGGGGGAGTGTCAGGGGGGAAGGAGGGAATATAGATCTCAAATTTTCTTTAAATTATTAATATTTTTACTTATAATTGGGAAGTATTTAACACAATGAAAGTATTCTTTTAGAAAACAAAAGGTTTCTCTCACACACATGAATTTGGTACAAAAATATGTTAAACTGAATAGGCAAACAGACTGAGGCAGAAAGAGGGGAGTGAGTTCATAAAGGTCCAAAAAGGAAGACAGGAAGACAAAAGTCACTATAAAACTCATTTCAATTTTTGAATATACACTATTCATGGAGAAAAGAAAGGAAAAAATAAGAAACTATAATGTTAAAATCTATGATCATGATTTAGGAAAGATGAAGAGAAGGATGATGGAATAGAAGCAGATTACATAAATTTTTAGATGACTAGTTTTGATCACATTCCTTTTCTTTCATAGCCTCTTTATTGAAAGAGAAGGAAAGAGAAGCAAAGAGAAGGAAAAAAATAAAATTGCATGATGGATAGAAATACTGAATCAATAGTCATAACAAATGTAATTGGGATGAAACCAGCTATAAAATAAAAGAGGATAAGAGAATTTACAAAGGAAGTGGAAAATAAAAAGTTATTTGCAATGAAATTATTTGAAATATAGTTTCACACACAGTTGAAATTTGAGACTGGAAAGAGCTGAATATATCTTTGTGAAGCTATAATATTTTTAATTGATACTGGTTTAAAAATAGAAAACTTGATGAATGGAACAGATGAACTCAGTGGTATGGCGGGACAAGTTTGTACTATCTTTTGGGAGAGGACAGTTGAGTTGTCGTGATCTCCTGTACTTTGGAAATTAGCAAATGGTACAAAATGAGTTCTGATCTATTGTTTTGTTAATTATATAGACTTACAAAAGTGAAAGGGAAAATATTAATAATATAGATTAAATTATAGGTATATAATTAGGCATTTTTTTCAGATACATAAATTGCTAAACATTTGCCACCTCACCAGCAGATTAAACATTTGCCAAGCATTTATTAAGTGGCTATTTTGTGCATTAGTAATAGATCTTAGCTTCACAAATAAAATCCTTACTCTAAATGAGCTTACATACTTATGTGTACAAGATCGAGAAACAAAAAGTCACAATAGCAAAGTTTTGACAAAGTCCAAAGTGTCCACCTACCAGAGTAAAGACCCAGGACTTGGGAAAAAAATCCTCAGAAAACTAGAAAGAAACCTAATGAAATGGTAATTGGGATTGAAGATCTTCCCTGGCCCCTGTAATGGCAAGAAAACAAGTACTTAGCACCTGGTTTCAGTTGATCCTTGCCAATAATTATATCAAGTTTGTGTTAAGAAACAGAACTTGTGAAACCCACAGTGGGAGGGACTTGCCAGAGACAGGAACAGGGAGGAGCTAATGACCAGATAAAAAGCTGAGCACAAGCTGAGAGAGAGTCAGAACTGGTGGGAGCAAGCAGCATGGAGACTGAGCAGCTAGCGTGAGTAAGAGAGGGGCATTCTTGCTTAAGGGAGCCTATTTTGTTTTGAAGGTCTAACAGAGAGGAGGTTTGTGAAGGCTTGGAAATGTTAGTGGTCTCTGCATTGGTTATGTGTACCAACTTTGTGGTTATTATGATGAATTTGACTTCTGGTTTTGGGATTTGGTTGTCTGATATTTGAATAAATGCTTTAGTTCTGTCCTTCATGTGGAGAGCTTGTTACATTTTGTGATTCACACTTAAAACAGCATATTCATAGTCCCCATAGGTACTTTGAATATCACATTGGCATTATACCTGACAAAAATTAATTGTATAACATCTTACACTATATACCACAATGAGCATAAAATACATATATGACCTACATATAAAAGGCATTAGTCATATAACACTAAGTACCCGAGAAGAGCTTACCTTTTATGTTTATGGTTAGGGGAAGAATTATAGCAGAAACAGATAAAATGAATCATAGGAGAAAAGTAGTAACTTTTTATTACATAAAATTTAAAAGGTTTTAATAAAATTTGGTGTAATTAAAATTAGAAGAGAAACCATTAAATGAGGAAATTGTTTATTGTGTATCGGTGAACATATATGCATTTATTTCACATGCATATGAATGTATCTTCTCATGAATCTGAAATATTTACCTGTATAGGTTGAATATCAACTTTTATGTATTAGAAAAATTTTATATAAAACATTTTGGGGGGATTGGTACACATTTTCATATGCTTAAATTCCCCACAGCTTGAGTTCCTAAGGTTGGGAAATCCACTCCCTGTACCTAGAGCTAAAAGTAAACAAATAAAAACAAGAGCAGACTCCCAAGCCTATTTCTCAAAGCTACTTAGCCAAAGAATGGGGGCGGTGGCCTTCAGGTCTTCTCCCCTTACTGCATAGTATCACTTGCCCTGAGTCAGTGAGTTCTTTACATCTAAAGAGATATACAAGAAACAACTGTTTCAATTAGTTTTAAAGGTTTTGACGCTTCTAGCTAAGCTGCCAATGGAAAAAGGGCTGCTTTTAACCTATATCAATATGATAGGCCAACCCAGAATGTTCAAATGTGTACCACTTCTTCCTTTTCACAGGAGCAGAATCAGGTGTCTCCCAAATGGATGGTGCCATATTAAGTGATCTGAGCATGTGCCAACCCCCCTTCCCCTATATCCTACCCTCATCTGGAAAATTTGCCATCCTAGTCAAGTAGTCAAAGATGAAGTTTTAGTATGTTGTGCATGTCCCCAGTACAGAAGAGTCCCCTGGGTTCTTTGGGTTAGCATAAGGATTCTCCTTTCATTTTTTTCCCATGGTGTCATACAAGAAAGAGTCAAACCAGTCAATGTGGTGTAATCTTTAAAATATTGCATGTACAGGCAAAAAACACAATTATCTATAAATACAAAGTTTCACAGATCCAACAAACAAGAAAGATTTCATATTAGTTCACCAAAGATCATTAAACATACTCTACTGATTAAGTAGACTCTATCTTAGTCTCTTTAACAGTAAAAAGGATTTTTTAAAATGTTATTTTGCAACTGGGCAACAGTATTCTAGTGATATAAACTCCATTATTTTTCACATTTTACTCAAAATCAATCCTTACATAGGATTCTGTGATACAGCAAATGTCAGTGCTTATATACTGAAGAATCAACAAATACAGAGTTTGAAAAATTACGTCAATGGAAGAGACTTGAGGGGAGCACACATAGGAAGAAACATCCATATGATTACAGGCTAAATAATGTTTTGCCAATTTCTATAAGATCTTGAAAAGTAGGATATATAAAATTTAGAGTTCCAGCCATAAAATCTCTCCAAGGCTCCTTATGAATGCAATTTTTATTTAGTAACGTGATTTTTCTGGCTCCACTCTGAGATTAATGTAATATTTCGACCCTTCCACACGTTTCTTAATTAAGCTTAGGGTACTTGAGTTCTCTCTTCCCAGTCATTGGCTGGAGCCCTTTGTCAATTGGGTTCCCTCAATTTTAGAAGACAGTGACTAGCAGCCTAATTCCATTTAACAATTTGACAGCAGATAACTTTACTTCTTATATTCAAAGGTAGAGCCAGAGTAAACACACAAATATTTGCCCTCTTCCCAAACATCTTGGGAGCTTATTACCTACTACACCATTTCAGTCTTTAGACAGTAGAGGAGGAATAAGTGCACAGCTTAACTCATTGTCTGCATAGTATCATAACCAGCTAGTTAAAGTCCAAAGCCTCACCATGAAAATTTTTGCCCATTTGCATATGTATACAATGCATACATCACACATATATAAATGTGAGTATATGCATGTGTGTGTATGAATGCTCTTTCTGAACCACTGCTTCTTAGGTCTTCCCTGTAGAGTTTGCTGTAATTCATCCTGGAATCTTGGGTTCACATCATAGATCCCCATGACTGGAGGCCTGATTTGTAGAATCCATTCTCTAGTGTACACCTAGAACTGAAAAAGTAAAAGAAAGTCTATGAGATAGAGTGGGGTGTATGACCTTCACACCTTCTCCCCTTAGCAAATTGTGGCACTTGCCTTGAGTAAATGTGTCCTTCACATTAAGACACAAATAGAGCAAAGAGGGAGACTATTAACATGAAATTTTGAAAACTCAGACAGGCTGTCTATGCAGCCACTGGAAGAAAAGATGGTCCCAACCACATAGTACACATATGTGCCCATCTTCCTCTTTCCCAGGAGTAGGTAACAAAACCTTTTAACTTAGAAAATGTCATTTTATGTGGTCTTGGCCTATGCCAAAACCTTTCATATTTATATTCTCTTCCTTCTCAAAGTGATCACCATTCCAATGAAATCCCATAGGCTAAGCAATCAACACATACATCAATGATCAGAGAGACAAGCAATAGAAAAGAGATACTTAAATATACATTTCAGGTTCAGGAAGTTTGCTGCAGAAAGCTATCAGGAAACCTTTTCACTGAATATAGTTTTAGTGATGTGAATTCAAAGAATCTATAATCCTAACATCTGGGTCCAATACTTCTTTCTATGTTTGGATACTGCTGGGAGGTCCCTTATTCTATCATTTGCATGTGAGCTGCAAATGATTTTAAATAGAGAGAATATGTAACTAATGCATGTTGCCTTTCTTTAGAAGTGGGAAAGGGTTGTTATTTGGTTAATGGAAGAAAACTACAAAATTATCACCTAAAACAGGGCTTCTTAAACTTTTTCTACTTGTGATCCATTTTTGCCCAAGAAATTTTTACATGAGCTCAGGCATATAGGCATATAAAATAGATGTTCAGATAAAACACTTACTGATAATGAATCATAAAGAAATTTATTTTAAAGCAATTCTTTGGCGTACATATAATTTTAACATTTATTAAAAATGAAAGAAAACTTGCATAATAATGAGATAGATATGCTCATTTATTTTCGCATAAAGAATTAGATCTTGGTGGAATATTTGATACTACAGGATATGGAATATGTTCAGCATTTTTCAGAATTGATCAATATTTTAATTTTATAATAGTCTTAGAATTCTGCTTTGCATATGTACATATTAAAAAATGACAGAAATATGTTTATGGTCATTTCAGAAATTATTGGAAATTCTGCCATAATCCAAAGTCAAAATTAATTTAACAATTTTGTGTGTACAGTAAAAAACACTGGAATTAATAATATACAATAATTTTAAATTTGAGCTGAGTTATTTCTGGCAGGGTTTGTTTGCACTGCGTGGCGTGATGCATTGTTGCCAAATTTTCTTAGATTCCCACATTCAGTAACAAGACCCCATGTGGTAACAACCCACAGTTTAAGAAACACCGATCTGTGTTTTCTGGTGCCTATCCACTGACCAATTGCTAATTCCTCAGTAAATTAAGGATTTCTCAGGATGGCTAGGTGGCGCAGTGAATAGAGCACTGGCCATGGAGTCAAGAGAAATTGAGTTCAAATCTGTCCTCAGACACTTAACACTTACCAGCTGGTAGGTCACAGCCTCACTTACCCTGTCTTCCCTCTCCAAAAAAGAAAAAAAAACCTAAGGATTTCTCCAGGGAGTGAATACTCCATCCAAGGATGCATTTCTTAAGACACAGTAGATACTACATCTTAATAAGCATATATGTGTGTATCTCCAAATATATGTGTATGAATGAACAAATTTATAATATGTAAGTATGTAATTTAATAAACAAATAAACAAACATAGTTAAAGAAACAAAGTTCTTTGCTACTAAATTTCTAATCACAAGAATTTCTGTCCTTCTCTAGGTTATTCCTCAGCCTTTAGATGCATTAAGCCAATGTCAGACCCACAAGAGCTTGTGCTTCCTTCCATAGTCTTGGAGAATCTAGGGTCATTCCCAGTGCAATATGAGGTACTAGAATATCAGAAGATAATTTTTTATAGCAATTGGGGTTAAGTAACTTGCTCAAGGTTACATGGCCAGTTATTTATGGGTGTGGTGCTTAGTATCTGAGCCCAGATTTGATCCCCAGCTCATCCCGACACTGGAGCCAGTGCTCTTACTCGCTGAGCCATCTGGCCGCCCCAGAATTTTTTTAATTGATTAAAAAATTAACTCTCCTGTATCAAATTATCCTGGTTTCAAAGCTCCTATAGCACCATGTATTCTAAGACAAGGACGGCAATAATTTGTTTTCTATTTCTTTTAGAATTGTGATTATAATGATGTTTGCTGATGAGCAACCTTAGAGACAGCTTAAGGCTCTAGGGACATTTTCCCACCATTCCAAGTTAATTGAAGTAAGATTTCACAGCAGAGGTTGAAGTGAGCTTTAAACAACTGAGGAAAATGCAGAGATGTTTAATAAGAGATTGATTTAGGCATCTAGGGCAACCTAGGAGAAGGCAAGGGATTAGAAAAGCCAGGGGGGGAAAGTTGATTTAAGCAAAAAGAATAGGCAAAGATTGTAGGGTCATTCAGTATTCTATAAGATAAATTTAGGAAAGCAAATAACAGTGTTTCGTTTTTAAAAAAAAATCTATTAAGTCCACTAATCAGTCAATATAACATCTTATCAAGAAGATGAAGATGAAAACCTTTAGCAGCTGTATAAAAAGGAAACATAGAAATTAAGAGACAAATGTCATCAGGCTTTGAAAAGAAGTGCATTTGCTTGCTTGTCTCTTGATTATCTAGAAATCATAGCTAGAAGTTTTGGCAGGCTTCCCAACAGCCTGGGAACACATGCATTTTCAGCTGTCTTTTAGTTCCTCTCTATTATGAGCTTTTGACTTCAAATGATGAACACTTCATAAAAGTTTAACATAAACAGTTTGGATTTTTGCACATAATGTTTGAAAAATTCCATTTTTGATAACTTTTTATAACATAATAAATTCATTTATATGTCTTTGTACCTTGGGAATTAAAGAAATCAGTCAATACATGATGGAAATAAGAACATAAGTCTAAGTAAACGTAACTAGACTTGACATATGTTATATATGTTCCTTTTTCCTTTTAGAAATGTTGATCATGGGAATTTGTTATATGTATTCTAATGAATATAGGTTTATGTTCTGAGCATTACAACATTGCAAGGTCAGGCAATAAAGACTATTAAATTTTTGAGAGGAGAATTAACTCAAAGTACTGGCTAAGGTTTAAAAGAAATTGGAAAAACATTATTAATACTGCATTCTGGCAAAAATATTTATGCTTCTAGAAGTTTTATTATTTTTACTTTTAACCTGGAAGAGCAGATTACAAAATTCTTTAGAAACTAAATAAATAATATTTTAAACATTTACTATATTTTATACTAAATGTTGCAAATACCTGCAAATAAAAAAGTCTCCCTTCAAAGACTTTACTTTGTAGAATGAAGGAAAAGAATATATAAAATAATTCTGGAAAAGATTTGTGGAAGAGAATGATTCATTGGAGAAGGCCCTTGGCGTAGAAGTTTAGTTTCTGGAAATAAAAAAGTAAAATGTTCTTAGTATTGAATTAATTTTATTTCTTTCCAAACCACAAATATAAGGTTACCACTCTTGTACAATGTTGTCTTAAATGATACTTCTTCAAAATAGGTATTAAAAGTAATTAACTTATAAAGAATTGCCTTTTATGCATAAATTTGTAAGAAAGGAAATGTGGTTCAGTGGAAAAGAGAACATTGAATTTGTTAAGACAAATATTAGGGTCAAGTCTGATGTCTGACTATCTGAACAGAGGTAAATCCTTTCAAGTATCCTTTGTATTCTGTAAAATAAGCAACATTTTTCAATAAACTTCTCGAGTTAGAAGGATAATGAGAGGACTTATTGTCTCATTCCCTGTCCAAATTATACAATTCTCTGTATAATTCACAGTAATTACTGAAGCAATTTCTTCTCAACTATGCCCAGAGTCATATATTAGGTTATGAGGTAGCCTGTTCCACTTTTGTCAAGCTCCTTTTCATTGGAAGATATTGCCATATTAAGCCAAAATATATTTCCCTTCACATTCCATCTGATGATTCTAGTTCTGCCTTTTGGGGACCAAATAAAACAAAGAAACTGAAAAAAAACTTTTCCACATAACAGAACTTTAAAAATACATATAGGTACATATATCCACATACATGCATGTGTGGGTGTATTCTCCCATACACAAGCAGCTGTGTGGTATAGTAGAGACAGCATAGGGCCGAAAATCGGGAAGACATCAGTTCACACCTCTCCTCAGATACTACTTGTGTAAATTTTCTAAACTCTGCCTCAAATTCCTCAGCTATAAATTGGAGATAATAATAACTACCACAGTAGTTGTGACATAATATTTGTAAGACACCTGGTAAATTTTCAGTGTTTGATAAATTTCTTTCTTTTTTGACATGGTATGATTAAAAAAAATTCTCCAGTGTTTCTTTGGCATCTTTTAAGATCCTTTAAGATTCCTTGATATATGATATAACTCTAGAGAACTGCATTCTTCTGTGATCTTCTGATTAGCAAGAAATCTGACTAGAGATGTTTGCTTAGTGTTTAATCTTTTTTAACTAATGAAAGATAGGCTATCTTTTTTTTTTGAGGCAATTGGGGTTATGTGACTAGTTCAGGGTCACAGAATGAATAAGCGTCTGAGGCTGGATATTAATTTTAATTTAGGTCCTCCTGATTCCAGTACTAGTGCTCTATATACTAGATACCTTCTCATAGAGGATATCTTAAAGAGATTACAAATTATGGGGGGGTATTTAATTCTTGAAGTTATCCAGGTGCCCCTTTCTGCATACCTCATCATATTTATTATATCAATCTCACTAATAGGATAGAACCATTTCACCAGGATTCATATCTACATAAAAGTTTAAAATATGATTTATTTAGTTTCTAAAGAATTTTATAATCTGCTCTTCCAGGTTAAAAGTAAAAATAATAAAACTTCTAGAAGCATAAATATTTGAATGCAATATTGATAATGTTCTTCCTATGTCTTTTAAATCTTAGCGGCTACTTTGAGTTAATTCTCCCCTCAAAAATTTAATAGTCTTTATTACCTGACCTTTCAAAGTTGTAATGCTCAGAACATATCCTACTCAAAAATGTATAAAGAATGATGAATATCTAAACTATGATATGAAATCAGGTAGGCAGCCATTTGAAATGTTATATAAATTCATTGACATTGACCATTTACTCTAGATAGTTAATAAGTTTGTCCATGACATGACTAGGAGAAAGAGAACTTGAATTAACTTGACAAATTTTGTCTTTTGTGTGATTCTTCTTGCTTTCTAATACAAAAGCTTTTTCTCTCCTCTCCTCTCTTTTCCCTCCCCTTCCATTCCCTCCTTTCCCCTCTGTAGGATTCTCTAAGCCCACCTGGCTACATCATATCATCTGTAAAGCATGAAAGTTTTGTTTCCTCATTGCCTAGTTTAATTCCTTTCATTTCCTTTTTTCTTCTTCTATTGTTAAAGCTAACATTTCTAGTATAATATTGAATAGTAATGGTGCTAATGAGCATCCTTGTTTCATACCCGGTCTTACTGGGAATTCCTCTAGCTCATTGTCATTGAATATAATGCTTGCAGATGGTTTTAGATAGATAATGCTTATCATTTTAAGAAGAACTCAATTTATTACTATGCTCACTGGTGTTTTTTTTAATAGGAATAGGTGCTGTAATTTATGAAAAGCTTTTACTCCATGTTCTGAAATAATCATGCGATTTCTGTTAGTTTTGTAATAGATATGGGCAATTATACTGATAGTTTTCCTAATATTGAACTAGCCCTGCATTCCTGGTATAAATCCCACCTGGTCATATATATTATCTTGGTGATAAATTGCTATAATCTCTTTGCTTATATTTCGTTTAAAATATTTGCGTTGATATTCATTAGGAAAATTAACATATAATTTCCTTTCTCTTTTTTTGACTGTCTGGTTTAGGTATCAGCACTGCATTTGTGTCTTAAAAGAAATCCGGTAGGACTCCTTATTTTCCTATTTTTCCAAATAGTTTTGGAATTAATTATTCTTTAAATGTTGGCAGAATTCTTTTAAATGCAGATGGCCCTGGAGATTTTTTTATTAGGGAGTTAATTGATGGCTTGTACAATTTCTTTTTCTAAAATGGGGTTTCAGTATTTTATTTCCTCTTCTGCTATTCTATGAAATTTATATTTTTGTAAATATGTGTCCATTTCAAATAGACTGTCAGATTTATTGGCATACAGTTGGGAAAATAACTCCCAAATATTGTTTTAATTTCTTCTTCATTGGTGGTGAAATCAGCCATTTCATTTTAGATAATGGTAGTTTATGTGAATATGGTCAAGGGAGGAAGATGAAAATCACACCACCAATCCTAAGAGACAGTAAAGCATAGATCTGGGGCCATTTCCAACCACCAAAGTCAGTTGGGTAAGAAACTTAGGCTGGTGATCTGTCAACTGTTCACTGGAGTAGGCTGAGACACTTTGACATACAGCTAACAAGGAAACCAGAAACAAAGGAAAGGGAGTAAGAAAGTGAGAGATTGGAAGAAGAAGAAGGGGTGGGAAACCAAAATTACCATAGATTTCAGGCAGAAGAAAACTCAAAGACCTTGAACATAAACAGATAAGTCAACAGAAAACAAACAAACAATAACTACAGAAGGATAAAACAAAGGAAAATGATGTAGCACTTAAGACAGATGATCCTATGGAATATGAGCAGAACATGCAACTAGAACACACTATTCTTGAATTGTTCAAAAATGAAATGACAATTATGAGAGAAGAATTTAGGTCTCTGTAGCAAAACTAACAAGCAGAATTGAAAAAACTAGAATCTGTAATTGCAAGTCATACCAAAGAAACAAAAGAGGTAACAATAGATTGTCAATGAAAACAAGTGAACAGTAACCTAGGAAAAGAGAAGCAGAAAACAACAGCATCAAATGAAAATGTGCTCAAAATGTAAGGAAAATAATATACTAATCTTAAATATAGAATGCATCGAAACAACGTACAGCTCATAGAACTCCAATTAGAAAATACTGGGAAACAAAATTTTGACACTGTGATAAAATAAGTAATATAAGAAAATTGTCCACAAATTCTGGACATAGAAAATGAAATTTTGGGGAAGCTAGGTGGTACAGTGTGTGGAGCATTGGTTCCAGAGTCAGGAGGACCTGAGTTCGAATCCCACTTCAGACACAACACAAAAACTAGCCATGTGACCTTGGGCAAGTCACATCCCCAAATGCCTTCCAAGAAGCAAAAAAAAAAAAAAAAAGAAATTTAAACTAAATAATTTACTGATTGCCTCCAGAAACAAATAACAAATGAAGACAGTAAATGCCAAACAATTCAATCCTGACACAGTATGTTCCATAAGAAATCAAAAGAGAGACCTTCAAACACAAATAAGAGGTCATTTGAATAATGCAAGACTATTTTGCACCCACTAGAAAAGGCAGGAGGGAATGGAAAATGTATTAAAAAGAACAATGGCATTGAGGATGCAACACAAGGTGATCTACCTTTCAAATCTGAACTTAATCATGAGTAAAAAAAAAAATGGATATTCAATAATAAACTTGTGTTTGAAAAATTTTCATAAAAAAAAAACAGAACTGAAGAGAAAATTTGCATCTCAAATGCCCCGAACAACAGAAATGTGAAAGGAGAGAATAAATGCAGTGGACAAGGACATCAATAGTGACAATAGAGATACTAATAATTTTTTTCTAAATATACACAAAGGGATAGGGGTGAAGACAGGAATCAGGTAGAGTTAATAGTAAAGAGGGAGATAGAAGTATTATGAACAAAACCTAATGACACCCTGCATAAATCTATTTGTTTATTCATCTATTTTGGGTGAAGAGGTATATTACAACATGACTAGAAACATGAAATATGGCAAAGGGAGCAAAATAAGTGTATATGCTGTTACAGGGTCAAATCAGAGGCCAGCAATGGGTGAAAGGTGAGCTCTGTGTTCTCAGTAACAGAATAACCTACAGGGAAATGGATGAGTAAAAGGGAGGGAACGTTTGAACAGGAAAGGAAAATGGAGGCCTTACTCTGGTGATGGGAGGGTTTCACTGATGAATGCTCCTAAAGAGGAGAAAAATGGTCTGTGGAAGGTAATAGGTACCTTAAGTTGGGTGGAGCCTGGAGTATTTATTGCTTGAATTCATTAAACATTGGAAAGAGGTGGTTGTTATCCCTGGGGACAGCTGACAAATGACAGGGCATGGACCAATAGAGGAGATTTTGAGGCAGAAGTGTGGAAGGAAAAGGTAACCAGGGGAAGGTGTAAATCACTGGTGGACAATATACTTAAGGAAGTGATGGGGAAGAGCCCTACCATGAGGTAATATTCTCTTTAACACCAGCAACAATTGGCATTATTCTGGAATTGAGTAACAACAGAAATGCATCGGACAAGTACAATAAGGCAATGAAAGAAATTGCCTACAATGAAGAGACTAGAATGACTATCTTGTAAGCTTTTATTGTATGAGGAATTTGGAGAAGAGAGGGATGAGATAATTACAGCGGTCTTGAATCAGAGAATGAGGGTCTAGAGTAAACAGAAAGGATGGATAATGAGAAAAAAATATTTTTTGAGGGGGTGTAGAAAATGAGAATAATAGAAATGAAGAACAGGCCTAGCTGAAAGAGGAAGATGAAAAGGGAAAATCGACTTGACTGAGAGGAAAGAAAAAAAAAAGGTAAGAAAAGTATAAGCAGATAAAAGCAGGAGAGAAGAAGAAACTAATAAATAAAACCCCGAAGAGAAAGGGATAAGAAATGAAAGCATTGGTTTAGGGGCAGTGGGGGCCAGGGAGGGCAAGTATGTCTTAAAAATGATTAAGGTACCTAAAGGAACATAATGCTGTGTTTACAGCAGCAGCAGAAGAAAAATAATACACTTAAGTGAGGTTTTATTTTCTTCTATTTATTTTTTCTTAAATTAGTATCTCCCCTCCCCCCTTCCTCTGTAGAGAAAGTACTTGGAAATTCAGTTATTTTAGATTAATCTGCATTAAGGCAGCCTGATCCCTATCAGCTGTTCTCACCCTCACAACTCCTTTCCTCCCATTTGTTACCCACCCTATCGTTAGTTTTGAAGTTTCGCTTAAATTATTGAATTGATTTTCTTTCTTCTTTTTATCTAGATGTCTAATTCTTCCTTTCTTTTTCCCCCTCTCAGTTAGGTAATTAAGAGCAATTAAAATTTTTGTTTTGTTAGCATCTTAATTCATTTTTGCATCTGTTTCTAAAAATTATTTCTTTCTTCTGTTTTCTTCATTATTTATCTTCTCCTTCTGGAGATTCTATTCCTTTATTCTTCAACTTGGGAGCTTCATATTTATTTACTCTTTCTTTAGGGTCTGAATTCCTCATGGAATTTAGGCTTCAAAGGTACCTATTTTAAGTTCACTCTTCTAAAGAGTTTTTATGTTATTGCCTTGTAGATCTTCTCTGGCCCATTTTTTTTTTTTTGCCTTACTCTTAGAAATTTCAGTCCCTATAGGTGATAGGACAGAAGGATTAGTATATGGTTAGAATTTTTCTATGTCTTTTTAAAATTCATTTTAACCTTTATTCTCCATGTGATCATTCATTGCTTTATTTGACATTAAATTTCTCTGGGTCTTTGCTCTGTCAATCATCTGGGTGTCAGTTGTTAGTATGAGTTCTGAATTCTCCTTCTTTGAGGGAAGGACATGTAGAATGTAAACACTAGTCCATGCACATTATATCCTTTGTAATGTTCCCATTATAGAAAATAAATTTTCTCATAGGGAGCAATCTACTTTGGGGACTTTTTCCAACAATGAAACACAATTTTTGCTTTCCTTTTACTGTTTCAGTCACTTTCTTTACCTTCTCACCCTTTTTCTTGTAGGACCTCTTTCTCCTCAGAGACCATTATACTGAGAGGTTATAATATAAAGTGATAATTCCCCTTCATTTTCAATCATTGATGTGAATAGAGTATATAAAATATTTCACTATTTTCTCTACCCTTAAACTTTTAATGTGCCTTCTGATGTAATTTATGCATATTTCCACATCTAACCTGTCAAGAAAACAAAAGGATTCACCCATAGGCCATGAGACAGGGTTTTTCCATTATATTTCAGGGCTTTTGTTCCACAATCATTTCTTCTTTTTCACATCTGCTTTTTGTCTCTTGTATTTTTTCAGAAATAAATCATTAGGGGAGGAAGAGCCAAGAGGGTGGAGTAAGGGCAGAGACTCACCAGAAATTTCCCCCAAACTTTTCCAAATACCTTTAAAGAATGACTCTAAACAAATTTTAGAGAAGCAAAAACCAAAAAAAGAGGGAGTGAAACAAATTTCTAGCCCAAGACACCTTGAAAGGTTGGAAGGAAAGGTCTGTTGCACCAGGGTGACAGACAAGTGCAGTCTGACATAGGGCACAACAGCATAGACTGAGCCCCAGCAAACCCAGAGTAGATGTTGAGTCAACTGAATACCTGGAGGCAGTGGTGGTTTCTAGAACTCTCAGCACACAGACGCAAAAGCTATTTAAAAGGTTAGCAGAAAAGGTCTGTCACACCTAGTTGAGAGAAGAGCTCAGTCTAGTGCAGGCCACAACAGAACAGCCCTTGGCTTAGCAAACCAGAAGGAGGCCTTGGGAATGATTGCATCAGCAGCAGCAGTGGTAGCTGCTGCTTCCAGAGCTCTCAGCCCACAGACAGTAAGGGGTATGAAAAGCTAGTCAGAAGGACATTTCAGGGGCCTTTTGGCTAGCATTGAGGCAGGATTTTCCAGCTTTATACATACTAGCATCTGGGTCACAGTCCTAGGTGGTGGTCCCAGGGCAAGGTAAAACACTAACATAGCAGAACTTATGGCCACAGTGGAAGAGAGGAAAAATCAGGAAGAGAAATGAGAATGATGCAAGAAAATCATGAAAAAAGAGTCAACAACCTGACTAAAGAAAATAACACCTTAAAAAAGAGACTAACTCAAATGAGAAAAGAGGCCCAAAAAGCCAATGAGGAGAAGAATGCCTTAAAAAGCTGAATTTGCCAGATGGAAAAAAGAATTTCAAAGTTCACTGAAGAGAATAGGTGCTTCAAAATTAGATTGTAAAAAATGGAAGCTAATGATCCCCCAAAGAAAACTCCTAGGAATGTTATAACTGGGTTCTGGAGTTCCCAGATCAAGGAGAAAATATTACAAGAAGCCAGGAAGAAACAATTTCAATATTGTGGAAAGACTATCATGATAGCAAGAGATCTGGCAGCTTCTACAGAGAGGGATGGAAGGGCTTGGAATATGATATTCTGGAGGTCAAAGAGCTGGGATTAAAACCTATATTTTATTTTGGGATAAAAACAATCACCTACCCAGGAAAACTGAATATCATGTTTCAAGGGAAAAATATGGTCATTCAGTGAAATAAAGGACTCTCAAGAATTCTTGATGACAAAACAGAGTTGAATAGAAAATTTGACATTCAGATACAAGAAACAGGAGAAGCATGAGAAGGTAAACAAGGAAAATAAATCATAAGGAAATTATCAAAGTTGAACTATTTACATTCCTTCATGGAAAAATGATAATTGTAACTTATGAAAAATATCTCAGTATGAGAATAGTTGAAGGGAATATAAATGTGTGTATATGCATGCATACATATATATATATGTGTCTGTATACATACATATATATGTCTATATAGAATGGTACATGTGCATATGAATGCATATGTGAGTTGTGTATATATGCATAAAGATAGATAGATAGATAGATAGATAGATAGATAGATAGATAGATAGATAGATAGAGGACACAGGATCAATTGAATAGGAAGGGATGAAATTTAAAAGGTGAAATTGAGAGGTGAGAGAGTAATATAAAGAGAGGAGATGGGGAGAGACAGAATGGGGTAAATTATTTCATATAGAAGAGGCAAGGGAAAACTGTTGCAGTGGAGGGAAAGAACAGGAAGGCAAAAGGGAATGGGTCACCTTACTTTCATTGAATTTGGCATAGGCAGGGATTGATATACACACTAAATTGGGTATTTTGCCCTATAGGAGAGTATGCGGCAAGGGGATGAGGGGGAGGATGATGGAGGCAACGACAGGTTGGGGGGAGGGTAATTAGAAGCATACACTTTTGAAAAGGGACAGGGTCAAAGTAGAAAACAGAACAAGTTGGGGACAGTATAGGATGGAGGTAAATATAGTTAGTCTTTCACAATATATCCACTATGGAAATGTTTTGTGTAGCTACAAATGTACAACCTGTACAAAAGGTAAGTACACATAAATTGAATTGCTCATATTTCTAGTAAGGGTGATTGACAAGGGAGGAAGGGAAATAATCTGGAATTCAAAGTTGCAAAATCAATTAAAAATGTTATTATTATTATTTTTACATGCAACTGGGGAATAATATAGATATATGGGCATTGGTATATGGTGATCTATCTTTCCCCACAGGAAAGATGGAGGGCATATGAGAGAAGATATAGGAGAGACCAGATTGGGGGAGGTGTATACAGTGGGATCACTGTTTTGGGGTGGTGGGTAGGGGAAAACACAGAGAAAATTTGTAACTCAAAATCTTGTGAAAATAAGTGATGTAACTCAAAATAAAAAAAAGTAAATTTTAATTTAAAAAATGAAAGAGTCATTGGAAAACTGTTATAATGGAGGGGAAGAGCAGGAAGGGGAAAGGGAATAGGACAACCTTACTTTCATTTCATTTGGATTCAGGAGGGAATAGCATATACACTCAATTGTTTATCTTACTCTACAAGAAAATAGGGGAGAAGGGGATAATAGAAGGGATAATGAAAGGGAGGCCAGATTGGGGAAGAGGGTAGTTAGAAGAAAATATTTTTGAAAAGGAATAGGGTAAGAAAATTAGAAGTGCAGGGGGTCAGGATGGAGGGAAATGTAATTAGTTTTTTTCACAGTATTACAATTCTGGAAATGATTAGGGTAAGTACACATGAACAACCTATATTGTATTATTTATCTTCCCAGTGGGGGCAGTTGAGGACAGAAGAAGGGAAAAAAACCTGCTACTCAAAGTAATGAAAATAAATGTTTTAAAGAAAAAAAATGTTTTTTTACATGCAATTGGGAAATAAGACATACAGCCAATGGGGTACAGAAATCCTTCTTCCCTACCATAAAATTAGAGGGAGTGACGGGAGAGGATATAAGAGAGTACAGGTTGAGGGAAGGTATATTCTGTAGGCTTGCTATTGTGGGGTGGTGGGTAGGGGAAAGATAGCGAGAAAAATTTCTAAGTCAAAATTTTGTTAAAATGCATGTTGAAAACTAAAAATAAATTAATTAAATCAAGAAAATCTGAGTAATTATGAAAAAAAGAAGACAACAAAGTCAAATCCTCTATGAAAAATATGAATTGGTGCCAGACCATGAAAGGGCTCCAAAAAAAATTGAACATAAATTAAGAGAGTTAGGGGGGAAAATTGGTAAGAGATATGAGAGTGATGCAAGGAAATCATGAAAAACAAGTCAACAACTAGGTAAAAGAGATGAAAAAAATTACTGAGAACAGTAACAAAATAAAAAAATAATAATAAAAACAGTCTAGGTCAAATGGTAAAAGAGGTGATCCAAAAGCTAACTAAAAAAATTAATTCCTTAAAAATTAGAATGAAGCAAATGGAAACTATTTTAAGAGAAATGAAGAAAAAAAAATAAAGCAACCCAAAAAATGAAAAAAAAAATAGAAGTAAATGTGAAATATCTCAGAGAAAAACAACTGGCCTGGGAAATATGTCTAGGAAAGACTAATTCCTTTAAAAATATGCACTACTTGAAAGCCCTGATCAAAAAAAAAGTGTCTAGATTACATCCTTTAAAAAATTATCATGCAGTCATGATAGTAGAGTAGAAACAGTATTTCCTTCAGGGCTGTTCATATAAAAAATGACTTTAGACAAACTTTGGAGCTAAAGAATGCACAAAATGACAGGGAGAAGCTAACCTCCTGCTGAAGACAGTCCATTAGGCTGGAAGGAAGGGGCCAGCACAGTGCTATGGGAGCCAAGCTCAGCCCTGTCTCAGGGTGGCCACAACTAGGCACTGGCTAGAAGGACTTCAGATCACCAGCAGCTATGGTGATTTCCAGAAAAAAACACATAGATGCTGATGACAAAGTGAGAGGTCAGTGCAGTGTGGAACTTGTGATCCATTAGTTTGGGATTTTGGTCTGGCCTTTAACCCCCGGAGGGATAACCTGCTGAGGTGCTGTGGCCATGCAGCCTTCACCATGTGGTAGCTTCAGCTCCTTCCTTGTCTGTAGATTGTAGGGGGAGCAAGCAACCAGTCTGAGGGGTAATCACTCTTGCTTTAACATGCTTGTATCTGGATCACTGTCCAGGATGGAGGTCCTGAGGTGGATCACCAGGTACCAGAGCATGTGGAGGCGTAGAGTGAGCACTCAACTAAGCTTCAGCAGCTGCAAAAACCCCAGCGATTGGGACAAAGCACCCCTATCTGGTAGCAGCCAAGGAGAAACAATTTGAATACTGTGGAAACACAATTAGGGTAAGGCAAGATGTGGCAGCTTCTATACTGAGGGGTTGAAGGGCTTGAAATGTTATATTCCAGATGTCAAAGAAGCTGGGATTAAAATTAAAAAAAAAAACAACTACCCAGGAAAACTGAGTATTATGTTTCATTGGAACATATGGTCATTCAATGGAATAGAGGAATTTCAAGAATTCTTGATGAAAAAGCCACAGTTGAATAGAAAATTTGACATTCAAGCACAACAATAAAGAGAAGCATGAGAAGGTAAACAGACAAAATAAATCATAAGTAACTTATCAAAGTTGAACTATTTACATTACTACATGGCAAAATGGTAATTGTAACTTATGAAACTTTTCTCTGTATGATAATAGTTGAAGGGAATAGAAACATATATATATATACACATATACATATGTTTATGTATACATACATATATGTCTATATAGGAGGGTATATGGGCATATGAATACATATGTGAGTGTGTGTATATATGTGTACAGGTATACATAGACAGAGGGAACAGGACCAATTTAATTGGAAAGCGTGATACTTAAAAGGTGAAATTGAGAGGTGAGAGAGGTGTATAATGAGAGGAGATGGGGAGAGACAAAATGGGGTAAACTATCTCATATAGAATAGGCAAGGAAAAATGGTTATAGTAGAGGGAAAGAACAGGAAGGAAAAAAAAGGAATGGGTCAACCTCACTCTCATTGAATTTGGCTTAGAGAGGTAATGACATACACACTAAATAGGGTATCTCACCCTACAGGAGAGTAGGGGGAAGGGGATGAGAGGGGAAATGATGGAAGGGAGCACAGTATTGGGGAAAGGGACGTTGGAAGCACCCACTTTTGAAAAGGGACAGGATCAAAGTAGAGAATAGAAATGGGAGGTGGGATAGATTGGAGGGAATTATAGTCAGTCTTTCACAATATATCCTCTAAGGAAATGTTTTGCATAGCTACACTTGTACAACCTTTATTGAATAGCTTATCTTCCCAGTAAGGGTGGGTGACAAAGGAGAAGTGAATCTGGAATTCAAAGTTTTAAAATTGAATGTATATATATTTATATACAAAAAAAAATATATTATATATAATAATAGGGTATATACCATATTATTAATTTTATTTTACATGCAACTGGGAAATTATATATATATATATATATATATGTCTATATAGGCACTGGAGCATAGAGATTCACCATGTCCTACTAGAAAATCAGAGGAGGTGTGGGGGAAGATATGGGAGAGAGCAGATTGGAGGAGGGGATATCCAGTGGGATCACTGTTTTGGGTGGTTGGTAAGGGAAAAATTGGGAGAAAATTTCTAATGCAAAATCTTGCAGAAATGAATGATGTAAACTAGAAGTAAATACATTTTTTGATAAAGTAAAAAAAAAACCAGAAGTTATCATGGAAAACTTCTGTGATATTCTAGAGCCAGAGGATAAAATAAAATAGAAAGAATGCACTGATCACCTCCTGAAAGAGGTCCCCAAATGAAAACTGTCAGGAATATTATGGAAAAAAATTTAGAGTTCCCAGGTCAAGGAGAAAATATTGTAAGCAGCCAAAAAGAATAATTCAAGAATTGTGAAGCTACAGTTAAGAAAACATAAATTTTAGCAGCTTCTACATTAAAGAAGAAGAGGGCTTCAGATATGATGTTCTTGAGGGCAAAGGAATGAGGATTAAAACCAAGAATCACCTTCCCAGCAAAACTGAATTTAATCTTTCAGAGGAAAAATGGTCATTCAATGAGATAGAGGACTTTCAAGAATTCTTGATGAAAAGACCAGAGATGAATAGATGTCACACTTTCAAATACAAGACTCAAGAAACAGATGAAAAGATAAACAGGAAAGGGAAATCATGAAGTACTTAATAAGCTTAAACTGTTTACATTCCTACATAGGAAAATAATATTTGTAACTCCTAAGACCTTTCTCATTATTCGGTTAGTTAGAAGGAATATATAGAGACAGAGGGCATAGGTGTGAGCTGAATATGAAGGGATCATATCTAAAAAAAAATAAGGGATGAGAGAGGAATGTACCAGGAAAAAGAAAAAGGGAGAGAGAGAATGAGGTAAATTAACTCATAATAGAGGAAATAAAAGTTTTTACAGTGTAGGGGGAGGTAAATTAAGAGGGAATCAGTAAGCCTTACTCTCCCTGGATTCGATTTAAGGAGAGAATAGCATAAACTCTCAATTGACTAAGGAAATCTTTCCTACCTTACAGAAAAGTAGGGAGGAAGGGGATAAGATAATAATGAGTATAAAAGGGAGCACAGATTTGTGTATCGTGTAGTTGGTAGCACAAACTTTTGAGGAGGCATAGGGTCAAAGGAGAGAAAAGAATAGGAAGCTGGATAGCATGGAGGGAAATACAGTCTTTTACAGCATGACAATTATGGAATTGCTTTGCATTACTAAGCAAGTGAAACCTATAACAAATTGCTTGCCTTGTCAGTGAGGGTGGGTGGGAAGGGAAGAAGGGAGAGAATTTGGAACTCAAAAGTTTTAAATGTTAAATTTGTATTTACATGCAACTGGTAAATAAGATATGCATACAATGAAGTGTAGAAATCTATCTTGTCTTACTGGAAAATATAAAGTAAAGTGATAAGAAAAGGGGGGTGATGAAAGGGAAAGGAGATTGGGGGAAGAAGTAATCAGAATTCATGCCATCTTCTGGTGGGACAGGTCAGAGATGGGAAGAAAATTTGGAAGTGAAATTATTGTGTAAGTGAATGGTGAAAACTAAAAATAAATGAATTAGCTAAAATATGCTATAAAAAGTTACCTCATATCTATTAGATTGGCTGATAAGAAAGAAAAGGTAAATGAGAAATGTTTGAGTGGATTTGGGAAAACTGAGACTTTAATGCACTGTTGGTGGAGTTGTGAATTGATTCAACCACTCTGTACAATAATTTGAAATTATAGCTAAAAGGCTATAAACCCAGACATATCCTTTGATCTAGCAATGCCACTGGTAGGTCTGTATCCCAAAAGAGATAAAAACATAAAAAGAAAAGGCCTTATAAACACAATATTTATAGGAGCTCATTTCAGGGGACAATAGATTAGAAATTGAGGGAATGCCCATCAATTGGGGAATGACGGAATGAGTTGAGGTATGTGATTATGATTGGAAACTATTGTACCATAAGAAATGATGAGTGTCAAGTAGGTGAGCGTGAATAGAGCTCTGGCCCTGGAGTCAGGAGTACCTGAGTTCAAATCCAGCCTCAGACACTTTACACTTACTAGCCTTGGGCAAGTCATTTAACCTCAATTACTCTGCCCTCCCCCCTGCAAAAAAAAAAAAAAAGAAAGAAAGAAAGAAATGATGAATGAGATGTCCTCAGCAAAACTTGGAAAGACTTACATGGGCTGAAGCAAAGTGAAATGTATTATATACAAAGTAACAGCAATATTGTAAGATTTTTTAGCTGTTCCCAGAAATACAAAATTCCAAGACAACTCTGTAGAACTTATGAAGAAAAAATGCTATTCATCCCCAAAGAAAGAACTGTTGGTGTCTGAATAGAGATTGAAGAACACTTTTTTTACTTTACTTTTTTTGTCTATGTTTTCTTTCACAAAATGACTATTATATTATACATGTATAACCACTATCAGACTCCTTGCATTCTCACGGAGGCAGAGTAGGAATGGAAGAAAGGAGAGAATTTGGAAGTCAAAATTAAAAAAAAATTTTCAAAATTATTTTAAAGTAACTAGGGAAAAATAAAATAGTAAAGTAGAAAAAAATAGACTTGCATGTAAATTTCTCATATTTATTCTTATTAAAATTTATTTACATTTCAAAAGAGAAACAAATCACTTAATGCTTTCAGCGCTATGAATTTTGTCTTTCTTCTTGCTCTTTTTTTTGTAAATTTATTTTTCTTCTTAGTCTTACTGTTATTTTTCTTTTTTGTTAGTATTTTCTTTATTGTGTTTTTTTTACTGTGATAATGTGTGTTATTTCGTTTGCCTCCTATGTTAGTCTTTCTGTTTAACTTTCTTGTATTGTTCTTGTGTTTATAAAGCAAATAATCTGTTCTCTCTGTGTTTTCTTGGTAGGGATGCTTCAAATGCCTTTTTCATTGTCTTTCTTTAAAATTTATGGTCATGTCCAAGCTTGCAGAGCATGTCACATTGGGTTTTATCTTGAGGTCTTTTGCTCTTTAGAATATACTATTCTTCTCTTTCTTGTGGTTTCTGGTGGATATAAAATGGTCTTGGGTTATTCAAATTTTCTTCCCTTATGTTTAAAGGCCTTGCTTCTGATCACTTGTAGGATTTGTTGTTTATCATGGGAATTATTGGATTTAACAACTATATGTCTTGGACTTTGCAAAAGATTTTTTTGCTAGAAAAGATCTTTTTGTATTACTTATTGCATAATCGTGTTCAGGATTTTTTGATATCTGATATTTCCGGGGATCTTTACTCCTTAAATTGTCTCTATTCATCCTGTCTTCAAAATCAATATGTTTTGCTTATATAGAGCAAAAAAAAAATATAGGGAATTAGGGAATAACTTCTTTGCTATGTTTTCTTTTAATATTATTGCTTTTTTTACTTCTCTTCTTCCACATTGTCTTTTACTTTTGTGTTTTTGAGTTGCCAATCAGTTACAATTTCTTTTAAATTTCTTTGGTGACACTTGCAATCAAAGATTCAGATTTTTCTCTTCTACCAAATGTGCAGGCCATAAATTGTATTTTCAAGGTTCACATTTTTTTAGAGCCTTCAGAGATCTGCTGAGGTCTTTGGTAAGTCTGTTTGTTTCCCCTCATATCCAGTATCATGAACTTTCTGGATGATAGGTTGACAGATGGCTGAACCTCAAAATTTAATCAGCCTCTTCCCACACTGGGGAATTACCATTTGACTAGCCTTAGCCTTTGCTCCAACTGATTTATGGTGGAATAAAACTAGTTTCTGCTAGCTGACAGTCCTCTTCCTTAAGGACCAGAGGATTATCATACACATGCAGATATCCTGCCCAAGTTCCCTCTGTTCCATGGCTCTCTGTCAAATTCTTTTCCATCAGAGTTCTTCTATGTTGTATTTTGAGAATCTAAGTGTAATGGGAATGTAAATTTAAAGATCTCCCCTGCCCCTAGGCTAAAGTGCACCTGGAGCCTGGGGTGGGAGGCTTGTTTTTCAATAGATACTTTTGATTAGCCAGTGAGTCAATAGGTTGTTACATTCCCTGAGCCAGGAGAATGCTATATAAGCCCTGATGTGTAGCTTTGTTTCTGTGATTTGATCTGGATTCTGGGAAGCCGTTGTCCAGACCCCCCCCCCTTTGAAAAACCCAGCTGTTGAAACCCAGATGTTGATTTGGTATGGATGTAATGGTTGGACAGTTTGGAAAGCTGTGTGCTTGATCTGTTTCTGTCTTGATAATTCTGTCTGTATACTCTGAAGTTCTGTGTGCTGACCTTTTTCCCCTGAACTAGGTAAATGATACATATTTGACTGATTAAAGTAAGCTTGTTAACCCATTTTGAGTTGCTTTCCTTTATCAAAGCAGATCTAAGAACATGTGTTGGCAGCAACCCTGAGGACGCTTGGGGTGCTTGCTGCTACACTAAGCAAGAGTAAACTTTGAGCTTGTGTATTTCCTGCTACATGGGTGGAGTAGGGGCAGAGAAGAATTCTGTTCTAACCTATAGGTCAGCTTATATAGCTAATTGTTGCAGAGTATAGCAGCCTATAGAGGAGTAAATGTTAAGTGAGAATGAATTAAGAATTAGGGAATCATTTAATTGCTCTTAATTCATTGAATTTTATATCTTTAGAGTTCTTTAGTATATTAGTCTATGAATACAACCAAAATTGCTTGATCTCTTGTGCTTAATTCTTATTTTGGAAACATTTGAGAGGTCATGAAGATAAATGAATTCACATATTCCTCCATCTTGTTTGTCGTATTACCATTATTTCCCCCTTGAATGTTAAAATAATCAGAAAGGATCTCTGCTATATTGTCTAGATACTCTAAAAATTTAGCAAGATATAAACAAAGAAAAAATCTTTGTAATCTGAACAACTGAAGGGACTACCCACACTAATAAGAATACTCAATCCTTTGATATATTTATGTATTAAATAAAATTAACGTTTAAGGCTGACAATTCACAATGTTGGCACATTTTGAGATTGTATTTCACTAATATTAAAAGACAGAGAGAGAGAGACAGAGACAGAGAGAGAGCGAGCATTCCTTAAGTGCTTTCTATGTGTCATTCAATTAAATTTTAAAAGACATGACTCCATTAAAGTATTTTGGGTGGTTCAAAGAAAATAATCAATAGAAATGTACTTGAAAATCATCAAGTGTATGAAAATGTTAAGTTAGAAATGCTGTTATTAAGTCTGTTAGAGACACTGCCTAAAAGCTTTAAATAAATTGTGTGGAATGTTGAGTGTAAATAAATAAATTACTCAGGAAGATAATTTAGACAATCCCCATAATCATCATCAATTACTGTTTATGATGTTCATATTGAGTGCATGACATTATATTAGCTATTTAGGAAATTGTGAAGCAAGGTTGCTATAGGTTGCTCCACAGAAAATGAAATGTAAGCAAGTGCCCTTTAAATAACTTGAACTGCACCGCATACTTTTTGACCTACTGACATATTATGTCTGTGAGTATTAAATATTTGTATGACAAATTCTGCTTCGATTGTACCCTCCTTAGACCATTTTATTAATAACACCATTCCCATTTAAAAACAGTATAAATTTAACAGCTCTCTAGTGCCATTTGTAATTTCATTTCATCAGAAGCATATTATAGTAGGAAGGATACCTTGGGTTCAAATCAAAACTCTCCCAGTAAGTGAAAATATGATCTTTGAGAAGTCATTTCAACTGTGAGTTTCAGTTTCATTTTCTATAAAATTGATTTTAAAAATCTTATCTTATCTTTCTCATATAATATATTCAGTACCTTCTAATGCATTAATAATAAAAATAATATTTATATATACCTTTAAGGTTTTCAAAGCACTTGATGAATATTATCTTACCATTAGAACAACTCTGAATGATAGGTATTATGATTTTGTTCATTTTACAGATGAGGAAACTGAGTCACACAGTTTAATGTCTTGCCCACTGTCAGACAATTAATAAGTGTCTAAGGTTGAGTTTTAATTCAGTACTTCCTGACTCTAGCTCTAGAGCTCTATTTCAATTATTTTTACTTTTTTTTTTTAAGAATTATAAGCTCTTTGAGTTCATTGATAGGGTTTTGACTAAGTTTTATACCTACTCCAGAATAATGTAAAGGACGTTATGCAAAATAGACATTTGATAAATGTTTATTCTCTACTAAACTGAATTAAAATTATTTCTTCCTTAAAACAGTTTTAACATGGGAAATATGATTGAACTAGTGTTATGGAGTAATATTTAAATAGTTACTTATTCTTTATTTTTTCCTTTTAAAATGCATTATTTATTTGAAAATTCTTTTCTTTTTATTATTTTCAAATTCTAAATTGTTTCCCTCTCTCCTCACCCTCCAACTGAAAGAGAAAGCAAGCAATATGATATCAGTTATTCTTATGAAATCATGGAAAACATATTTCAATATTAGTGATACTTTTTTTTAAGTGAAAAAAAATAAGAAAGTAAGAAGTTTACACTTCAATTTTCACTCAGATATCACCAGTTCCTATGTGGAGTTTGATAGTATTTGTTCAACAGGAGTCTTTTGGAATTGTCTTGGTTCATTGCAGTGATCAGAGTAAGCAAGTCTTTCACATATGATCATTGTTACAACATTACTCTTACTATGCACAGTAATCTTCTGATTCTTTTAGTTTGTTTGCTTCAGTTCATAGAAATCTGTCCAGCTTTTTCTAAAATTATCTTGTTCATAAGGTGTTAGCATAAGAGTATTAAATACACACACACATACACACACATATAGAGCATTTTCGTTTTTCTTTGATCTACTTGGGTTACAGACTCAGTAGTGGTATTGCTAGGTAAAAGGGAATGCCCAGTTTTACAGCCCTTTGAGCATACTTGCAAATTGTTTTCTAGAATGGTTGAACTAGTTTGCAACTGTACCAGCATTGCATTAATGTCCCAATTTTTCCACATCCCCTCTAGCATTTGTCATTTGCCTTGTCTGTCATATGAGGCAATCTGGCAAGTATGAAGCAATACCTCAGAGCTGATTTAATTTTCATTTTTCTAATCAGTAGGGACTTAGACCATTTTAAAATTATAATTATTGATAGTTTGATGTCTTCTTCTGAAAACAGCCTGTTTATTTTCTTTCACCATTTATCAATTGAAGAATAAAGTCAAAATGAGGCCTTTATCAGAGAAATATATTTTATTTTCCCCCTACCACCATTTCCTGCTTTCCTTCTGATATTGACTGAATTAGTTTTGTTTGTGCAAAGACTTTTTAATTTAATGTAATCTATATAACCCAATTTACGCCCTGCAATATGCTCTTAACTCTTACTTGGTCATCAGTTTTTCTCTTATCCATGGATCTGATAGGTAAACTATTCCATACTCACCTAATTTTCTTATGGTATCATCCTTTATGTCTAAATATGTGCCCATTTGAACCATGTCTTTGTATACATTTTGTGATATTGTTTTAAACATAGATTTGCCAAACTACTTTAAATTTTTATGATCATTTTTTTTTAAATTAAATAGCACATTCTTGCTCCCATGGTTTGGATTTTGAGGTTTACTTATTTGTAACAATTTATGGTAATTTACTTCTGTATATTGTGTATCTAATATATTCCACCGATCTATCACTCTATTTCTTAACTAGTATCAAATTGTTTTGATGATTATCACTTTGCAATACATTTAGAAATCTGGTACTGCTAAGCCACATTCCTTCTTTTTTCCCCTCTATTTACTTGATATTCTTTAACGTTTTTCTTGCTGATAAATGTGATTATTGTCTTTTATACTGCATTAAATAACTTTTGGTAATTTAATCGATGAATTACTTTAGGTAGATTTTTTTTTTCATATTGGCTCAGCCTATTCATTAGCAATTACTCTTTCTTCATTTGTTTAAATCTTACTTTATTTGTATGAGAAGATTTTTTATATTTGTTTTTGTGTTGTTCATGGGGTGTTTGGGCAAGTAGTTTCCCAAGTATTTTATATTGCCTGCAGTTATTTTAAATAGAATTTTTTTTTATCTATTACTGATAGACTTTGTTAGTAATATGTACAAATGTTTATGATTTATGGGGCTTTGTTTTATATCCTGCAAATTCACTGAATTTGTTAATTATTTCAGTGAGGTTTTTAGTTGATTTGCAAGAATTCAGTAAGTATACCATCATATTGTCTGCAAAGAGTGTTAGTTTTCTTTCCTCATTACCTATTCTAATTCCTCCGATTTCTTTTTCTTCTCTTATTGTTATAGCTAATGCTTCCAGTAAATTATTGAATAACAGTGGTGATAATGAGTATTGTTACTTCATTACTGATCTTATTTGGAAGACAATTGGCCAATCATAGTTATAGAAAATTCTTGCTGATAATTCAAGATAGATAATACTTATTATTTTAAGGAAAGCTTTATTTATTTCTGTGACTTCTAGAATTTTTAATAGGAATGAGCATTGCTTTTCACCAAAAGTTGTTTTATTGTATCTCTTGAGATGATCATATGATATTAGTTGGTTTTATATAAATGTAGTCAATGGTGTTGATAGTTTTTGTAGTATTGGACCAGCCTCTCATTTCTGGTATAAATCTTATCTGATCACAGTGTATGATTTTTTGAGATGTCTTTGTGATCTCCTTGCTAGTATTTTATTTAAAGATTTGCATCAATATCGATTAAGGAAATTGTACTATTGTTTTCTTTACCTTGTTTTGCTCTTCCTGGTTAAATATCATATTTGTGCCCTAGAAAGATTGTAATGGGAATGTAAATTTGTAAGGTCTTCCCTGCCCCTAGGCTAAAGTGCACCAGGAGCCTGGGGTGGGAGGCTTGTTTTTCAGTAGATACTTCTTGATTGGCCAGTGAGTCAATAAGATTGTTACATTCTCTGAGCCAGGAGAAGGCTAAATAAGCCCTGATGTGTAGCTTTGTTTTGGGGCTCACTTTGAGAAGTGTTCTGTGATTTGATCTGGATTCTGGGAAGCCGTTGTCCAGAGCCTCCTGGCTTTGAAAAACCCAGCTGTTGAAACCCAGATGTTGATTTGGTATGGATGTAATGGTTGGACAGTTTGGAAAGCTGTCTACTTGTTCTGTTTCTCTGGCTTGATAATTCTGTCTGTATATTCTGAAGTTTGGGGTGCTAATCTCTTTCCCCTGAACTAGGTAAATGATACATGTTTGACTGATGAAAGTAAGCTTGTTAACCCATTTTGAGTTGCTTTGCTTTATCAAAGCATATCCAAGAACCTGTGTTGGCAGCCACCCTGGGAATGCTGGGGTGCTTGCTGCTACAAAGATTGAGTAGGATTCCTTTATTTATTCAAATAGTTTTTATGGTATTGAAGATATTTTTTTCTTTAAATGTTTGGTAGAATTCACTGATAAAACCATCTTACCCCAGGATTTATTTTCTTAGAGAGATCATTTTTGGTTAATTTAATCTAAGTATTTTTAAGATAGGGTTATTTAAGTGCTCTATTTCTTTTTCTACAATTTATATTTTTGTAAAATTTAATATATTTTTCTTAGGTTGTTAGATTTATTGGCATATAACCAGACACAATATCACCTAATAATTTCTTTAATTTCACCTCCCTTGGTGGTGAATTCACCCTTTTTATTTTTGAAATTGGTGATTTGCTTTTTCTCTTTCTTTTTTAAAATCAAATTAAATGATTTTTATTTACTTCACTGGTTTTTGTCATAAAAAAGCAACTGATTTTATTTATTAGTTCAATGGCTTATTTAATTTCAATTTTATTAATTTCTCTTTGGAATTTCTGGATTTCCATTTTTTTGTTTTATTGGGCACTTTTAATTTGTTCTTTTTCTATTTTTTTTTCATTTGTATGCCCAACTCATTAATCTGTTCTTTCCCAACTTTATTGATGTAAGTCCTTAGAGATATAAATTATCCCTTAAGTACACTTTCACAGCATCATAAATTTTTATGTTATCTCATTTTCTTATTCTCTTAAATTAAATTATTTATTGTTTATATGATTTATTCTTTGATGAGTTCCTTTTTAAGGTGTTAGCTTTCAATGAATTTTAATCAATGTCTCCATGAAACTTCATTGTGTGTGTGTGTGTGCGTGTATAGATAGATAGATAGATAGATAGATAGATAGATAGATAGATAGATA
>NW_027187314.1:5725632-5753349 GCF_028583685.1 Petaurus breviceps papuanus
ATAGATAGATAGATAGATAGATAGATAGATAGATAGATAGATAGATAGATAGATAGATAGATATAGATATAGATATAGATATAGACACATTGCATTATGGACTTCAGAGGATGCATTTAATATCTATGCATTTCTGGATTTGGTTTTGAAGTTTTTGAACCCTAATTCATGGTCAGTTTTTTTTTCTGAAAATATCATTTACAGTGGAAAAAATGTGTACTCTTCTCTATTTGTATTCATTTTTCTCTAGAATTCTCTCATGTCTAAATTTCCTAAAATTGTTTATATGTATTTGAATTCTTCCTCTTTTTTTTGTTTTCACTTTGCTAGTTCCGAGAGGCTAAAATTTAGGTACCTCTACATCCTTAGTGGAGTTCTACCTTCTATTTTCTCCTTTAATTCATTTTTTTTCTTTAAGAATTTGGATGCTATACCATTTGCTGCAGATATGCTTAGTATTAATATTAGTTTATTGCCTATAGTTGTTGTTTGCTGTTGAGTTGTTTCATTTGTGTCTAACTCTCAATGATATTATTTGGCTTTTCTTTATAAAGATATTAAAGTTGTTTGCCATTTCCTCATCCAGCACATTTTACATGTGAGGAAACTGAGGAAGCCAGGGTTATGACTTGTCAAATGTCACATAGTAAGTATCTGAGGGCAGATTTCAGCTTATGTCTTCCTAACTCCAGGCCTGGAAAAGTATTCACTGCATCACCTAGTTACTCCATTTTCTATGGTACCTTTAAACAAAAATATAGTTTCCTTGCTTCTCTCTTTTAATTAGGTCTATTTTTGTTTTTCTTTGTCAGAGATTATTATCACTAACCTGATATTTTTTTAACTTCCTCTAAATCACAATGGATTCTGCTTCAATCCTTATTTTTACTCTGTGTCTCTCTTTTTTAATGTATTTCTAGTAAACAACATATTGCCCTAATCTGGTTTTTAATTCATTTTGCTGTCCAGTTCTCTTTTATCAGGTGAATTAATTCCATTCACATTCACAGTTTTGATTACTAAGAATGGATTTCCCTTCCTGTCATTTTCCCCTTTTTATCCTTTCAGTCCATTAATCCCTCTGCTCAAAAGTATTTTTCTTCTGGCCACTGCCTCCCTTTTAACTTAACTTCCCTTCTATTGGTGCCCCACCTAAATCTTTATTCCTTTCTCCTGCTACTTTCTTTTAGAATGAAATATATTTCTATAGCCAATTGAGTGTGTATGTTATTCCCTCTTTTACCCAATTCTTAAGAAATTTTCAAGTTTTGTTTACCATCCCCATCTTTCTCTGCATTGTAAAAGCTCTTCTTTTAGCAGCTTTTTAAGTTGACATAATTTTTCTATTCTTGCACTCACTTCCTCCTTCTCCAAGTGCGATTCTCTTTACCCTTTACTTTTTTTTTATCATCTCCTCAAACTCAACTTAATCATGTGCCTTTTCTCTTTTTATACTCCTTTTTACTACCCTAATAATGGTAAGATTTTTAGGGCACTCAAGTATCATCTTTCCTTATAGGAATCTAAACAGTTTGATCGTTCTGAATCCCTTTTAATACCCTCTCATGTTAACTTTTTTTGTGTTTGTCTTGAATCTTGTGTTTGAATGTCAAATTTTCTATTCAACTCTGAATTTTTTTCTGAAGGAATGTTTGAGTCTTCTTTTTCACTAAATATCCATATCCAACCAAACACCCCAAAGGATTATACTTAGCTTTTTCTAGGTAGGTTACTCTTGGTTCTAACTCATGTTCCTTTATCTTGCAGAGTATCATATTATAGGCTCCCTTTAAGGTGGAACCACTAAATCATGGGCAATCCTGACTACAGTTCCAAATATTTAAATTGTTTCTTTTTCACTGCTTGAAATATTCTTTCTCTGACATGAAAAATCTGGAATTTGGTTATAATATTACTACAAGTTGAGGGGTGGAGCCAAGATGGCAGAGTAGAAGCAGGACCTGCCCTCTGCTCCTGCTTCCAACTTCCCCAGTCCTTGTAAAAAGGGGACTCTAAACAAACTTTGGAGCTGCAGAACCCGCAAAATGACACAGAAAAGCTAACCTCCCGCTGAGGACAGACCCACAGGCTGGGAGGTATCGGCCCTCTCAGTGCTCTGGGAGCCAAGCCCAGGCCCACACCCCAACTTTAGTCCCAGGGCAGGCCTGACCAGCCACCTTCTGAGGGACTCCAGATCAGCAGCAGCTGTGGCACTTTCCAGACTGATCAACACATAGATGCGAAGGACAAAGTGAGTGGTCAGTGCAGTCTGGACTTTGGGACCCAGTAAGTGGGAGTGCATGGCTTTTGCCCTAAGGGCAAGAAGCCACTGAGGCCCAGGCACAGCCAGCCAGTACCACTGGGAAGCTGGCCTACAGAGTGTAGGGGGACCAAGCACCAGTCTGAGGGGTAATTGCTCTTTCTTTAATCTGCTTGGATTTGGATTGCATTCTAGGGTGGAGGTCCTGGGGTGTATGTCCAGCTTGCCAGCGCGTGTGGAGACCTCAGGGAGGGTACCCATCCAATACCTCTCGCAACTAACAAAACCCCAGTGTTTGGGACAAAAGCTCCCCTGCCTGGTGGCAGAATCCTACTGTGGTAAAAAGCCCAGTGGTCAAGTGACTGAGGGGCTATATAACCAGGCAAAGGAAAGAAAACATACAGAAGATTCCAACATTACACTCCTATTTTGGGGAAAAGAAGGAGCAAAGCATGGAACAGGAGGAAGACAGTTAAGTCAGAACTCCGGCACCAAAAGCTTCAAAGGAAAATATGAACTGGTTATAGGCCATAGAGGACTTTAAGAAGCAGATAAGAGAAGTGGAGGAAAAATTGGGAAGAGAAATAAGAACAAGGCAAGAAAGTTATGAAATGAGAGTCAATAGCCTGATTGAGGAAAATAACACTTTAAAAAACAGACTGATTCAAATGGCAAAAGAGGCTCAAAAAGGCAACGAGGAGAAGAATGCCTTAAAAACTCGAATTTGCCAGATGGAAAAATAATCTCAATGAGGAGAGTCATGGCTTCAGAATTAGATTGGAGCAAATGGAAACTAATGACTTTATGAGAAATTAAGATGCTGTTAAACAGATCCAAACAAATGAAAGAACAGCAGGCAATATGTAATATCTCATGGGAAAAACCGCTCACCTGGAAAATAGATCCAGAAGAGATAATTTAAAAATTATTGCACTACCTCAAAGCTGTGATCAAAGTAAAAACCCAGAAATCATTCTCCAGGAAGTACTCAAAAAACTACCCTAATATTTTAGAATCAGAGGGCAAAATAGAGGTTTAAAGAATCCACCAATTACCTCCTGAAAGAGATCCCAAAAGGAAAACTCCTAGGAATATTATAGCCAGGTTCCGGGATTCCCAGATTAAGGAGAGCATATTACAAGCAGCCAGAAAGAAACAATTTGAATATTGTGGAAACACACATAACCCAGGATCTGGCAGCTTCTACACTGAGGGATAGTAGTGCTTGGAATATGATATTCCAGAGGTCAAAGGACCTGGGATTAAAAACAAGAGTCACCTACCCAGCAGAACTGAGTATCATATTTCAGGGGAAAATATGGTCATTCAGTGGAATAGAGGACTTTCAAGCATTCTTGTGGTAAAAACCAGAGTTATACAGAAAATTGGACATTCAGGTACAAGAAGGAAGAGATGCATGAGAAGGTAAACAGGGAAAAGAAATCATAAGGAACTTATAGAAGTTGAACTATTAACATTTTGTGAGGGTTATGGGATTTAAAGATCTTCCATGCCCCATTGGACTTGCTGATGTAGCAGGAAGGGGCGGAGCAAGAGGAAGCAGAAGCCAAGCTAGAGTTCCTGCAGTGGCTAGCAGTGGCAGCAACGACGGCAGCAGCAGAGACAGCAGCAGTGGCAGCACTTAGCCCTTTTTGAGTCAGCAGGAATTTCTGCTAAGGACTCCTGCTGAGGACTGCCGGGGGCTGGAGCTGCTGGGAGCATGCTTCCTGGACACTGGGTGGTTGCTGTGAGTGGGGAGAGGAGGACCTTTGCCTGAGGTAGCCTGTTCTGTTTTAAAGGCTTGAGAATGTGGGTGCTTTCTACTTTATCTACCTGTGCCAATTTCATAACTACTCTGATGGCTTTCACTTTCTGGTTTTGGGACTCAGTCTTTTGGTATCTTAATAAATTTTATAGCTTATTCCCCCATATGGCAAGCCTGATATATTTTGTGACTGATAACTTCATCAGCATATTTGTAATTTCCATTGGCATTGTGAATATTGCATTGCTGATACATTTGGCGACGAGGATGGGATCACAAAATGTCAGGCCTCTATTTGGAAGCAGTGGGGCTTTAGAGGGAGAAATGGCTATTCCAGGATGGGAGGATTTGCCTTATTTCTCTCTACCCATAGAATGGGCCAAAAGCACAGGGCCCTGTGAAAACTGGGGACCAAGGCTAAAAGAGGGAGAACCTGGAGATTTGGAAAGATGTTTGCAAGGAATACCCATAAAACAAGGCAAAGAACTGGCAGGAGTGTGCAGGAGAGGCTGGGTGCTGCTAACAAATGATCACCTTATGTGTAAAAGTAGGGATAAGATGCTGGAGGAAAGATCTTGGATGCCCAGGGAGTCAGCGGGTTTGCCTGAGGATTCTTCTGCGTCATTGCATTCAGAAGAGCAAACTGCAGGGACTCATGTGGTCCAGGAGCAAGTTACTGTTCATGTAGCTAAAAGGAAGCAAAAAACTAGCAGAAGGAATGTGCATGCAGCTTTTGTATAGGCTGGGCAGAGTTGCCCTGAGACCTTCCAGGAGAATGTGTGTGAGGAGAATGGTGCAAGGTTAAATGAGGAGTCTCCTAATGTAGAAGCTCTCCCGATACGAAGAAGAAGGCAGGAGAACCACCTGGGTAAAACAGAGTCCAGGGATATAATTGAGGATTTCACTCAACAGGAGATCACTGATATATTGAGTAGATTTACCCAAAGAATGGGGGAGTATTTAGTGTCTTGGATAGTAAGAATCACTGATGAAGGCACCGGAAGAATAACACTGGACAATGAGGACTGTTTAAAATTCATAAGTATCAGTCAGAATCCTTTTGTACACCAAGCTTTTAGGGATCACCATATGCAAGGAGGTAATAACAAAACTAATTTTCTAGCTTTAGCTACAGAGGGATGCAAAAAGCAATATCCTACTGAATCTATGTGGCCTAGGGGAGACAGACCCTGATATTCACTTAGAGACTATGAGAAAGCTAAAGGAGTTGGTAATGAAAACTGCTATCATGATTGGAGATGCAAATGCTTATTATGATACCCTCCTAGGAGTTCCTCATAGAAATATCATAGTGAAGACAGCTCCTCCTGCATATAAGCACCCAATTCTGACTCTATTAATTGGAGAAATAGGGCAACCTCTTTCAGAGGTGCTGGATAAGATTTCACAATTAAGAGATTTAGGTGAATGGGAAAAAGACAAATTGCCTAGAGAGAAGAGTAAACAGCCAGAGGATTCAGAGACAAAATAGACCAACAAGAAGGGAACTGTTTACTGCTCTATTAAGAGCAGGGGTGGACTTTAGAAGAATAGATGATATTCCAACTGAAGAGCTGCATAAGCTGTACCAAGAAAAGGTACTTAGCATTAGAATGAACAGGGAAGCAGGAACCACCCCTGCAGGTGTTTCTGAATCTGAATCTTTGTATCCAAGTTTGCCCCACCTTCAGGGGGAATAGGAGATAGGCCAAGCCACAGCCCAGATAAAAGAAATATGCAGAAGAGATTGCAGACCCCATATTGATTTAACAATATATTGTAAGAATGGATCAACTATTGTGACTAGGGCGCTGCTTGATACTGGGGCTGAGGCCACACTTATCTATGGAAACCCTGATAAATTTAAACATGGAACTCCTATTACCATCACAGGTCTAGGAGGGGCTGAAATATCAGCCAGACAAGTTAAAATAACAATGAAAATTGGGCAGTTACCTAAGAAAATATACTGTGGTTGTACCCATTCCTGAATACATCATTGGAATAGATGTATTGAGAGGCATGACTCGGAATTTACGTGAAGGGAGATACCAATTTGCTTTGAGGAAGATAGGAATTAATACAGTTTTAGTGGGAAAACTAAAAATGGACCCAATCACTTTACCTGAAGCTTCTGAAGTAATTACTTTAAAACAGTGTCGTATGCCAGGTGGGCAAGAAGAAATTACCACTACTACAAAGGAATATGTTGAAGCAGGAGTGTTAGTTCCTGCAACCACAAGATGGAATAATCCTGTCTGGCCAGTAAGAAAATCAGATGGGACATGGAGAATGACTGTGGATTATAGACGGTTGAATAAGATGACTCCTTCTTTGTACGCTGCTATTCCAGATACCATCACCTTAATAGAAAGGATCCAGACATATGATGGGACTTGGTATGCAGTTATTGACTTGGCAAATGCCTTCTTCACCGTCCCAATAGACCCTAAACAATGGGACCACTTCACTTTCACTTGATAGGGTAGAAAATATACTTTCACCCACTGGCCACTGTAATGTAATGTAATGCCGAGGAAAGGCAACTTCCCAAGTTTCAGAATACCAGCATAGGTGCTCTCCATTTTATTCAGTGACAAATTAAGAACAGAGAAGATCAAAATATGACATCATTCAAAATACAGCATTTACTAAGAGTGATTAAATTATCTCCAAGTACTACCCCACCCCAGGACCTTACATTCATTCAATCAATTAGAAAGTCACTGTTCTAAGTTCTACTCCATCCCTAGGCTGTACCTTCATTTAGTTCATCATAAAACCCTTCTTTTCAAATGGAGATTAGTTTCCAAACATAAGTAAAGTACATTCATTTGTTCAACCATAGAACACAAAAAGGTCAAAAGTTCCCCACCCCTGGATCACAATTTAATCTGCCCCAGAGTTACATCAAGTATAAGCACAGCACTTAATACCCAAATGCAGGTCTTTTCTTCATCTTGACAAGAGGCAAGTTCTCAGCAATCTTAGTTCCTGGGGAGACAAGGCTTAGCAAGGCCACAAAATACATTGCCAGTCTCTTCATTAATTCATCCTCTGTCTGCAGAACCATCCTAGGACCCTTGAAAACATTAGCAAAACCCTCTCCCAGGATTTCTGTAAACATACAACAAGAAAATCCTTCTTCAGGGCTTCTAAACCAACAGAAAGGTTCCCAGACCCCTGCAACAACAGCACTGTCCTTCACCAGTGGACAGTATTCACTCTCTGTCTGCAGGACAGTCTCAGGAGCTCTTAACCAACAGCCAGGTTCCAGGACTTTTTCAACAACAGGACTGTCTTTCACCAGTGGACAAATCTGGCAAAACAACATCAAAACAGACAGAGAAAGTACCAGCAAAACAGCCATGTCTCCTCAGACCTTGGCAGCTCTCTAGGGGCAGGTCTCCAAAGTCCAGGGCAATTCAAAGTGGCCCTCATCAATGCTCTCAGTCTCTCTCTGCCTCCACGAGGGTGCTGCTTCCAAAAAGTTCTTCTGCCTCTCTCTTATGTCTCTGCAAATCTACGTCACCAACTCCTCCCAGGTCAGGATTTTCTTTTCACATCAACAAGTCCATTCCACAGGTGGGATTAACAAGCTCTGGGTTTTAACACAATCAGTTTGAAAACCAAGCCAATACAGGGGGATCTTTATATTCCATTAGTATCACAGCCACAAGGGTACATACATAACCCCGCTATTTGTCGCAGGATTGTGGCTGAAGATTTGGATGAATTAAAGCTACCTGGTATACAGCTTACCCACTACATTGATGTTATCATGATACAGGAAAAAGATGTGAAAGAAGTGGAAAGGAGTTTGACCCTTCTAATTGAGTATATGAAAAGTAAAGGGTGGGAAATTAACCCTGCAAAGGTTCAAGGACCCGCTCAAAATGTGAAATTTTGGGGTATGCAATGGAACAAGGGGCTACGGGAGATTCTTCCTCAAGCCCGACAAAAGATTCAGGATTTTCCTACCCCTACCAATAAGAAGGAGGCCCAAAAGTTCATAGGATTGTTTGGATACTGGAGGCACCACATTCCACATTTGGGAGAGATTTTAAAACCTTTATATAGAGTCACACGAAAGAAATATGAATGTGATTAGGGACTTGAGCAGAGTAAAGCTTTTAAAGAAGCCAAAGCTGCTATACAATTGGCCCTAGATTTGTGGCCCATGCAAAATGGTCCAGTGGAATTGCAAGTGACTGTACAAGGTGATTATCCAACCTGGAGCTTATGGCAAAAACAACAAAGCCAAAATGTACCTTTGGGATTTTGGTGTAGGAAACTCCCTTCATCTGGAGTCCAGTATACACCTTTTGAAAGCAATTGTTAGCTGCATATTGGGCTTTGGTTGAGACTGAACAACTGACTCTAGGCCATGAAGTGATATTAAGACCTGGAATCCCAATTATGACCTGGGTAATGAGTACCCCAGCTTCTCACAGAATTGGACATGCCCAAGAGGCTAGTATAATCAAAAGGAAGTGGTATATTCAAAATAGAATGAAAACAGGCAAAAGCGGAGCCTCTGCTCTACATGAATCTATAGCAAACATAGAAATTGAGAGGAATGACACACCCCCTGAGCTAAAGCAACAGTTGGTACAGTCTACTGTAAAATGGAATGAGGGATATGATGTATTAACTGAGGAACAAAAGAGACATGCATGGTTTACTGATGGGACAGCAAAATATTTTGGGCAAAAAAGACATTAGAAAGCAGTGGCCTATAACCCATGTACTAGAAGGACTTTGGAAAGTACTGGGATAGGTGCAAGTAGCCAATATGCTGAACTTATGGCAGTATATCAAGCCATCAAAATAGAACAAGGAGGACAGTGTCATATATTCACTGATTCATGGGTGGTAGCTAATGGGTTAGCTACATGGATGCCCATGTGGAAAAATGAAAATTGGGAAATTCATGGCAAACAAGTCTGGGGCGAAGAATTATGCGAAGATATCTGGAACATGTCTTTGGTCACTGACTTGTCAGTTTTTCATGTAGATGCTCACGTGGCCCCCACCACACCAGAATGTGAGTACAATGCTCATGCTGATCGACTGGCAAAGATTGCTACTGAACATATTGTCCCTACTTTGACAACAACTGATGATTCAGTATTAGCAAAATGGGTCCACCAAACAGCAGGCCATTTGGGGATCCAGGCCACACACCAGTGGGCACAAGATTGAGGTATTAGTATCTCTCATTCACTGTTAAAACAGATAGCAGAAGAATGTTATATATGTCAATTGGAAAAGGAGCGAACTGTTCCTCAGGTAGTAACTGGAGAGATAGCAAGGGGAAAATTCCCAGCCCAAATCTGGCAAATAGATTATATTGGTCCACTACCACTGCATAAAGGATGCAGATTTATATGTACTTTTGGTGACACCTATTCAGGTGTACTAGTAGCTTGTCCTTATAAGAATGCAACCCAGAAAAACACTTGTAAAACTCAAGGTCTCATAAGTCTATATTATGGAACCAATGCAGATTCAAAGTGACAATGGGTCACATTTCAAAGGCAATGAAATAAAGAAATATCGTATACTGAAAAATATAGAATGGATATATCATATTCCATATTATCCAGAAGCATCTGGGTTAATTGAAAGAATGAATGGATTGCTGAAAGAACAGTTGAGGAAGTTAAGTTCCAATAATTCATATCAACATTGGAAGGATAATTTGTTCATGTCTTTGCCTAATTTGAATAATAGACCATTGGGAGGAAGTACACCTCTAGCCAGAATGATGACCCCCATTCTCCAAATTAGAAAACAACAAACACATAAGATCCCAAATATTGAGTATTGGACCTTGAGGCCAGATGTCCCAGCACCGTACCCAGGACCACCTGGTTCGGTGGAGTATGATTTACATCATTTAGAGGACTTTTGGTTGGACAGAAAAGAAATAAGAAAAATCTCCACTGGGATATGCATAAGAATCCCTGAAAATCACTTTGGACAGATTTTATCCAAATCAGGATTAGCAGCTCAAGGAATACATGTATTGGCTGGAGTAATAGATTCTAATTATCAAGGAGAAATTGTAACATTCCATAATTTAGATGAAGGGCCCATACATATCCACAAAAAATGATAGGATAGTTCAAGTGATTATCGTTCCTTGTAGAACAATACCACTTGTAAAAACTGACCCTCCTTTCAAAATAACTGTCAGAGGAACTGAAGGATTTGGTTCTACTGATAGAATAAAATCAGGAGCTAAAGTATGGGTAAAACGGAGGCCAGATGATGTTCCAAAAGCTGCAGAGATTATAGCACATTGGAGGGATAATATTGTAACTATTGTTTATTCTGGAGAAGATGATTACAAAATTGTACCCTTAACTCATTTATTCTACCTTGAGTGAGGCTACAATAGTCTGGTTATTTTCTCATTGCTTCTTGATTTTTTGTCCGTTCACCTTGTTTGCTAGATTTGTGCCCGCAGGCTTGGTACCCTCCACCTGTACATCCCTGATAGCTTAAGCTGTATGTCACCCCCTGTCTGCAACTGTGATGTGTCACCCTTAAACCTGGAATCAAGCATATTAAGAACTGACCTCTCAAATGGAACCCCTTAGGACAGGGACAGCTCCACATCCAATTTCAGCAGCAAGTAGCTATGGAAGAAGAGAACTTCACCCCTTACCACAAGATTTGGGGGCCCCATTTGTTCAGGGTGGGGGGAATGATGGGGAGCTTGTGCTCAAAACCCACCCTAAAATATGGTTTTCTGTGTTTATTGTGTACTATTCTTTTATATTGTTGTGAAATTTTCTTGACACCAGTTATTCCTACTGTATTTTTGCCAAGTAAGGGACATGAAAGATCTTGGGGCCGAATGTAAGGGTTATGGGATTTAAAGATCTTCCATGCCCCATTGGACTTGCTGATGTAGCAGGAAGGGGCGGAGTAAGAGGAAGCGGAAGCCAAGCTAGAGTTCCTGCAGTGGCTAGCAGTGGCGGCGACGGTGGCAGCAGCAGCAGCAGAGTCAGCGGCAGTGGCAGCGCTTAGCCCTTTTTGAGTCAGCCAGAATTTCTGCTAAGGACTCCTGCTGAGGACTGCCAGGGGCTGGAGCTGCTGGGAGCACGCTTCCTGGATGCTGGGTGGTTGCTTTGAGTGTGGAGAGGAGGACCTTTGCCTGAGGTAGCCTGTTCTGTTTTAAAGGCTTGAGAATGTGGGTGCTTTCTACTTTATCTACCTGTGCCAATTTCATAACTACTCTGATGGCTTTCACTTTCTGGTTTTGGGACTCAGTCTTTTGGTATTTTAATAAATTTTCTAGCTTATCCCCCCATATGGCAAGCCTGATATATTTTCTGACTGATAACTTCATTAGCATATCTGTAATTTCCATAGGCATTGTGAATATTGCATTGCTGATACACATTCCTACATGGAAAAAAAAATAACTATAATGTATGAAACTTTTCTCAATAGTTGAAGGGAATAGAAATATATATATATAGTGTATATATATACACATATGTGAGGGTATGTGGGCATATGAATACATATGTGAATGTGTGTACATATATTTAGGGGTATACATAGATAGAGGGCACAGGACCAATTTAACAGGAAGGGATCATATTTAAAAGGTGAAATTAAGAGGTAACAGAGGAATATAATGAGAGGATATGGGGAGAGACAGAATGGGGTAAACTATTTCATACAGAAGAGGCAAGGGGAAATGTTTATAATGGAGGGGAAATATCGGGAGGCAAAAGGGAATGAGTTAACTGTATTCCCATTGAATTTGGCTTGAGAAGGGAATGAAATACACACTAAATAGGGTATCTTACTCTACAGGAGAGTAGGTGGGAAGAGGATGAGAGGGGAGATGATGGAAGGCAGGGCAGATTGGGGGGGAGGGGTGTTGGAAGCACCCACTTTTTAAAATGGATGGGATCAAAGTAGAGAATAGAAGTGGGAGGTGGGATAGGAGGGAGCGAAATATAGTCAGTCTTTTACAATATATCCACTGTGTTATTGTTTTGCATTAGCCACACATGTACATCCTATTCTGAACTGCTTATCTTCCCAGTACAGGTGAGTGACAAGGGAGGAAGGGAATGAATCTGGAATTGAGTGTTTTAACATCAAATATTCAAATATTTGTGTGTATATATACATACATACATACATACATGTGTGTGTGTGTGTGTGTGTGTATACTATTATCAATACTATTTTACATGTAATCGGGAAATAAGATATACAGTCACTGGGGCATAGAGATCCACTGGAAAAATCAAAAGGGCTATCAGAAAAAATATGCGAGAGAGCAGATTGGAGGAGGGGATATCCTGTGGGACTGCTATTTTTTTGGGAGGGGGGGTATGGGAAAAATAGGTAGAAAATTTGTAACTCAAAATCTGGCGGAAATGAATGATGTAAATCAGAAGTTAATAAAGCATTTGAAAAAAATATTACTGCAAATTTTATTTTGGGGATCTCTTTCAGGAGGTGATTGATGAATTATTTCAATTTTTATTTTATCATCTAATTCTAAGATACAAGAGAAAATTTACTTGATAATTTCTTGAACTATGATGTCTAGGCTCTTTCTCTGATCATAGCATCCACGAAGTCCAGTCACTCTTAAATTATTTCTCCTTAATCTTTTTTTCTTGGACAATTGGTTTTCTGATTAGATTTCACATTTTACCTAATTTCTTTTCTTTTTTTGCTTTCTTTTGTTGTTTCTTGCTGTCTCATGTTGTAATTAGCTATCAGTTTACTAAATTCTAATTTTTAAGAACTTATTTTCTTTGCTTAGTTTTTGATTCCTTTTTTTTTCCATTTGACATATTCTGCTTTTTAAAGAGTTCTTTCCTTCAGTGAATTTTTGCACTTCTTTTTAACATTAGACCAATTCTATTTTTAAGACAAACTTTTTTCAGTATATTTGTGTGTCTTTTACTAAGGTATCAATTTTTTTTAAGCAATTGGGGTAAAGTAACTTGCTCAAGGTTACACTGCCAATTATTTCTGGGTGAGGTGCTAAGTATCAGAGCCTGGATTTGATCCCCAGATCATCCCGACACTGAGGCCAGTGCTCTTACTCACTGAGCCTCCTGGCCACCCCTAAGCAATTGGGGTTAAGTAACTTGCTCAAGGTTACATGGCCAGGTGTTTCTGTGTGGATGCAAAGTATCTGAGCCCGGATTCGATCTCCCGGTCATCCAGACACTGGAGCCAGTGCTCCTACTCACTCTGCTACCTGGCCATCCCTCAATTCGTTTTTAATATATATATATTTTAATATCACTTATTTCTTTTTCCAATTTTTCTCTATTTCTCTCATCTTTTCCTTTGATACTCCCAGGAATTCTTATTGGGTTTCCATTTAATTGACTTTTGCTTTGAGGTTTTGTTTGTAGCTATTTTCTTGTTATCATTCTATGCTACCTTCTATGCTGCTTTCATACTACCATAGTACCTGTTTATGGTCATATTCTTTTTTTGTTCACTTTTCCAGAATATTCCTATAATGTAAAAATATTTCCATATTATAGTAGTTGTGGAAGAAGAGATAGATCAAAAGGAAAAAATAATACAAAAATACTAAAGTAAGTAAATATGTATATATTTCAACTTACATTCAGAATCCGTCAGTCCTTTATCTGGATGTGGATAACATTTTCCTTCCTGAGTCCTTTGTACTTGCTTTAGATCATTGTGTTCCTGAGAAGAGCTGAATCATTCATAGTTGGTTATGACATAATGTTGCTGATACTGTGTGCAATGTTTTCCTTTTTCTACTAATTTCATTTTTATCACTTCATGCAAGACTTTTCAGGTTGTTCTGAAACCTGCCTGTTAATCATTTCTTATTACACAATAGTATTTCATTACCATTCATAGCTCAGAGCTTGTTCAGCACTTTTCAAATTGATGAGCATCCCCTTAATTTCCAAAATTTTATCACTACTAATAGAGCTGCTATAAATATTTTTGCACTTGTAAGTCCGTTTTTTTTTCCTTTTTAATGATCTTTTTGAGATACAGAGTATTATGATACTATTATAATTATTATTATTGTATTATTATTGCTGGGGCATGCAGAGTTTTATAGTCCTTTGAGCATAGTTCCAGATTACTCTCTGGAATGGTTAAATCAGTTGTCAACTCCACCATGTGTATTAGTGTTCCAATTTTATTAGATTTTCTTGAACATATATCAATTTACTTTTTTTTGCCATATTAGCCAATCTGATAGGTGTGAGATGGTTCCTCAGAGCTGTTTCAATTTACATTTCTCTAATCAAAAAGAATTTAGAGAATTTTTTCATATACCTACAGATAACTTTGATTTATTTATCTGAAGACTGCCTGTTCACATCTTCTGATCATTTATCAATTGGAGAATGGCTTGTATTCTCATAAATTTGACTCAGTTCTCTATATATTTGAGAACTAAGGCCTTTATCAGAGACACTTGCTGTAAAGATTGTTTCCCAGCTTTTTCTGTTTTCCTTTTAATCTTGGTTGCATTGTTTTTCTCCCACTTAAAAGTATTTTATTTTTGCAAATTACATGTAAAGATTGCTCTTTATAAGACCTTGAGTTCCAATTTTTTTTTCTGTCTGTCCCTTCCCTCCTTCCTCCCAAACCAAGACAGCAAGCAATCTTACATAGTCTATACATGTGCAATTGTATCAAAAATGTTCCCCATTAGTCATGTTCTGAAAGAAGAACCAGAACAAAGGAGAAAAGCCATGAGAACAAAAGAGAAAAACCATGAGAAAAAAAAAGAGAAAATAGTATACTTTAAACTGAAGTCAAACTCTAAGGTTTTTTTTTTTCCCCCTCTGAAAATGGATAGCAGTTTCCATCATGAGTCTTTTGGAATTGCCTTATATCATTGTATTGCTGAGAAGAGCTAAGTCTGTAAAGCTCGTCAACATGCTATGTTGCTGTTACTGTGTACAATATTCTCCTGAGTTCTTCACTCACCATCTTTTTTTTTTCTGAAGTCTTTCTGCATATCATTTCTCATACACAATAATATTCCGTTGCATACACATACTACACTTGGTTCAGCCATTCCCCATTTAATGGGTATCCTCTCAATTTCTAATTTGTTGCCAACACACCACACACACACACACACACACATGCACATGTGCACACAAAACCTATTATAAATATTTTTTACATCTGGGTCCTTTTCCCTTTGTAATGATCTCTTTGGGATACAGACCTGGTAGTGGTATTGCTAGATTAAAGAACATGCACTGTTTGATAGACCTTTCAGAATCGTTCCAAATTGCTCCCCAGAAGGGTTGGATCAGTTCACAGCTCCACCAACAATGCATTAGTTTCCAGGTTTCCCATGTATTCTCCAACATTTATCATTTTCCTTCTCTGTCATTTTAACCAATTAGATGGGGATGAATTGGTACCTCAGAGTTGTTTTAATTTGTTGACATTGGGTTTTTTGTATAAAAGCTTTTTTTTAATTTAATATGATCCATTCCATATGTCCTAATCCTCTCTGGATCTTATTTGGTGATGAATACCTTCTCTCCCAAAAATCTTACAATTAGACAATTTCTTGTTCTTTTAATTTTATTACTTCATTGTCTATGGTACCTTTTAGTAAGATGCATTTCATTATCTCTTTTATTAGCTCTGTATTTACTATTTTTAAAATTTGTTTTAAATTTGTATAAAATATTTTATTTATTTATTTTAAATTTTCAACATTCATTTCCACAAGATTTTGAATTACAAATTTTCTCCCCATCTTTCTCCTACCCCCACCTCAAAATATCAAGCCTACTGAATCCCCCTTTCCCCAGTCGGCTCTCTCTTATATCCTCCTCAGTCCCACCCCCCCCCCAAAAAAAATTTCTAGTAGGACAGGATGGATTTCTGTACACCAGTGCCTGTATATATTTTTTCTTAGTTGGAGGTAAAGAAAGATTTTTTTTAATATGTTTTAAAACTTTGATTTCCAAATTCTCTCTCTTCTTTCCTCCTCATCCACACCTACTCTGAAGACAAGCATTTTAATATAGGTAGTACTTGTATAGTCATGCAAAACGTTTACATAGTAGTTATATTGTAAGAGACTAACTGTATTTCCCTATGTCCACTCTTACCCCAAAATTATTCTTTTTTTTTCTTCTTTGACCCAGTTCCTTTTCAAAAGTGTTTGCTCCTAACTACCCTCTCCCCCAGTTTGACTTCCTTTGTATGATCTCTCTCTCTCTCTCTCTCTCTCTCTCTCTCTCTCTCTCTCTTTCTCTCTCTCTCTCTCTCTCTCTCTCTCTCTCTCTCTCTCCCTTTCTCTTTGCCTTTTGGAGAGCAATTGGGGTTAAGTAACTTGCGCAAGGTTACACGGCTATTTTATTTTGTGTGTGTATGTGTGTGTGTGTGGGGGGGTGTTATGTGTCTGAGGTCAGAACCAGACTCAGGTCCTCCTGATTCCAGGGCTGGCGCTTTACTCACTGTGCCACCTAGTTGCCACTAATATTTCTTCTCTTATGCTGTTTTCCCCTAATTTTCAACAGGGTAACATACCCAATTGATTGTGTATGTAAATCCCTCCTTAAGAAAAATTCAATGAGAGTAAGGTTTATTCACTACTATTCACCTTCTTGGTCTTCCCCTCCATTGTAACAGTTTTCTCTTGCCTATAAAAGATACGAGATAATCTTGCATATAAAAGATATGAGATAATTTACCCTATTCTATTTCTCCCCTTTTCCTTCTTTCATTATATTTTTCTCTCAACTCTTAATTTTATTTTTTAGGTATCATCCCTTCATATTCAACTCTTGAATTTGGCTATAAAATTCCTAAGAGTTTTCTTTTTGGGATCTTTTTCAAGAGAAGAATTCTTTCAATTTCTATTTTGCCTTCTGGTTCTATAATATCAGGGCAATTTTTAAATAATGGCTTTCAGTTAGCCCAATAATCTTTGAATTATATCTCCTGGAACTATTTTCCAGGTCATTTTTTTTTCCAATGAGATATTTCACATTTCCTTCTATTTTTTTTTCATTTGTTTCTATGTTATATTATATCTTGATTTCTCATAAGTCTTTAGCTTCCATTTGAGGCATTCTAATTTTGAAGGAATTATTCTCTTCAGTGCGATTTTGAAATTCCTTTTCCATCTGGGCAATTCAGCTATTTGAAGCATTCTTCTCCATATTGTCTTTTTAGACTGCTTTTGCCATTTCTGTTAGTCTATTTTTTAAGCTGTTATGTTCTTCAGTATTATTTTGGGTGTCCTTTAGCAGTCTGTTCACTTGCTTTTCATAATTTTCTTGCATCATTCTTATTTCTCTTCCACATATTTCCTCCACTTCTCTTACTTGATTTTCAAAATCCTCCTTGAGCTCCTCCATAATCTGTAAGCAGTTCATATATTTCTTGGAAACTTTTTATGTAAGAGTTTTGACTTCTTATGGTTTAATTTTTTGATAGTTTTTGTCCCCCCCAAAAAGGATTCTATGGTCTGTTTGTGCTTCCTCTGCTTGCTCATCTTGCCAGCCAATTACTTGACTTTTTGAGCTCTTTGCCACAGTAGAACTCTGCCTCCAGAGTCAATAGTGCTGTGTACCATATTGCTGGGGTTCTTGTAGTTGTCAGATGTCTGACAGGTATTAGAGGTGGTTTGACCAGGAGCTCAGCCAAGTTCCAGCTTTTACTCTGCCATCTTGGCTCTACCCCCCTCTGGTTTTGCTTTTACTCTTGTCTAAATTCAGCATTACTACCCTTGATTGTTTTTAACTTCAGCTGAAGCAAAATATCTTTGCTCCAACTCCCTACCTTTACTCTGTGTGTGTCTTTTTTCTTCAAGTGTATTTCTTGTCAGCAATGTATTTTAGGATTCTGTGTTTTTGTTTGTTTGTTTGTTTTTTTTTTAATGCACTCTGCTTTCTGTTTCTGTTTTATGGGAGAGTTCATCCCATTCACAGTCACAGTTATGATCAGTAACTGTGTATTTGCTTCCATCCTATTCTTTCCATACTGTCTCTTTTTTCACCCTTTCCTACCTCTCCAGTGTTTTGCTACTATTTACCACCTCCCTTGAAGATCTGTCCTCTCTTTTGCAGGCTAAAACTCCTCCCCTCCCCTTTACTTAAACTTCTTCCCTTGTACTTTCCTTTCAGGTAAGATAAATTTCTATATTCAACTGATGATCTATATTATTCCCTCTATCAGCCAATACAACTAAGAATAAAGTAAAAGCAATGCTCATTGCCCACCCTCCCATCTTCTCCACTGTAAGGTCTTTCTCACCTCTTCATGTGAGAAAATTTACTCCCATTCTACTTCTCTCTTCGTTTTGCACCAATTGTACTCCTCTTTCTCTCATTCCCTAATTATTTTTTATGTTATTCCCTCAAATTCACTTCATAAAGATACCTTCTATGTATTTTCCTTTTATCTATACTGATAGTTATACAATTATTCATTTACAAGTGTCTTCTTTCCATGCTGAAATGTGAATAGTTTAGCTCTATTGAATCCCTTCTTTTTTTTTTAACTGTTTATACTTTTCTTGGTTCTTAATTTTGGATGTCATATTTTCGGTTTAGTTGTTCTCTTTTCCTCATGAAGGTTTGAAAAACTTCTATTTTTTGAATAGCCTTTTTCCCTTGAATGTATTATGCTTACTTTTGCAGTGTAAGTGATTCTTAGTTGCAGTTCTAGTAACTTTAACTTTTGGAATATACTGTTCTGTGATATCTGATACTTTAATGTTGCAGCTGCCAAATCCTGTGTGATGCTAATTGTCAGTCTCAGATTTTTTTTTTTTTCTGGCCAATTTGTAGTATATTTTTTTCCTTGACTCAATAGTTTTGAAATTTGATTATATTGTTCTTCAGGATTTTATTTTTTTTATTTTGGGACCATTTTCCTGAGGTCATCTGTGGATTCTTTCAATGCCTATTTTGACCTCTAGTTCTAGGATATCAGGGCAAATTTCCTTGATAATTCCTTGAAAGAAGCTGTCCAGGTGCTCCTTTTAAGTATAGCTTTCAAATAGTCCAACAATTCTGATACTATCTATCCTGGATATATTTTCCAGGTCTGTCCTTTTTTCCATGAGGTATTTTGCATCTTCTTCCATTTTTTTCCTTCTTTTCCATTAGTTTGATTAATTCATGATATCTCATATTGTCATTAATTCCACTTGCCCAATTCTAACTTTTAAGATATTGTTTTCCTCAATTAGTTTTTGTACCTTTTTCATTTGGCCAATTGTACTTTGTCAGGAGTTGTTTTCTTCAGTATCTTTTTGTATCTCTTTTTCTTTTTGGATAATTCTACTTTTTAAAGCAATTTTCTATGCTGTTGACTCTATTTTTACAACTCTCTTGAATCACTCTGATTTATTTTCCTTTTTTTTCTTTTACCCTTCTTATATGATTTTAAAACTCCTTTTGGAGCCCTTGCTTGAGTTCTTTTTGGTAGAGAGAGCACTTCCCATTTTTCTTTGGGGTTTTGCCCATAGATTTAAACATTGTAGTCCTCTTTTGAGTTTGTGTCTTGGTCTTTCCTGTCACCATAAGAAATTTCTATGGTCACATTTTGTTGTTTTTGTTGGATTTTGCTCATTTTTTGCCTGTTCCTTTTCTTTTAAATTTGAGCTCTGATCAAAGGGTGGAAAACACAATCTTCTTGTGGCTTCTTGTGCTGGTGACTACAAGCCCAGGCTCTTTACCTGATGTTGCACTGATGCTCTGAGATCCCCAGAGGGACCTTTGTGTCTGGTGCTCTGCTAATTGGATGTGGTGGGGGATTACTGGTGCTTCTGGAGGACATAAGTTTCTGGCAGCTTACCTGCTGATAAGGTGCTAGTGGTTGTCTCTGGAATGTACCCTCTGGGTTTTTTTCTGCTTTTCTGCATGGCTACAATGAAGCATGTGTGGATCTGGCCTCTGGAGGTTGCCTGTTTGGCCAGAACTCTGCTGAAGGATGGTTGGGCTGCCAACTACCTCTTTGATTTTGCACCCATAGGGTGGGTGTCTGCCTGTTTGCTCAGGCTGTTCTAAAACACATGGAGGTCTATCCTCTGGAGGATGCCTGTTTGCCTGGGGTTAAACTGAAGCTTGAGAAGCGGAATTATATCCAGTTTTCTGTTTCTACTCTCACCTCTTACTGTAGTGCTTGACATGCTGTAAGCACAATATTTTTTTTCCATTCATTTTCCCCTTTATCCATCTTCTTGCTATTCAGGCATGGTCTAATTATGTCAGTGTATTTATTGGGACAGAAAAATAATTTACCTGCACTTTATTTGCAAAAAGTCTTAGTCTTTTTGGCTTTAATTATTCAACCATTAATTATAAAAGGCATTAAAGTGATTAATATAGTCTTTGGAAATCTGAAAAAAACAATTTTTTTTCAATTGCAAAACTCTTTTTTTAATTGTGAGTACACACACACACACACATGCACATACCCACATATGTTCCATATTGAAAAAAAAAGGATTTCATATTTACAGTTCAAGTATTTGTTTAAAAATGCTAAAATAAAAATTTTATATTTTGCCATTAAAGGATAGTACAAAATATTAGTGGTACATGACAACAAAAAGAATTTACATAATTAAATATCTTCTGTATAAAATGGAGGGGAGTTGGATATTGCATCAATTTTCCCATGCTAAGAGAACAGGACTGCACTTAGTCCTACAAAGCAAATGAAAAAAAAATGCTACATGTTGAAAGAAGATTATATCAGAACATTGACTGCTGTGCAAGAAAGCTGCAGGAACCAGAAATACATTCCTTGATTTAAAGCAATAACAACAATGAAAGATACCAAACAAATAAATATTTGAAAAAGTCATGTTCGGATTTGTGGATTTTTTTTTAATGGAGGCAAGTTCATCTTTGACCAGGACCCCAATCAAGAAATACCAGAATGTAAGCCCAAGGTTTGCACAAGGTGTTTAACCAGGGAAATACGAGCAGTAGGTGAAATTTCTATGAAGTATGAATGCATTTTTTAAAAAATTAAACTGAACATTTTATTGGCAGAATAAACATCACCACTCTCCTTTGGTCTCTAATTAGAGGGAAGGACCTCTGGGAGGGTAGCATTTTTCTCAGTGCAGCTCTTTTTGGAAGCAATATTTCTGATGGAATAAGTTCTTAGGGTTGACTCCTCCCTACTTGCCTTTTTTCTGGGCTATAAAGATCCCAATTCTTAAAGTCCCCTTACCCCCTCCTGAGTAATTTTATTTCTGTATCCCCTTTCTACAGCAAGTGCTCTTTAAGATATGTGACCTTAAAAATTACTACTGCATTTCAACATAATTTGTTTCCTTTATAATCTCATGTGTTTTTCTAATACATTTAAATATACCATTCTGAGAAAGTATCCGAAGGCTTGACTGGACTGCAAAAAAAGGTCCAAAACACACAAAAAATGGTTAAGACCCTTCCAGTGTGTCTCTGATCCCTGATCAACCAGTCTCCTAAAGTTTGAGCAACTTCCCTTCAAAAAGCATTATATTGTGCAGAGGAAAATAAATGATACTTCTACCCTTGGTTTCTTTTATACTTCATTCCAGCTTATAAGGTCTCCAGTTCTCTAGGGCTTAGCTACTATAAACTTCCAGTACCTCTGCCTAAATTATTTTCTTGTCTTAAACTTATTCCAATTCACTCTGTCAGAGAAATAGGTTCACATTTTATAGAAGATTTAGATGGCTTAATTTCATTCTTATAATTCAGTAAGCACCTCCTTAAATCTGTGTGATTATTTTCTGGTCTTTCTGGGTTATGATGTCATGAGTAGGGATTATTTTTGTCATTATATTTGTCTCCCTGTCTAGTAGCACAGTGGCCAGAATAGAAAGGGGACTTTAAATATATCTATTGATTAGCTGAATAGTGAAAGGTCAACTCTCCTATGTATAAACTAGTAGTATTTATTTAAAATAAATTTTTATCCCAGAGGAAATGCGATGATCTTGTTATATAACTGTTTCTATGTAAACTGTGTATATTTTGTTGAAAAGAACAAAATATTTATGGTAATCAAGACATTTATAAATTATTAGAATATAAACCTTAGTATATTCATTTTACTTTGGTATGGGGTGTTAATGTCCCCAAAACATTAGATACTGAGAGAATCAATAATTCCACTATTTTCTATTAAGAGAAAATGAATTGTGTCAGTAATCTCATCATGAGTTGTTACTACCATGCTAACATACTAACAACATGCTCTATTGTTTATATAATTCATCTTATTCATAATTATAAATTCAAAATGTCACATTGTAATTTTTTTTCATTTTGTTCTGTTATAACCTATGAAAATTTGAATGTAATCACAAACATGATTAAGTTTTACTTATTTGTCTGACATGATGTTTTGTTGGCAATTGGATTCATCAAGTCTGTTTTTTAGGTGAAATAAAGCCTGGGACAATGCTTTGTAATCAATAAATTGTTCTTCAGGGACAGATATTTTCCTTGCAATTAGAAAGTAAACTAGAATCATTGTGAAAAAAAACACATATATTATAGCCAGATTCCCGAAATTCCCAGATCAAGGAGAGAATATCACAAGCACCCAGGAAGAAAAAATTTGAATATTGTGGAAACACAATCAGGATAACCCAGGATCTGACAGCTTCTACACTGAGGGATCAAAGGGCTTAGAATATGATCTTCTGGAGGTCAAAGGAGCTGGGATTAAAACCAAGAATCACCTACCCAGCAAAAATGAGTATCATGTTTCAGGGGAAAATATGGTCATTCAGGAGAATAGAGGACTTTCAAGTATTCTTGATGAAAAAACCAGAGTTGAATAGAAAATTCGACATTCAGATAGAAGTGAGAGAAGAATGAGAAGGTTAACAGGGGAAAAAAAATCATAAGGATCTTATCAAAGTTGAAGTATTTACATTACTACATGAAAAAATGATAATTGTAACTGATGACATTTTTCTCAGTATGAAAATAGTTGAAGGGAAGAGAAATATATATATATATATATATATATATATATATATATTTATATATATACACACATACATATGCACACACACACATATATATGTCTATATAGGAGGGTATATGGGAATATGAATACATATATGAATGTGTGTATTTATGTTTACAGATATACATAGTTAGAGGGCACAGGACCATTTTAGTAGGAAGGGATGATACTTTAAAAGTAAAATCAAGATGTGAGAGAGGAATATAATGAGAGGAAATGGGGAGAGACAGAATGGGGTAAATTATCTTATATAGAAGAGGCAAGGGAAAATGGTTTCCATGGAGAGGAAGAACAGGAAGGCAAAAGGGAATGCGTCAACATTATTCTCATTGAATTTGGCTCAGGGAGGGAATGACATAAACACTAAATAGGGTGTCTCATGCTACAGAAGAGTAAGGGGTAAGGGGATGTGAATGGGTATGATGAAAGGGAGGACAGGCTCGGGGTGGGGGGGAGGGAAGTTGGAAGCACCCACTTTTGAAAAGGGATAGGATCCAAGTAGAGAATAGAACAAGTGGGAGGTAGGATAGGATGGAGGGAAATAGAGTCAGTCTTTTGCAGTATATCTACTATGGTAATGTTTTGCATAGCTACACATGTGTAACCTATACTGAATTGCTTTTCCCAGTAAGGGTGGGTGACAAGGGAAGAAGGGAATGAATCTGGAATTCAAGGATTTAAAATCAAATATTTAAATATATATCGTTCCCGGTTCTTATATATTATTATATTTATATATTTGGAGTTTTCTCCAGTCTGAGCCTGAGTTGCTTCCTAGTTAGTCCCTCATCTACTGAATCTTCCTTAACTTAAGGCAATGGATTGCTTTCTATTAAATTATTCAGTGAACTGCATGTTTGATAGCCTAATTAGGGTAAAGCTACTCATGTCTTGGAGGGTTTTAGATAAAATCAAATGTAATCTGTTTTTAACAAAATCATGATCCCCCATTTAAGCATAAAATTAGATCCTGAAAAGCATCAAATAGTGGAATTAAGAAGGAAAACATTACAGAAGTTGAAAGGCAGATAGCATAGGTAGCATAACATTCCTAAATTATATCCAATTGCTTCACTCAAAACATTCTTTTTTAATGTTTCTATATTATTGATTTACATGGAGTAGGATGATTCATTCTTAAATACTTCCGTATACTAATTATCTATCATTTCATTAGTGTGGTCACTCTATCCAAGGATACAGAGCAAAACCCCTCTTAAATGCTGTGTTAAATAGTCTAACACGTTGTTCTTGTAATTATATATGTGAATATGTGAGTTTGTACATGCACACACACATATGGTGGCCAATACTCTTATTGTTAAGCCTCTCTAAACTTAACTAGGCTGAGTAATAAAAATGTAGTCAGTTGTCAGACTTGTACTCAAAATCTTTCCATCTTGGAAATACCTACAAGAGATCGCTCGCCATGTCATTGATAACCCATGGACACCTTCCTGTCATGGTGAAACACTAGGGTCAGAAATATTGGTAGATTAAAATAGATCGTATGCTAAAAATGGTGGGGGGAGTGAATATTTACTGATAGTCTATTTAAAACAATATGCGAAATACTTCAGAAACTAACATTTTGATATAAAAGATTCAGATCAACTTTGTAAAGCAGACCAAATGCTTTGTTAAAAAAATAAATACCCACAAACTTATAAGATTTCCTTATTCTTTCTGAAAAATGACTACTTCCTGTTGTAGATACATTATTTCAGATAGTTAAGTAGAATCTATGCAATATGTCTTTCATAGCCAGAGAAACTTTATAATTCCCAAAATTTCTGCATAGCTTATTAGTAGAAATTTAATTACACTTTGTTTTTAAAGATAGACTTTTCAGGGTTATGAGATGTAAGGAGAAAAACATCTTAATTTTTGAACATCTATTTAGAGTACTTTTCCTGACACAAATTTCATCAAGGTGGTACAGTGAATTGACTGATGGACTTGGAGTTAGGGACAGCTCAGTTAAATCTTACCTAAAACTAGCCATATGATCTTGGATAAGTCATCTAACCCCTTTATCTCTCTATTTAACCTCTTTCTCCCTCAGTTTCCTCAACTATTAAATATGGATGCTAGTACCTGTCTCACAGGGTTTTGTGCAGATCAAAAGAGATAACACCAAATGTTAAGTATATGCTTAGTATTAATAATTAATTGATCTTACATTCAATATTGATTAATATACTATATTCTGAAGGGATGTATCCAAGAGTCTAAGCATCATTTGGGACTATAAATGTAATATTACTCAATGTTATAAAAATAGTCTGTGTGTATATGCCTTTTTTATGCCTATTCTTTGATTAGATTAAAGACAATCTCTCTATTATATGAATGGTTCCCTTTTTGAAACGACTGCTGAAGCTTCGATTTCATTAACTATTTCTATTTTTCATGATAGCTTTATTGCTGGAATTTCTGGGATAAATAATAATAAAAATGTGCTGTGCTGACTTTTTTAAATCATTGGTTATACTAGCAAATAGAAAGGAATGCTTTTCATGGCAGTGTCTTATTAGCGATAACTTTTCTCTAAGGTGTTTTGTAAACCTCTTCCCTGTTGATTATTAGCTTTTATCCATCTCATGGAGGGACTTTAATACCATGGAAAAATAGCTCTGCTATCAGATGTTATGACACAGTTATGAAAAATCTAATTATATTAGATTTACTCTTAGATTTTGTCACTTGTGAATATATATATATATATATATATATATATATATATATATCTGCTTCATACAAAAATGAAAGTGATGACTCTGATTTCTCAGAGATTAAGTCAGGAAAGGAAAAGTCCTTGTCAAGCTCTACCTCACTAGAAAAACCATTGTTATGATCCAATAATGTTTTATGACCATAAGAAACCCAGCTAAGTATGGAATGACACACTGAAAGATGGTCCATCATCATATATTCACGTTTTTTGATGCTTCCAAGGTGATGTGATCTGAGGAGAGATATAGTCATTGCTCTCCTAGTCTATGCCTTGTCCTTTGCTCAGGAAGTGTATCTACTCCCCAGTTGCCACAAGCACTAGTGTTCTTTTCAGCCCTGAAACTTTGATTAGGTCTCCTGCTTCCCTGAGGCTGCAAGTGCTAGTGCTCAACCCTAGTGAAATTGGAACCCAGAACTGCTTATGATCAGTGCAATTGGATCCTGCACTCAGTGAAAGTTTAGGGTAGGCTGTAATTTCTTTCTGACCATTTTTCTGACTACCTTACATGGGTGGGGCGAGATCTCCCAAAACTACTACTGCTTCAGCAGCCTCCAAGGCCCACTACTTGTGCTGTCACAGCTGTGTTCCAGGTTACACACACTCAAGTGTCACAGATAACTTCTTCCAACCTCTTAAGTTATCTTGGACTAGAAATTGTCTTGTTTTGACCTTTTTATGGCTGTGTCACTCCAGAAGGGATTTGAAACATTATTTTAACATTGTTTAGAGGCAATTTTGCCTGAGTTGCTGTCTATATTTCACCATCTAGGCTCCCTATTTTTACAATAATAATCTTGTCTGAGTTTCCATAAGAACAGGTCAATATTTGAAACTATTGATTTGATGCTTCCCATGACATGGCATGGAACTTTTCTCCCTCAGAAGGCTGTGACTCATTAAATATAGTATTATATTGATTTAAATTTACTACTTAAGAACTTGCATGATATTTACTATCACTTTTAAGTTTAAGATTACAGAGGCAGCATTCAAGATCATATTTGCTAATATCTTCTTTTCCCATAAGGAAAGGTGATAGTGCTCTTCTTAGTGGTATAAACAGCCAGATATCTCACATAGTTGTGAACAACTGTATAAAAGGGAATATCCAATTGTACTTTGTTTTTATAAAATGAACTATTTTAAAAAGTTAAGCAAAATTCTAATAGTTGGATACTAAACATCTGTCAAAAGTCAATCAAAGGCTCTTCTCTGGAACTGTATTGATAAAATGATATTTGGTATGATATGACGTCACCATGATATTGGGCAAAGGATCTCATCTCTCTGGACTTATGTCTTCATCTATAAAATGAGGGGTTTGATGTAAGAATACATTTTTGTTTCAAAAAATTTATTTTAGACTCCAACAGCAGAACAAAAATACAGAATATAGAGAAGGAACAAAAACATTTCATAAATTAAACAAATTTAGGAAGAAAAAAAATATGTCATGTGTCTCCCAGAACATGAGAGGATTTAAAATATGTAACAATAAATTTTCTTTTCAAGAAATGCTATATGATAAATAACACTCATTATGTTAAGAACTATCCATCTTTTCTTTGCTCATTGTGAGTTTTCTTGTGTTCTCTGCTGTGCATTTTTTAAAAATTTGTTCCATTTTCCCTCCCCCTATCTCCACCCAGAAGGCTACAATAAAGTTTAGATATGTTTCTCTATAGCTATAGATATAAACATAAACATATACATACATATATAGACATATACTTTCCCAAGTCTATTCTAGTCCTAATCTTTGTTTTTTTATGTATGATTATATCTGTTGTTTATGATTATATATCTAGAAGTAAGAATGCTTCTAATCCAAGAGTTCAGTGGTCTTTCAGATTTATGTGACAACAACAATAACAATAATATAGAAAGGTAGAATTGTACAATATTAAGACCACTGAATCAAAAGTTATA
>NW_027187314.1:5753749-5801249 GCF_028583685.1 Petaurus breviceps papuanus
TGTGTGTGTGTGTGTGTGTGTGTGTGTGTGTGTGTGTGTGTGTGTGATAGAATAAGATTTAAAGAAATGACACATAGTACTATTTAGTTGCTAACTATAAAACTTCTTTGTTTCTTTCCCCTTCATGTCTTTAAAGAAAAAAGATAACTTCTATTCTCAACTTTTTATATGATAATAAAAGACTTTTCATATCTTAATAAAAGATTTTCCATGCTTTCTACCTCTTGAAACCAGAATCTCTATAGCTTCTCAGGTAATACTGATGTTGTCTCACTTTCTCTATTTCTTAGGTACCAGAAGGAAGAAACATGAGATGGTACAGAATAGACATGGCAGTTATTTCTCTGACTGTCCCTCTTACCAACTGTTCAGCTTGAAGAGTCTTTCCTGTTGCTGCCCTCTTTCACAAACTTTTACTGAAGTCATTTCCCAGAACAGTTTCTTTTAATTCTATATCCTTGCATCCCCATCCATGTTCTTCCTAAAAGAGAAATACTTGACACATGCTTGCTGTCACAAAGCTCCTGGATGCTTTCAGTTAATCAGAAAAGGGTTTGGGGTCCCTTAACCTCTTCCAGAGTCTCTTTCCCTCCCATGAAATGTGCAAATAATGCTTAAGCTTACTTATTAAATCCTTAGCATGATTCTAGTTCCTAGCCAAATATAACCAGCTTTCTGAAGAGAAATTAATACAAAATGTAACTTACTAAAAAAAATTTCTTAATATAGTCTTAAATAGAGAATGTTTGGGACCTTCATTTTTCAAATATGCTTTTACATAGGTATAGAAGATTTTTTTATCAGAAGTTTATTCTTACAAATGACAATCTGATGGCATTTAGTTCTTTAAACTGTGGTTCTTTCACAAAATTGATTGACATCCTCATTAGTAATTGAAAAGAAAATAGAGCATTAACAATATGAAACATTGTTATTTTTCAATGGTCTTGTCCTCTGGGCCTTTAACTAAATTATTACTATAAAATATATCATGTATCTTTAGAGGATCCCATAGCCTCTGGAATTAAAAAAAAAGTAATAATGATAACATTAATATTATCTTCATTTAAATAATGTGGACTCAGTTTGTGTACCCTCAGAGACAAATGCTTGTGCCCTGACTGAAATCGTGGGCAAACTGGCTCACAAGTAAATCTAGACTAGATTATAAACTATGTAGAAACTTGCTATTGTTGTGATAATGCCCCCTTTCCACATATCCGATTTAACTTTTGTTTGCTCATTTTCATCCTAACGTTTGTTCACTTTCCCTATTGACTGACACTGGTCCTGACTATTATTTCTTCTTGTTCTCTCTCTGAGGACATAACAGTACTTGGAGGATTTGTCTTGCAAACTTCTTCCAGGTTCCAGGGAAAGTAGTATTCATTTTCATTTTATTTTAATCAATGTACTCAATATAGCATATCATTATAAAATTTTTGTTCACAATTAAATGAATATTATGTTATTTTCAGTTTCTTTTTTTTTCCTACTGAAAAATATCCACCTTGTCACTATGTACTTATAAAATTACCTTTATTCTTGACCAGAGGTATCAATTCAGTCTTTCTGAGCAGTAAAGTCAATGCAATGATACTATTTATTGTGCATGCAATGCAATGACACTAATTGTTATCTTCAGCATATGCCTCAAGCGATAAGGGCCTATGCTCCTAAAAATTCTCTTTCGTTTAATCTCTATATATTTATCTGTTCTTCCTTTTATTGGAAATAGTAAATGAGTAGAGAAAATATTGTGTTTCTATAAAATAATTTGAACTGAAATTGCTTCCAAGATAAACAAGATTATTTTACACTATTTATTTTGAAATAATTTAGCTAGTCTGTTTTTTTTTTAAATGCATTCTATGTGCTAGAGGGGAACTTGTGGCTCTGTGGCTACATGTGGCTATATGTGGTCCTCAACTGTGGCCCTTTGAGTGAATCCAAACTTCACTGAACAAATCTCCTTAATAAAAGGATTTGTTCCATAAAACTTGAACTCAGACAAAAAGGTTGCACCCAAGGACCTAAAGGTCCAAATGGGGCATAGAGGTCTCAGTTTTCCATCCCTGTGCTAGACAATGATCTAAGGTCTGGGCATAAGAAAGACAAAAAAATGAAATAAAAGGAAATATAATCTTTTTTTTTTGATAAAATTGGTATTAAGTGACTTGGCCAGGGTGTAAAGGCAAGCAAAGTAATACTTTGTTGCTTATTTCAGCTATTCAAGTGCTTTTGAACCTCACCTTTGATTGTATCAAGTCTGTTAGAAACTGTTGGAAACAGTTGGAAACAGATATCCTATTTCCCTTATTGAGCCTAAGGGAGCTTGGAGACCTTCTCTGTGCTTAACATCCCTAACATAATCACATGGAGCCCACAGTGGGAGGAGCTTGCTGAAAGAGAGGAACAGGAAGGAGTAGAACAGAGAGAAACTCAAGCACAAGCTAGGACCAAGCAGAAATGAGAGGGAGAATGCTTGTGATTTTGCCACTCTGTCTATTATGAGTCGATGTTACTTGGTTAGAACAAGGCATTCTGTCTGTTGGAAGAGGACTTTACTGCTCATACAGAAGCTCTGAAAGAGGACTTTCCTGCTGTGTACAGAAGTCCTGGGATGTGGCTGTTGATTTGTGTTTGATTTCTCAGGCAGAAGCTTTGTCTGTTGTTCTGTGTCACTATGTCAGACAGAAAGTGATAATGCTGGCAATGTGTATAAATATTGTTATAACTCTGTTAAGCCTAATGTGTATAAATGTTGTTGTAGCTCTGTTAAGTTTTGACTTCTAGAAACAGAAACTGTGAAGGACTTATAGTAGAATAGGCCCTATGGGCTGAGATATAGAACCAGAGCAGAGAGCTGCCTGCATGTCAATCCAGACAAGAGCTGGGAACATGGAAGAGGAATCATAAGGTTTGGAAGTCAGCCTTGAATTAAGTGAAAAAAAAAAGATTTTACTTGGGTACTCTATATTGATTGAGATGATTATGACTTAATGAATTCTGTGTTTTGTTTAAGAGTATGTGGCCACCTCAGTAATGTTATGTTATATTGTTGTCAATGTTGTGCTTTAGTTTCTTGAATGCTTTCCTTTAGTTTATTGCTGAATAAATAGAGAGTTCATGATTCTATGTGATTAGATCATTAAAGTTATTCACAATAGCAGTCCTCAGGAGAGTTGTTCATGGTTGACTTTACACAAAGTCACAGAATTGGTAAAGTAGGTGTCTGAAACTGGATTTGAACTCAGGTTCCCTTGACTCCACTTCTGATGCTCTATCCACTGGGAGACCTTGCTGTCTCCAAAGTTCCTTGTTCTTATGGAACTCATCATCTAAATAGGTTGTATCATGTACAGCCATACCTCAAAGATATTTCAGGTTTGGTTACAGACAACAGCAATATTGAAGTAAAGCAAGTCATATGACTTTTGTGGGGGTTTCCATGTATATAAAAGTTGTGTTTATACTATATTGTAGTCTGTTAAGTATGCAATAGTATTATGCCTAAATAAATGGATACACCTTAATTTTAAAAATTCTAAAAATTCTATCCAGAATCCCAACCTTCAACAGGTCATAATAGTTTTGCTGGTGGAGAGTCTTGATATGAAGTTGAAGGCTACTGACTGATCAGAGTGGTGGTTGCTGAAGTTTAGGATGGTTGTAGAAATTTCTTTATTTCTTTCTTCCTTTCTTTCCTTCTTTCTTTTCATGCTTCTATTGAATCTTGTATTTGAAAATCATATTTTCTATTCAGCTCTGGTTTGTTCATCAATGCTTGAAAGTCTTGTATTTCATTGAATGTCCAATTTTCCCCTTGAAGTATTGTTCTCAGTTTTGCTGAGTAGCTGATTCCTGGTTTTAATCCTAGTTTCTATGACCTCTAGAATATCTTATTCCAGTCCTATTGATCCCTTAATGTAGAAAATGCTAAATCTTGTATTATCTTGATTATGTTTCCACTAGACTTAAATTGTTTCTTTCTGACTGCTTACAATATTTTCTCTTTAACCTGGGAAATCTGGAACTTGGCTATGATATTCCTAAAAGTTTTCATTTTGGCATCTCTTTCAGGAGGTGATTGGTGGAGTCTTTTGATTTTTTTTATCTTCTTCTTCTAGAATATCAGTGCAATTTTCCTTGATAATTTCTTGAAAGATGATGTACAGGCTCATTTTTTGATCATGGTTTTCATGTAGTCAAATAATTTTTAAACTTTCTCTCCTGGATGTGTTTTCCAGATCAGTTGTTTTTTTCAAAGAGATAATCTATATAGTCTTCTATTTTTTTTGGTTTTGTTTTATAATTTTTTTTAAGCAATTGGGGTTAAGTAACTTGCTCAAGGTTACACAGCCAGGTGTTTCTGGGTGGGTGCTAAGTGTCTGAGCCCGGGATTCGATCTCCAGGTCTTCTCAACACTGGAGCCGGTGCTCTTACTCGCTGTGCTACCTGGCCGCCCTGTTTTATAATTTCTTGATTTCTTATAGAATCCTTAGCTTATATTTGCTCCATTCTAATTTTTAATGAATTATTTTCTTCTCTGAGCTTTTGAATCACCTTCTCCAGTTGGCCAATTTCGCTTTTTACGGCATTCTTCTCCTTGTTTGCTCTTTGGACTACTTTTATCATTTGGGTTATTCCATTTTTATATTATTTGTATTTTTTTTTTTGCTTTTTGGAGGTGGGGGTAGACAGGGAAGTTGGGCCTAAGTTACTTGCCCTAGTTCACACAGCTAGTAATTGTTAAGTGTCTGAGGTCAGATTTGATATCAGGTCCTCCTGACTCCAGGGCTGGTGATCTATTCACTGCACCACCTAGTTAGTCTATTTTTAAAGGTGTTATTTTCATCAACATGTTTTAGGGTCTCCATTAGCAAACTGTTGACTCATTTTTCATAATTTTATTGTGTCATTCTCATTTCTCTACACAATTTTTCCTCTTTTTCTCTTACTTGATTTTCAAAATCCATTTTGAGCTCTTCCATGTCCTGATACCAATTCATATTTTTCCTGGAAACACTGAATGTAGGAGTTTTAACTTTTTTGTCTTCTTCTGGTTGTATGTTTTGATCTTCCTTATCACCAAAGTGAGATTATATAGTATGATCTTTTTTTTCCCCATTGTTTGCTGATTTTCTCCTGACTTTTCGTCTCTTTGTTAAAATAGGAATCTGCTTACACAATGAGGAGTGCATTGTCCCAAGCTTCAGGGGTTTTACACAGCTGTTTTCAGATATATTTTTAGGAAGCTGTAAATTTTTAGTTCTTTCAAAGTTGTATGATCAAAGGAGAGGTGTTTACTCCCCTCCTAGTCTGTACTCTGGTCTATGAGTAATCACAAGCACTCTTTTCTAACTGTATAACTGTGAGGAAGATCCCTTCTCCACTGCCTCCACATGCTGTAGTAGCAACCCACACTAGCATACCCGAGATCACTGTTAGCAAGTGTTCTTAAATCTGCTTTATTAGGAAAGATAGCTGTTTAAGAGGTCAACAATCTTTTTAAATGACATTCACTAGTACAGGGGAAAATCAGCACCCTGAACCTCAGAGAAAATAAAGAGAAAATACAAACAGAGAAATAAAGACCAAAAGATAAAACTCTGACTTCCTGAATCAACTATACACTTATGTTGCTAGTTTGAGAGAGCTTTTACATCTAAGCAGTCAGGGAGCCCTGAACCTATGGTCACTCAGAATCTTGCCCAGGGAATCACAAGATCCTTCTCATAAGCCAACCCCCAATACAAAATACCAACTCAGTTGGTATCACAACCCTCTTGACTCAGTACCTAATTAGAAATTAGTAAAAGGTGTGAAAGCCTTTCTAGAAGGAAGCTGGCCCCAAGCAAGCTCCAGGTGAGGCCTATTAATGGGTGGGGAAGATCTTAAATCCCATTAACATTACTCAAGCATCCCATTAACATTACCTAAGTTCCACCACATCAGCCCTCTTCCTCATCCCAGCTATACTACCCAGGCCTGCAACCCAGATCCAGGCAGGAAAGAAGCAAGAGAATCTTGCCTCAGTGCTAACAAAGTGATCCTTGTAATCCCCCTCTGATCAGCTGCTCAATCCCCCTACCTTCTCTGGACTAAGAACTCTGGTAGCAGGGGCTGTCACTTCTCCTGCTGCCTTCACTGCTATGGGGCTGGAACTGGAGTCATACCATGCTCCTCTCTCACACAGGTATGATAGACCTTTCCTTCCTATCCTCTAAGTTGTCTTTGGCATTTGTGGGTTAAAATGTCTGGAAACCACTATAGCTGCCAGTGAGTCAGTTCCCTGAGACCTACTCTGGATTTGCTGGGGCCTGGTCTGTGCCAGTGTGGCTCACCCTGGAATGCACTCCTCTCTCAGACTGGTGCAAAAGACCTTTCCTGTTGACTTTCCAGGATGTCTTGGATTAGAAATGTATTTCACTCCGTCATTTTGTGGGTTTTGCTACTCTATTATTTCTTTAGAGGAATTTTTACAGGTATTTGAAGGGTTTGAGGTAGAATTCAAGGAAGTCCCTGCTTTTACTTCTCTATTTTGGCTCCACCTCTGGAAATTTCTTAAAATAAGACAACAATGAAGTTAGCCACATCAATGACTCTTCCTTTCACTCAAGGTAATTAATTGGCCTAATTATAGAGAGACCCACTAAGAAGATAAGAGATGGGGAACAGTGAATTGGTAAAGCATTCAGAACACACACAACATGTGTTGATTAACTTTGCAGTATTACATGGAGCACAAAACAATTACAATAGTAACATCAAAGATCACTGATCGCAAATGATGATAACAGATATAATGATAAGGAAAAATTGTGAGAATTACCAAAGTGTGACACAGAGACACAAGTTGAGCACATGTTGCTGGAAAAATGGCAACTACAGACTTGCTCAATGAAGGGTTTCCACAAATCTTCTATTTTTTTTATTATTTTTTTCTTAAAAACTACAATATCTGTGAAGTACACTAATGGAAAGAGCAAAAAAAAAAAACAAAGTAGGCCTGTACAGTATATGCAATAAATATATGATTTTAAAGATTATATATATATGTATGTATAATATATCTATCAATATCCTACTCTTATACCTCATTGCAATATATAGGGTGACATTATGTTTTCTAAGGCTATTTTAGGAGAAAGCAAGATTTGAGCTGTGTGACCTTGGCTACTACTCATTTTTTAGTTCCTTAAAACAAGGGAATATGATTAGATTTCCCTGTTAAGTCCATTGCAGCTCTAGGTCTAGGAGCTCTGTTTATCTGGAAAGACTATGAGTATGGAAGCAGCATAAGATCACATGTTTGAAATACATGCTAGATAACCATGGAAAGGATCATCACCAGTAAGCCAACCAGTCATGAAGTGAAGATTTATAATTAATTTTGAATAGGATATCATAGCTAAAGACGATGGCCTATTTAGTTTAGAGGGGCTTCTATGTGCATTTTTAGAGAGAACTTTCAAAGCAATGAAATCACATATTTTTGAAGAGTTGTAGTAGCTGTAAACTTGAAGTTTTTGAATATTATAAATATGCTCTTGATCTATGGATCAAAATAGAGAGATATCAAATGCCCACTTTCACAAATACACATGTGTATAAATATACAAATGTATAAGTATTTGTATAAACTCACATATTATGATATGAAGTTGTACTGGAAATTTCTTTAGCATGATTATAGTTATATATAACACATTTATTATTTCAGAAATAAAACTGTCAGGTTTCTACTGTTAAATTTTCACCATTTCAATTAGAAAAAAAATTTGAAAAAGATTTCAGCTGCATTCTTTTAGATAGAGTTCCATTATTGACTATGTTTGCCTTTCAGGAATTCAGAATAATGGCATCCAGCTTCACAATCAGTTAATCACATCTGTTTTATTTGCATATACATCATGGAACTTAAGCATTCTACCTTGAAATATTCTTCTGAGGAATGGTAATTAGTGTAAAATTAATGGTAATTATTGCAATTAAATCTGCTCAGAAGAAAAGGTGACTGTCCAGACAGCTGTCTTGAATGGAAGACTACTTAAATCAAGGGTCTTAAAGAATAGTCCTTAAAATACTTCAAAAAATAATGGTCATTAATTTTAAATTAATTTGATAACTTCTAAATGTGCCCTATCATTACATAAAAATTATTAATATTAAAGGTTCAAACTAAATAAAGTGTTCAACTATAGCTATATTTTCATGTTAGATATGCCCTTTTAAAGTGTTTCTTTTCAAATAATATAATTCTTACACCATAACATATTAAACAGCTATGTTGCAATACTACTGTGGAGTGTCCTTTAGATTAATCTTTCAGCAATTGCACTGATAGGTCTCAGACACAGTGCGGTAGTGTGGTAGCATCCTGCAATCTTGGTAGCCATAAGTACAATGACTGTTCATTTTAATTTCAATTTATTTCTATAAATATATAGCTTTAAAATAACTAGATATAACTTTTCCTCTGAAACTATCTCTGTTGCAGAAAACCTTTATGTTTCAATATCAAGAAGCAATAATATATCAGTTCTGCAGCATTCAATATAACCAAGATCAATTTAGTAAGCACCAACATGGAGACAAATAGGCCCTTTATAGCTATTAATAAAGAAGGATAATTGCTGGCATTAGTCACGGCATTTAATTTTGCCAAAGAAGCAGTTGGACAGTTTGCTTTCCTCAAGGTGATGATTTTCCACGAGGCATTTTAAGCTACACAGCTCATGTTTTATAAATAGGCAGTCCTTGCTTTGAAAAAAAAATCCTACATTGAATGTGCTTCTGTTTTACAGAACACTACACATTGGAATAATAGAGCATTGGAACAATGTACTGTCTAACAGTTGAAAACTATATTTTTGAATGTGATATGACATGAAAAATTCTATAAAAAGCATCCATTCCCTTTACACATAAGAGCGATTTTGTCCTCCTAAAATATTGAAAGGTAAAGTGATCATAAATATTAATTCATGGAAATTTAACAAGATAAAAGTTATTCTTTTAAAAATGTTATGAATCAGCAAAGCATTCTGTTCTTAAGGAAATGAACTAAAATCAGACACCTTTCCTAATCATTGCCCTAAAATAAAAGAAAAAAGAGTTTTCAAGGAGACCCAGATACCATAACATTCTTAATAAACTGAAAGAAGGTAGGGTTCTGAAATTTAAAGGATCATCAAATTTCTATGCTAACTAAAGTGAAAGGTCTACTATAAATAGTACACAAACCTAATTATCCTTTTTGAGTTCTTTATGTGTATGCCTTGTGTTTATAGTCATTTAACTTTGCATTGTTAGTAAATTATAAGTGCATTATCTATCTATTGATTTAATCTATCTCTACAAATCTACTTCCTCCCACCATGATCACAGAAGATTGAGACAATTGATGTCTTCTCTTCTATTGTATTTGAAGTCAAAGTCAGAAAACATTTTTAAAAAGTACTAAAAATGGAAATTATCAATATTTCCTTTAAATCTATCTTCACAAGCCATCTGGTAATAGTTACCAAGAACATGTACTGTTTGTAATGGGAATTTAGGAAGCCAAGCTAGAAAAGAGAAGATAGATAATGATTACTTTGGAAAGCCTGTCCTGATGGCTTACATGCCACTATACTTAAAGGATTGACTTAAATCCTTGAAGAGTTAGTTGTTTTATTGAAAAAAAATTCAGCCTTTTAAGACTGGGGAAAATATTGTAACTCAAATGATAAAAAAAATGGCTTAATTTCAGAATATATCTATTTGACAGAACAAATACTTTGCAAACATCTTGATGATTATTGAATTTCTTGTGAAGAACACATCATAATGAGTCAATCTAATTACCTTCATTGGTAGAGGAATGGATTTTCTGCACAGGATAAAATTAATAGAAAAAAATATATAGTTTTACCTTAATTGAAAAAGTATGACTTATTTCTCTTTAGCTTAATTTATGAAGATATTAAGGGAAAATATATACTTGAAGAAATAGTCGTTATAGCAATCCACAATGGCAGTATAATAGCAGTGGGGTTCAAGAAGGAGGGGGGGGGGAGATACATAAACACACAAACACACACACAATTTCTAGTGCTAATCATACACTAACACTATAGTGTTCCATTTGTTGTGCCTTGAAGTTCAAGATTGTTCAGATCTAGGAGAACCATGTAAGTGTCACCATATGCTTGAGGAATTCAAGCAAAATATTTCATTTCAGTTCAGTTCATTCAATTCCAACCTTCACTTGTTAAGTGCCTACTATGTGAAAGGTACTGTGGTGAGTAGTGGTAATAAATCAGCAGGTAATATAATATCTGCCCTGAAAAAGCTTACAATTTATTCTATGTGGGTAATAAAAAAAGGAAGGAAGGAAAGAGGGAGAAAGATGAAACATTTATCTACTCTACTTTCTTCCTCTTGCCTATAGAAAATAGAAATATCAAAATGAATGAGCAAAGAATGGTGCAATGGTGCATTATTTAATAAGATTACTTCAATATTTCTCTCTGCCTCTCTGTGTCTCTGCCTCTCTCTCTCTGTCTCTGTCTCTCTGTCTCTCTCTCTCTGTCTCTCTCTCTCTCTCTCTGTCTCTCTCTCTCTGTCTCTCTCTCTCTGTCTCTGTCTCTCTGTCTCTCTCTCTCTGTCTCTCTCTCTCTCTGTCTCTCTCTCTCTCTTTCTCTGTCCCTCTTTCTCCCTCCCCCCTCTGTCTCTCTCTGTCCCCCTTTGTCCTCCTCTCTCTCATTCTCTCTTCCTCTCTCCTTTCCTTCCTGCCTCCTTCTCTCCCCCTGGCAAGATTTGATTACTTCTTATTTACACATATATATATGATTACTACAGTCATATCTACATACAGAGACATAGAGAGGAGACAGAGAAATAAAAGAGTAAGAGAGAGACAAAGACTGAAAAAAAAACAGAAAAAGAAAGAGAGATAAAACTAGGAATGGCATATCATTTTTTTTTCAGGAGAGATTTCTATTAGGTATTTGGCAAAGTTCCTTTTACCTGGTATGTACTTTACTTTAAAGTAAAGATTTGGCAAATTATGATACTTCACAAATATGTTCCAACCTACTTTTTCAAACTTATCTTACACTTTTCCCTTTCCTGCACTCTTATGATCTACCAAATTGACCTTCTTGCCATTCCACATCCATTGCACTACATTGCACATATCTTGATTTTGCAAAGATTTTTTTCTCATTCCTGAAATGTACTCTCTCCTAATCTCGGTAAATCTTTGTATCTTATTTGCCTTCAAAGATTAGCGCGTGCACTCACACACACACACACACACACACACTCACACATATATTTGGAGGAGGAGTGAAGGCAAGGCAAATGCGTTTAAGTTACTTACCCAAGGTCACACAACTCTATATTTGTCATATTAATCCTATTTTCAGTATTCTCATTTAACCCTAGATTGTCTATCATTTAATTGTTAGTATTTGAAAAAAAAATTTAAGTATCTATATTAGAAAAATCAAAGATGCATATATGATTCATTTTTTCTTTTAAAATATTAAAAGTACTTTACATAAATGATAATAATTTGAGCTTCTTACCCTGTTAGATAGGCATACTAAATATAATATTATCTAATTTTAAAATGGAGGAAACCTAAACTCAATAAATTTAAGTGATTTGCCAAAATTCAAAGTCAAAATTAATAAATGTCAAAGACAAAAACTGAACCCATTTTTCTTGCATAATTCTACATTTTATTTAGTATATTTCCACATTTATTTTTGATAAACATACTTCTCTCTCTGTATACACATGCACATTAATATTATACACATGAATATTACTAGTTTCTATGATTGTTTTGTTTCTGTTTTTCTTTGAAATTGATCTACTTTTAGTTTACAACATTAGGTTCCACATATTTTTGAGATCCAATTTTCTTTCCCTCTCTCTCTTGCCCCCCTCCCTCCAATCAAGATATCATGCAATCCCATATAGGATTTACATATACCTTCACATTAAGCAGTAGTCAAGTTGTATGAAAAATCATAAACAATGGAATGAACAACAAGAAAGAAGAAGCAAATGAAAGAGAGAGAGAGAGAGAGAGAGAGAGAGAGAGAGAGAGAGAGAGAGAGAGAGAGAGAGCAAGTAGTTTGCTTCAAACTACATTAAGACTACATAATTCTTTCTCTGGATGTGGATGACCTCTTCCTTCATTTGTCTTTTGGAGTCATCTTGTAATCTTCCATTGAAGAGAAGAGCCCAGTCTATCAGATTAAATCATCACAGATACAATGTGTCTGTAACTGTGTACAACTGTGTCCTGGTTCTGCTCCACTCACTCAGAAACAATTTATATATCCCTCTCCGGGTTATTATGAGTTCGGTCTGATCCTCATATCTTGTAGCACAATAATACCCCATTACATTCATATAACAAAACTTGTTTAGCCCTTCCCCAATTGATGGGCATCCTCTTGATCCAATTATTTGCCACCACAACAAGAACTACTATAAAAATTTGTGTACATGTTCCTCCCACTTGTATGATGTCTTTGGGATACAGTCCTAGAAGTGGTATTGCTGCGTCAAAGGGGGTATACATTTTTATAGTCCTTCTGGCATAGTTCCAAAATGCTCTGCAGAATGACTGGATCAGTTCACAACTCCACTAACAATGTATCAGTGTTCTATTTTTTCCCACATCTTCTAAGCATTCATAATTTTCCTATTTTGTCATGTTAGCCAATCTGACCAATGAGATGTGGTACTTTAGACTTGTTTTGATTTCCTTTAAATACTGATTTAGAGAATTTTTTTTCATATTATTAGAGATATCTTTAATTTCTTCCAATAAAAACAGTCTGTTCATATCCTTTGACCATTTATCATTTGGGGAATGACTTATATTCATATAAATTTGATTCTATTCTCTTTATATTTTTAAAATCAGGCATTTATAAGAGACACTGGTTATAAAAATTATTTCCCAACTTTCTGCTTCCCTCCTGATCTTGGTTGCATTGGTTTGTTTCTACAAAAACTTTTCAATTTAATGTAATCAAAATTATCCATTTTGAATTTTTAATGCTCTCTACATATCTTGTTTGGTCATAAATCATCCTTTCTCCATAATCCTGACAGGTAAACTATTCCTTGATCTCCTAGATTGTTTATAGTATTAGCCTTTTTGTCTAAATTATGAATCCTTTTTGACTTTATTTTAGTATATGGGGTAAGATATTGGTTTATGCCCATTTTCTGCCGTACTATATTCCAGTTTTCCCAGCAGTTTTTGTCAAATAGTGAGTTATTATTCCAGAAGCTAGAGTCTTTGGATTTATCAAATAGTAGATCACTATATTTATTGACTACAATGTCTTATGTACCAAACCTATTCCACTGATCCACCAATCAATTTCTCAGTTACTACTAAGTGGTTTTGATGACTATTACTTTACAATACAGTTTAAAGTCTGATATAGCTAGGCCACCTTCCCTAGCATATTTTTTAAATGCCTTTGATATTCTGAAACTTTTGTTTTTCCAGGTGAATTTGTTATTGTTTTTTTTTCCAGCTCTATAAGATAATTTTTGATAAGTTGCTTTGTATGTCACTGAATAGGTAAATTAATTTAGGTAAATTTGTCATTTTTATTATATTAGCTTCATCTGACCATGAGCAAGTAATTTTTTTCCCAATTATTTAGATCTGACTATATTTATGTGAAAAATGTTTTGTAATTGTGTTCATGTAATTCCTGGATTAGTTTAGGCAGGTACACTCCCAAATATTTTATAATGTCTACAATAACTTTAAATGGAATTTTTTCTATTTCTTGCTGTTGGGCTTCATTAAAAATATATAGGAATACTCAGAATTTATGTGGATTTATTTTGTATCCTGCAACTTTGCTAAAGTTAGTTTTTATTTCAAGCAGTTTTTTTTTTCCTTGATTCTCTAGGATTCTATGTTTCATCAAATCATCTGCAAAGAGTGACAGCTTAGTATCTTCTTTGTCTATTCTAATTGCTTCAATTTCTTTTTCTTGTCATATTGCTACAGTTATCATTTCTAGTACAAAATTGACTAAGAGTGATTATAATTGACATCCTTGTTTCAACTATGATCTTATTGGAAATGCTTCTAGCTTGTCCCTATATATAATACTTGCTGATGGCTTTAGGTAGATGCTGCTTTCATTTTAAGAAAGACGACATTAATTCCCATGCTTTCTAGCATTTTTAATTGGAAAGGGTGTTGTATTTTGTCAAAAGCTTTTTTTCTGCATATATAGAGATAATCATCTGGTTTCTATTAGTTTGGTTGTTGAAATAATAAATTTTACTGATAGTTTTCCTAATATTCAACCAGCCTTATATTCCTGCAATAAATCCTACTGCATTAAAGTGTATTATTCTTGTAATAAGTTGTAATCTTTTTGCTAATATTTTATTTAAAAATTTTGCACCTGTATTCATTAGGGAAATTGGTCTATAGTTTTCTTTCTCTATTTTAGCTCTTCCCAGTTTAGTTATGAGTACCATATTTGTATCATAAAAATAACTTCTTCACCAGTTTTCCCAAATGGTCTATAAAGTATTGGACTTAATTGGTCTTTTAATGTTTGATAGAAATCATTTGTAAATCCATCTGATTCTGGAGATTTTTTTTTCCTAGAGAGTTCATTGATGTCTTGTTCAATTTCTTTTTCTGAGATGGAGTTATTTAAGTATTTTACTTCTTCTTCTGTTAATTTGGAAAATTTACATTTTCATAAATATTGATCCATTTCACTAAGATTGTCAAATTATGGGTATACAACTGAGCACAGTAATTCCTAATTATTGTTTTAATTTCCTCTTCATTGGAGGTAAATCCACCCATTTTATTTTTGCTATTGGTAATGGGGTCTTCTTTTTTTTAATCAAATTGACTAAAGCTTTATCAATTTTATGGTTTTGATTTTTTTTCCCACAAAACCAACTCTCAGTTTTATTTATTAATTCAATAGTTTTCTTCATTTCAATTTTGTTGCTCTTCTTTGGTTTTCAGTATTTATAATTTGGTCTTTAATTGGGGATTTGTAATTTGTTCTTTTTCTAGCTTTTCCAGTTTCATGCCCAATTCATTGATCTCTGTTTCCTCTATTTTATTCATATAATCATTCAGAGATATAAAACTTCTCTAAGAAATACTTTTGCTGTATCCCATAAGTTTTGGTATTTTGTCTCATTATTCTCATTCTCTGGAATGCAGTTATTTATTTTTTCTATGATTTGTTGTCAGATATATTCATTATTTAGATGTAGATTATTTAGTTTAGAATTTTATTGGATATACTTTTTTACTACATCATGATTACATCAAGATGCATTTGATATTTCTGCCTTTCTGCACTGGTTTGTGTAGTTTTTTATGCCCTAGTACATGTTCAATTTTTGTGTATATTCCATGTGCCACTGAGAAAAAAGTATATTACTTTTTATCTCCATTCAATTTTCTCCAGATGTATATCATATCTACCTTCTCTAAAATTCTATTCAATTCCTTATCTTCTTTCTTTTGTTGTGGTTAAATTTCTCAAGTTAAGATAGGGGAAGTTTTATGTCCCCCAGTAATATAGTTTTGTTCTCTATTTCTATTTCTTCCTGTAACTCCCTTAATTCTCTAAGAATTTGAATGTCATACAACCTGTTACATATCTATGTAGATATATGTATGTCTATATCTATCTATCTATCTATCTATCTATCTGTCTGTCTGTCTGTCTGTCTGTCTGTCTGTCTGTCTGTCTATCTATCTATCTATCTATTTATCTATCTGTTTAGTAATGATATTGCTTTTTTGGCAGTGTACCTATAAGCAGGATATAGTTTCCTTCCTCACCTCTTTTAATTAGATCTATTTTTGCTTTTGATTTATCTGAGGTTAGGATTGCTACCCCTACTATGTTTTTTATTTCGGCTGAAACATAGTATATTCTATTTCAGTCCTTCACCTTTACTCCCTGTTTCAAATGTGTTGGTTGTAAACAATATATAGTAGGATTATGTTTTTAATCCATTCTGCAATCCACCTCCATTTTATGGGAGAGTTCTTCCCATTCACATTCACAGTTATGATTACTATCTGTTCTTTCTGTCCATCTTGTTGCCCCCCCCCATTTGTGTTTAAATTCTCACTTACCCTCCTCAAAAGAAATTTGCTTTTGACCACCACATCCCTTAATATTCCCTCCTTTCTTTGAGTCCCCCTCCTTTTTTTCCCTTTTCCCTGACTACTTCTTCTCTCCCTTCTTATTTTTTTGAATTAAATTTTATGTTTATTTTTAGTTTATATCATTCATTTCCACAAGATTTTGAGTTACAAATTTTCTCCCCATATTCCCCTACCAAACACCCCAAAACATCAATCCCACTGAATTTCCCCTTCTCCAAGTTGCTCTCTCCCATATCTTCCCCCATACCCCCACTGACTTTACAGTAGTACAGAGTGCATCTCTATGCCCCAGTGGCTGTATATCTTATTATCTTATATCCCAGTTACATGTAAAATCATATAGATATATATCTATCTATCTATATCTATATATGCATATCTATCTATCTATCTATCTAAACATTTGACTTTGAAACTTTGAATTCCAGATTCTTTCCCTTCCTCCCTCATCACCCACCCTTACTGGGAAGATAAACAATTCAATGTAGGTTGTACATGTGTAGCTACAAAATAGGAGTGTATAGTCGGATTGCTGAGTTTACTTTGCTTCCTTTACTTGCTCATGTTGCCACTCAATCACTTGACTTTTGAGCTTTATTTCCACAGTAGAACTCTGCTACCATAGAGGGGAGCTTTGTCCCAATTGCCGGTGTTTCTTCAGCTGTCAGAGCTATTAGTTGGCTGCCCTCTCTGAAGCCTCCACACACTCTGGCAAACTGGTCCTACACCCCAGGATCTCCACCCTAGACAGTGATCCAGATCCAAGCACGTTAAAGCAATAGTGATTACCCCTCAGACTGGTCACTTTGCCCCCCTAAATTCTGCAGGCCAGAAGCTCTGAAGCAGCCACATGGGGGCAGCCACCACACCTCAACTGCTTCTTGCCCTGGGGGCAAAGTATGGACTGCAGTCCCAGATTCCCAGTTCCCAAAGTCCATACTACATGGACCTCTCAATTTGTCCTCAGCATCTATGGGTTAATAATTCTGGAAACTACCAAAGCTGCTGGTCATCTGAAGTCGCTTCACCTGGCTGCTGCTTGTGGCCACCCTGAAGCTAAAACCTTCTGCTTACATGGGGCTGGGCTTGGCTCCCAGAGTGGTGTGGTGGCCCCTTGCTGCAGGCCTGCCAGGCTGTCTTCATTGGGAGGTTACATCCTCTCCGTTATTTTTTTGGTTGTTGTAGCTCCCAAATTTGTTTAGAGTCATTTTTTACATGAATTGGAGGAGGTGGAAGCAGAAGCCATTTGGAAGTCCTGTATCTACTCTGCCATCTTGGCTCCACCCCCTGTTCTCTCCCTTCTAACACCCCTACTTTACTTTATTCTTCCCCCTGCTACTGTCTTTAGGGAAAGTTAGATTTCTGTACTTAGCAAGGTTTGCTAATACCTGCTTGAAGCAAATCCAATGAGAGTAATGCTCAAACACTGCTTTTCTTCCCCTCTTCTTTATCTCTACTATAAAAGCTTTTTGCATCTCTTTGTATTTGATTCCTATGATTAACTGAATATCTTATTCCTTCCTTGAACAAAAACTGATGAGAGTAAAGCTCATACAATGCTCATCTCCCTCCCTTCATTCCCTCTACTATAATGCCTCTTTATGGGATGTAATTTTCCCTTTTTGCCTCCTCCTTTCCTCTTCTCACATAGCAGTCCATTTGTACCCCTTAATTAGTTTGTTTTTCCACATCACATCAGTTGATTTGTACCATCTATCTATGTATAACCCTTTTGTAATTATCCAATTCTCAAAATTAGTAGGTATAATCTTCCCATATACAGGTGTAAAAAGTTTGCTCTTATTGAATAACAAGTGTGTGTGTGTTTCTTTGTGCTTTCCTTTTTCTTGTTTTTTATGTATCTCTTGCATCTTATATTTGAAGATCAGGTTTTCCATTGAGCTCTGGCCTTTTCCTCAGGAAGATCTGGAAGTCCCTTATTTCATTGAATATCTCCTAGCCTGAAAGATTGCTAGTTTTGCTGGGTAATTGATCCTTGGTTATAGTTGAATCTCCTTTGCCTTTTGAGAAATCATATTCTAATTCCTCTGATCATTTACTGTAGAAGCTGCAAGGTCCTGGGTGATCCTGACTGTAGTTCTGCAATATTTGAATTGTTTCTTTCTGCCTGCTTGCAGTATTTACTCCTCACCCTGAGAATTCTGGAATTTATATACAATATTGCTTTGAATTTTTACTTAGGGATCTTTTTCAGGAGGTTTTTGATGGATTCTTTCAGTGACCATTTTACTCTTGTTGTAACATAATGACAGTGAGTGAGACCATTAATCATTTTAAATGAAGTTTTAATTGTGGAGCATAATTAACCTGGGGAATTCCAGGAGTCATGCACCCAATACAGCCAGGCCCAAGCATATATATCTCAGGGTTTATATAGACAAAAGCCACAACATAAATGTTAACATTGCTTAATGATTGTTGCTCAGCAGTCATTTTGTTGTCCAACTGGAAAGTCCCCAAATCTATTTTGAGAACTGAACAGAAGTGGGGAGTAGCTATGGGCATCAGGTACCAGTTTGGGGCAGGTTTACTTGTCAGGTTTGCTTTCTAGGTGAGCTTTGTCAGGTTTCCTAGACAGTTCACCTATTTTGTGGAGAGATGGGGGATATTCACAAAATGGGGTGTTACTACAATCCCCACTTCTTTTTGTTGAGAGTTGAATGCTTGACTCACAGTTGAACCCTTGACTCGCAATTGGTGCCTGGTTGTGGGATGATGGAGACATTGTCATAGTGCGCAGAAAGAGAATCCTGCAGGGCTGATACCTAGGTTACCTTACAAGGGGAAGCTTGAATGTGAGATTGAGAAGGACTAGAACATCCTTGGTCCCCCTTTCTAATAATCCAGGTGTTTTTACCCTCAGGAACATGGGGTTTTGACATGGAGAAAGGGCACAATAACATTATGAGGAAACACTGGAAAACCTTCACTTGAGAAAACCTGGTTCTGGGTCCACCTTCCATTTTTCAGGGGCAGCTAATTTCACACAAGAATGGTGGAGCCAGGCAGGGATAGAGTTTACTTTGACTGCAGTGGGTGTTGTAGGGAAGGCATCTTGAACCTCTTGCAATCCCTGTTGGAACTTACTTAAAGAAGAATTGGTAGCCTCAGCTCATAACTTTTCTCTAATCACTAGGAGGATGGGTAGAGGTAGCCCATATATAATTGGTAGGGCAAAGGGAAGAAGCGTGACCCAGTTATCCTTTGTTTCTAGGTCTATTTTGGCAAGGAACTCCTTCAGGGTCTGGTTGTTCCATTCCACTTGGCCTGAGCTCTGCAGCTGGTAGGCACAAAAGCTGGCCCATTATCAGAGTCCAACCAAATTGGGAGTCCAAATCAGGGAAGGAGTTGGTTCAGAATTTTCCTAACCACCACTAGCACCTTGTGACACTACTTAACAGAATATTGGGGAATGAATTACCTCTCTCTAAGGAGTAAGCTCATTTTTCTGGCTCCCGAATAAGTGATTTGATGGATATGCTTGACCCACTCCCCCCCCCCACTTTTTTTTTTGCTTAGCAAAGGAATCATCTGAGTTTGAATGGTTGGGTCGAAGTAGGTTCTGGAGGGAGCCCACTTGGCCAAATGGAGGTTTGAATATTGGGGCTGGGGACAGCTTCTTTAGGATTCCATCATTTCCCCCTCAAAAAGTTGGGACGCAAATTAATTTGGGAGAAGAGACAAAGGTCTCAGTTCCTATAGTTTCTTAAGGCTGAAAAGGGAAGTGGGGCTGTCCCTGTCTCAGAGGGTCCTGAGGAAGAAATTAACTGAAACCAAGCATAGATCACATTCAGAGGATGACAGGTGAGTATAGACTGGTATCCACTGTTTGCTGCCAACTTTAACTGAGAGACACCAATCTAACAGGGAAGTTTGATATAAAGGGTTCAAGATATAAGGAGAAAGACAGATATATCTAGTAACAGGCAATTGACTAGCCCAGGCTATATAAAGGATTATAATTTTAGGCTGAATAGCTCAGATCTAACACACACTTTAGTAGGTCAGATGTATCCCAGCCTTAGTATACATGAACATGATAATGTTTAACTTACATTTGTAACTTTGTTTCATAAGCTTCTTTTCCCTTTGTTTAGTTGTTCCCATGTCATTCAAAAAAAGGTTCTATTTCGGGCATTTAATCTTTCACTTTACTATACAGGCAGGCAGATGGCAAGCCCATGTATTAATTTACCCAATTGTTTAGGCTATATAATGACTACACATTCAGATTTAGAACAGCAGAATTTCACATACCTGCATTGTACTTTTACTCTCTTTTATTGACCACTTGCTCTAATTAGAGAATTTTTTTCATAAAAGGAAAAAGAAGGGACATGTCAGGTATGACAGGATAAAACATCCTTAGTTCTCTTTGAATTCAGATAAAAGTCACTTTAATTTCACCTCATAGCCAGACTCAGGAATAGCCAGGTGAAAAACATTCATTTTCAAAGGAAGACAATGGGGAAACTGAGCCAGGAGATTTCCATTCTAGAACTGAGACTAAAACTGTCCTCTCAGCTTTTCCCAAAAGCAAACTTTCATCTGTAGCAGGATCACATTCTCTCTGAGTAGTTTTTGGCATTCATACTGATTTAGTGCAGACAACTATATCTTAATTCAAACTCAAAATAAAACTAGTTGCAGTCCCAATGTCTTTTCCTTCAAATGGCAAGTCTCACCAATCAGAGTTTAGGTCTTGATACAAATGCTTTTGTTACTCTTTTGGAGCTAAAATAAGCAATAAAAGGTTACCATGACTTACATACATAAGGTATTTCATTTCTCATTAAGTCACCTTCATTGTTTAGGAAATCCATAACTCAAACAATCTTTTAGTTTTGTCCTGGGGCTGATGACCTTGCCCACCAGATGGTTTCTAGGGGATCAGACAAGTTTACAAATAAGGAGAAATCAATAGGGACCCCAAAGAGTGGGATGACCTCCTTGTCTACCCTACGATATTCTTCTTCTGGATTGATGAAAACACATTTTGTGTGAGCTGCTATTGCATCAGTTTTAGGTTTTAACATTATAACAATGATCCCAAATAACGTATTTAACAATATAACAATTTGTATAAGTGAGAGCCATTTTATTTTAGCTTTAAGATAGGATTAAACAAAATTTTTACCACTGTCTTTTAGTTTCAACTAAATTTAGACCAAAGTTGTTTTGTCTAACACCATTTCTGGCTCACAATGGTCACTCAAGTTTTGCAATATACAGTGTAGAAATACAATAATAATACAAACAGTGAGGTGACATTTATTGCATTTCCAAATCACATATAGAAATTATTGATAGATGACATTAATTACATTTCCAAATTACATATAAAATTATTGATAGATGACATCAATTGCATTTCCAAATTACATGTAAAAATTATTAATCTTACCAAGTGTAGAAGCTGGTTGAATTCTGAACTCATTTTCTCCTTTCCTTTTCTCATCTCCCCACAGTAGTAGACCCTCATTGTGGGGGTGGTCAATTTGGGAAGGAAGGAAAAAGAGGGCACTGTTCCTTGTAAGGGAGGGACTAAGAACTGGGTAGTGCCAGGAGGTTGTAGCTGGGAGTATTGAGGAAGGGGTTTGGGGAACTTGAAGCAGGTTTCAGTGGTGTGGGAGGGGTGGGCTTCAGGGTACCCAGGGATCTAGAGCTGTTGCTAGTGGGGCTCTGATGTAGTTTTCACCATTTGAGGGAGGTTAACTCAAATTCCCTGCTATTCATCTAACTTTTCCCTGCAGCCTTAGCTTGGTCAGAGGCAGGACAACAGGTAAAGGATCTTAATGGTTCTAAACTTTCACTTTATCCTTTGCTCAGTCAGAGCCAGGATGACAGAGAGAAGGTACTGTAACTTCTCACTGTATCCTCAGCTTGGTCAAAGACAGGATGACGATGGGAAGGCACTGCAGCCCTAGGCTGGAAAGAACTGGGCTTGAGACACAGGAAAGGGTTAAGTGCTAGTCCTATTAAGAAGTACAGCTTTGAAACCTGCCTCTCTTTTATCAATGAAGTGATCCCTTTTCTAATAGATAAATCTTAGGGGGGAAGTTTCCCCTTTCCTCCTTTTTGTTCTGCAAAGGAATCATCTGAGCAGGAATGAGCAAGTACAGGGAAGGGTGCACTGTCGGGGGAAGAGTCAGTGGCTTGCAGTCGGGGGGAGGGGCGGGGTGCAGCCAGAATACTGGGGGACAGGGGCTGGTTGGAAGTCTGGTGAAGTTAGGGCCAATTAGGGTGGCCTTGGGTTATAACGTGGGGTGAAGTCCTCCTCAGGTGATTTCAGGACAGGGGGTGGTTTGGTGGAGGTTGGCTGTTTGGGTTTTGGTCGAGAAACAAGTACCTGAATAGGGGTGTCTAAGTGGAGCAGTGACTCTGGCCCTCGAGTCAGACAGACCTGAGTTCAAATCCAGCCTTAGACAATTAACACAAAAACTAGCCATGTGACCCTGGGTAAGTCACAACCCCAATTGCCCTCCAAAAAGAAAAAAAAAGGACCCTAATGCCCTTTTCTAATGAACAAATTTTCAGCCATGGAGCGGTGTGCATGACTAGTTTAAGCTATACAGCAATATAGAGAAATTGTTCAGGGTACCCAGGATTTCTTAAAATGTCTAATGATACATCCTGAAGGGGAATTTGATGTACTAAAAGATCCTTCCATAGATAGTTTTAGAACACAAGAAAGACAAACAAATAAATGAGAACTTTGGAAACAGAGACTTCCTCCCACATAAAGTCAGAAAGACTCTCTTGAAGGGAATCTTCTGTTATTCAAAGAAAAATTTGGCCAGAATCCAAGGGAATGGAAAGAAAGAGATTTTTGTTTTGCTGCCTAGGCAGGCTTTGTTAGGTTTCCTAGGCAGCTATCCTATGATGGGGAGAGATGGGGGATGTTCATAAAATGGGGGGTTACTACAGTCTCTGGTTGCAAGACCTCAAGGCAGTTTTCCTTCATGATTTCTTGGAAAATACTGTCTAGGCTCTTTTTTTTCATCATGCCTGTCCATTAGACCAATAATTCTTAGGTTATCTCTCCTGGATATATTTTCCATGTCACTTGTTTTTCTTCTGAGATATTTTACATTTTCTTCTACTCTTTCATTCTTTAGATTTTATTTGACTAATTCTTGATATCTCATAGAGTCATTAGCTTTAACTTGTCTGATTCTAATTGTTAATAGATTGCTTTCCTCAATTAGTTTTGTACCTCTTTTCCCATTTGGCTAATTTTTACCTTCAAGGATTTATTTTCTCTGGTTAGGCTTTGTATCTCCTTTCCAATTTGTCTCATCAGTGAATTTTTTCCCAATTGCCTATTTTATTTTAAAATAAAGTATCATTTTTTATTCTATTACTTTAATTTGACTTTTGAAACCCTTCTTGAACTTTTCTAAAAAGGTTTTTTGGCCTTCAGAGAGTTCATATTTCCTTTTGAGGTTTCATATGTGAGTCTAGTATCAATACTGTCCTCTTCTGAATATGAATGTTTTTCTTCTCGTTCTTCTTAATAGGATTCTATGGTCTTTGTTTTTTACCCATTGTGGTTTCCTACTTCCTGGCTTTTAAAATTAGAACTCTGCTTCTGGAGCACAGAGAACTCTGACCTATGCTTTTTTTTTTTTTTTGTGCTGGTAGCTAGTGACCTGGTTACTGACTTTGTGTGCTGTGGCCTCTAGTTCTGGCAGTTAGAGGCTACATAATACTGCAGCTCACCTGATGCTGAGGTGGAGCTGGCTAGTGTGTACTGATGCCGAGATCAGGACTTTCTGCATTTATATGGGGTTACACTGGAATTCACATCTTGAGATATGGGGGAAGCATGATCTGGCTGCTTCAGGTGTCCACACCCTCAACCCTGGGTTAGAGTTCAGGAAGGCTCAGCTGCTTGTGGCTGGTATGTCACTGGTGTCTGATGATTACAGGCTCCTCTCCCTCCCCAACCCCTGGGTTTCAGGATCTCCTAATGGGATGTCTCTTGTAATGCACTGGTGCCCTTCAGCCTCAGCACAGCCACAGCCACACCATTCCTGTAGATCTTCCTAATTTCTTGCTGGTTTCATTATTTCAGGGCAATATTCTCAGTGTTTTTCAAGGTCAACATGGTGGGAATTAGAAAACTTATGGTTTTCTCTGTGATCATGGCTCCTGGAAATTCAATCAGGTGACATTCAAACATCCAGACTGTGAACTGATAGACCCAGGAGTAGCTTTTGCTGCTGCTTCAGGCCCTGTGATTGTCTCACACCCAGCTCTGACAGACAACTGTCCAGCAATGAGAGCACTGAGAATCACCACTGAGGTGGGTGACTCAATTTTCCCAGGCTCACTCTGACTCCACTGTGGCCAAGTTTATGCTGGGGCAACCCACATGCTAAATACACTGCACTCTGGATTTCCCCTGCCCAGCTCAACACATCCCACCTGTGGAATTTCCATGTTGACCTGAGCTGTAAATGTGGCACACTTTGTCTCCTAATTGATTTTGCCACAATAAAATCTGTTCAGATTCACTTTTTAGGGAATTGAAGAAATCTATGGGAGAGCTCAGGTGAGTCTGTGGTTTCACTCTGCCATCTTGGCTCTGCTCCAGTACTTTCTATGATTTACAGTGAGTTGTGCATAGAACTGAGTAGGAAGGTATTGGTATGGATCACCTTTAGATACTATATAGCTCATTCAAAGATTCTAAAACAATTGTAGTGAGGGTAAAGCCAAAATGACTGAGTAAAGACAGAGACTATCCTGATCTCTCCCCCACATACCTCCAAATACAGTTGAAAAATTGCTCTAAACAAATTATAGAGTAGAAAAGCCCACTAAAGGACAGAGTGAAACTAACTTCCAGATAAAGACAACTTGTAAGTTCTGCAGGAATGGTCTGTTGACCATGGTTAGAGGATTTTAGAACAGTGCAGAGCACACCAGTGAGATGTACACCACAGCAAGCTCAGAACAGGCCTTGGGGCCACTAAATCACTGGGAGCAGTGGCAGTTTCCAGACCTCTCCTTCCACTGGTGCTGTAGACAATTTAGAAAGTCAGCAGGAAAGGTCTATCAGACTTAGGTGAGAGAGAAATCCAGTCCAGCTCATGCTGCTCTATCACAGTCCTGGTCCCAGAAAACCTCAAGTAGGCCTTGGGAGTGACTGAATCAGCAGTGGTAGCTGCAATGGCAGCAGTAGCTACTGCTTCCAGGGCTCACAAACAATAGACAGGAAGGTGGTTGAACAACTGAACCAAAGGAGATTATAGAGGTCTTTGTGCCAGCACTGGACTATCTTGCTTTGCCCATATTTGGATCTGTGTTAGAGTCCTGGGTGACTGTCCCAGGGAAAATAGGAGTATTGCATAGCAGAGTCAGAGGCAGCAATGGAGGGGGACCCTCCTCAAAGTTCCAGGGCAGGAAAGAGTAGTTTAGTTGCAAACAGACCAAAGCACAGGCCAAGAGAACCATAAACGCCTTTCCTTACATCATACCACCTTGGAAGAACTGAAAACTTACAAATCCCTAGAAGTGTCTTTGAAAACAGCTGTATAAAACCCCTAAAGGTGGAGACAGTATGCCTTCCACCCTGGAAGCAAAGCCCCACCTTACCAGAGAGTTAAAAAACAAGTAGTAGTCTGGAGAAATGAGCAAACAACAGAAAAAAAACAACTCTGTCAACATTTACTTTGGTGACAAGGAAGATCAAAACACTCAGAATAAGACAGCAAAGCCAAAGCTCCTAATTCCAAAGCCTCCAAGAAAAATATGAATTTGCCTCAGGCCATGGAAAAACTCCAAAAATATTTTGAAAATCAAGTAAGATAAGTAGTAGAAACATTGGGAAGATAAAGCAAGAACATCATGAAAAATGAATTAATAGCTTGTTAAAGGAGACACCTGAACATATTGAAGAAAATAAGGCCTTAAAAAACAGACTAGGCCAAATGGTAAAAGAGGTCCAAAAACACAATGAGAAGAAGAATGCCTTAAAAAGTAGAATTGACGGAATGAAAAAGAAGGTCCAAATGCTTACTGAAGAAAATAATTCCTTAAAAATTAGAATGGAGCACATGGAAGCTAATGACTTAATGTGAAATCAAGAAACCATAAAACACAATTTAAAAATAAATGGATAACAATGAGAAATATCTCATAGGAAAAGCAACTGACCTGAAAAAATAGATCCAGGAGAGACAATTAAAAATTATTGGATTCCCTAAAAGCCATTATGAAAAAAGGGAAAAGAGCCTAGACATCATCTTTCAAGAAATTATCAAGAAGAACTGCCCTGATTATCTAAAATGAAAGGGTAAAATAGGAATTGAAAGAATCCACTGATCACCTCCTGAAAAACATCCCAAAATTAAAACTTCCAGTAATAATATTACGAAATTCCAGAGTTCCAAGGTCAAGTAGATAATACTGCAAGAAGGCAGAAAGAAATAATTAAAGTATCAAGAAGTCACAATCAGTATAACACAAGATTTAACAGCTTCTACTTTAAAAGTTTGGAGGACTTGGAATATGTTATTCCAGAGGCCAAAGGAACTAGGATTAAAACCAAGAATCACCTATCAAGAAAAACTGAGCAAAATCCATGAAGGGAAATATGAACACTCAATGAGATAGAAGACTTTCAAGCCATCTTGAGAAAAGACCAGAGCTGAATAGAAAATTTGACTTTCAAATACAACACTCAAGAGAAGTATAAAAAGGTAACAGGAAAGATAAATTATAAGGGACTTTTAAAAAACTTTTATTTATTTATTTTTAGTTTTCAACATTTGCTTCCACAAGACTTTGTGTCAAAAATTTTCTCCCCGTCTTTCCCCTTCCCCCTACCCTAAGACACCGAGCCTACTGAGTATCCCTTTCCCCAATCTGCTCTCTTTTATAACCTTTTCCATACCCCCCAAAAAATTTCTAGTATGGCAGGATGGATTTCTATACCACAGTGCCTATATACCTTATTTTCCAGTTGCACGTAATTTTTTTTAACATTTGTTTTTAAAAATTTTTCTAGGTTCTTTCCCTTCTTCCCTCATCACACACCCCCACTGGGAAGAAAAATAATTTAGTACAGGGTGTTCATGTATAGTTACTCAAAACGTTTCCATAATGGTTATACTGTGAAAGACTAAGTGAATTTCCCTCCATCCTATCCTGCCACCCACTTATTCTATTTTCTACTTTGACCCTGCTTCTTTTCAAAAGTGTTTGCTTCTAAATATCCTCTCCCCCAATATTCCCTCCCTTCTATCATCTCCCCTCCTATCGCCTTCCCCCTACTTTCCTGTAGGGTAAGATACCCACTTGAGTGTTTATGTTATTCCCTCCTTAAGCCAAATAAAATGAGAGTAAGGTTGACTCATTCCTTTTCATCTTCCTGCTCTTCCCCTCCTTTGAAACAGTTGTCTCTTTCCTCTATTATATGAGATAATTTGCCCTATTCTGTCTCTCCCCTTCTCCTTCTCCCATTGTATTCTTCTCTCACCTCTTAATTTTATTTTCATATAATCCCTTCATATTCAATTGATCCTGTGCCCTCTGTCTATGTTTACATGTACTAACATATACAAACACACTTACATATCTATTTATACATAAATCCACTCTCCTATACATACACACGTTTATATGTGTGTATACACACACACACACACACAGATATGTTCCCTTCAACTATTCTCATACTGAGAAATGCCTCATGAGTTACACTTATTGTTTGTCCATGTGGAAATGTAAAAAGTTCAACTTAATATGTTACTTATGATTTCTTTTGCCTGTTTACTTTATCATCCTTCTCTTGCTTCTTGTATTTGAAAGTCAAATTTTCCCTTCTCTTCTGGTTTTTTCAACAAGAATACTTCAAAGTCTTCTATTTCATTGTATGACCATATTTTTCTCTGAAGCATTATACTCAGTTTTGCTGGTTTTAATCTTTGTTTTTAATCCTAGTTTCTTTCACCTCCAGAAGATCATATTCCAAGCCCTTCAGTCCCTTAGGGTAGAAGCTGCTAGATCTTGTATTACCCTGATTGTGTTTCCAAAATACTCAAATTACTTCTTTCTGACAGCTTATAATATTTTCTCCTTCACCTGGGAACTCTGGGATTTGGCTATAATATTCCTAGGAATTTTCTTTGGGCGATCTTTTTCAAAAGATGATCAGTGAATTATTTCAATTTCTATTTTGCCATATGGTTCTAGAATTCCAGGGCAGTTTTCTTCAAGAATTTCTTGAAGGATGATTTGTAAGCTCCTTTTTTGATTATGGCTTTCAGGTTGTATGATATTTTTTTAATTATCTCTCCTTGATCTATTTTCTAGGTAAGTGTTTTTTTTTTCCAATGAGATAGTTCACATTGCCTTCTATTTTATCATTTGTTTGGATTCATTTTATAGTATCTTGATTTCTCATAAAGTCATTAGATTCCTTTTGTTCCAATCTAATGTTTAAGGAATTAATTCTCTTCAGTGAATTTTTGAAATTCCTTTTATATCTGGGCAATTAGACTTTTTAAGGCATCCTTCTCCTCATTGGCTTTTTGGGCCTATTATGCCTTTTGAGTTCTTCTATTTTTAAGGTGCTATTTTCTTCAGTTTTTGAGGGGGTCTCCTTTAGTGGGCTATTGTCTCACTTTTCATAATTTTCTTGCATCATTCTCATTTCTCCTCCCAATTTTTCCTCCACTTCTCTTACTTGATTTCCAAAATCCTTCTTGAGTTCCTCCATCTCCTATAACCAATTCATATTTTTCTTGGAAATTTTTGATGCAGGTGTTTTGACTTCTTTCGTTTCCATGTTTTGATCTTTTTTTTCATCCCCAAAAAAGGATTCTATGGTTTGATTGTACTTCCTGTGCTTGCTCATCTTGCCAGTGTATTACGTGACTTTTGAGCTCTTTGCCAAGGTAGAACTTTGCTAGAGTGGAGAGAGCTCTGTCCCAAATTGCTAGGCTTTTCACAGTTGTCAGAGGTCTGAGGAGGGTACCGTCTGTACAGCCACCACACGCTCTGGCACACAGGACAGATACCACAGGACCACCACCCAAGAATGTGACCCAGATCCTAGCAGGCAAAGCAAGAGCAATTACCCTCTGAATGGTTTCTTGGTCCTGCTAAAATATTCAGGCCAGGAGCTCCAGAAGCAGCTATGTGGCAGCAGCTGAAACCACCCTGCCTCTGCTACCGTGTTTCCCCGATAATAAGATACTGTCTTATTATTTTTTTTGGACAGAAAAACACCAGAGGGATTATTTTCAGGGGAGGGCTTATTTTAATGAACTTTGACAGCAATTTTAATAAACAGGTAAATGTGAACAAAAAAATGTACCTTTATTCAATAATGAATTCAATAAAGAACAGGATGGCACGCTCACTGCTGCAGCTCTGATTGGATGCAGCTCAGAGCGCGGCGTGTGTTTCACGGGGGGGGGGAACAACGGTGCATACAGAGGGTACCTTAATGTAGCGTGTAGGGCAGGGGATCACCTTCACTACAGTAGCAATCTCAATAGGGCTTATTTTCGGGGGAGGGCTTATTTTAGAGGAATCTTACACAATAAGGGGAGGGCTTATTTTCGGGATAGGTCTTATTATCAGGGAAACACGGTACTTCTTGCCCTAGGAGCAGGGACTACATCCCGATCTTCTCCACCCAGTTCCAGCAGAGTTCCCTACTCATCATTGACTTTCCATTTTTTGTTTATTGGTTAAGAAGTCTGGAAATTACCACAGCTGCTGATGATTCACTCTCCTGAAACCTGCTCTGGCTGATCTGTGCTGCTCGTTGGGGCTGCCCCAGGTCTGCCACAAGTCCTAGTGGCTCACACAGGACTGTGCTCAGCTTCCAGCTTGGTGTGATAGACCCTACCTGTTGGTCTTCCAGGCTGCCTTCAGCAGGCAATTTGTTTCCCTCTGTCACTTTCTGGGGTTCTGTAGCTCTAAAATTTGTTTAGAGTCATATTTTACAGGTATTGGAGGTTGTTGGAGTGGGAGATCAACCAATTTCCTTCTTTTTTACTCCACCATCTTGGCTCTGCCTCCCCAAAATCAATAAGGTACTTATTAAAATTGAGCTGTTTACATTCCTACATGAAAAAATGGTGTTTGTAACTCATAAGACCCCTTTCACTATTATGGTATTTAGATGGAGTATATATAGACAGAGGAAACAGGTGTGAGTTGTATATGAAAGGATGATATCTAAAAAGTAAAATCAAAGGGTAAGAAAAGAATGTGCTGGGAGAAAGAGAAAGGGACAGGTAGAATGGGGGTAAACTATCTCACAAAAAAGTGACAAGGAAAAAATCTTTTATAGTGTAGGGAAAGAGAGGGTTATGGGAAGGGGTTGAGTGAACCTTACTCTCATCAGATTTGGCTTAAAGAAGGAATAACAAACACACTCATTTGGGTATAGAAATCTATCTTGCCTTGCAGGAAAGTAGGGAGGAAGGGGACAATACAAGAGGAGAGCAATAGAAGGGGAAGGCAGACTAGGGAAGAGCGTAGACAGGAACAAAAAATTTTGAGGAGAGATCAGGTGAAAGGAGAGGGAGAATAAAATAAACAGTAATGGGAATAGGAAGGGAGGGAATATTTTTACTCTTTCCCAAAATGACTATTATGGAAGTGTTGCACATGCATGAATACACATGTATAACTTATATACAATTACTTGCCTTCCCATTGAGGGCTGTGGGGAGGAAGGAAGGGAAAGTAACTGGAACTCAACGTTTTAAAAATGAATGTTAATATTGTTATTACATGTAGCTGGGGAAAAATAAAATACTAAATAAATTAAAATAATTGTAGGTATAACAACTCATATTTTAAAACTGTTATTCTTGACTTTCATTATAGCAGCATATCAACAACCATAACATCAGTAGAAAAAAATATTCTGGGAAGAAACAAGATGTCATGTGACACAAAATTCATTGAAATGGTGAATGTTGGGTACGATTTGTGTAAAAGATAAATGCCTGCACCAAGATGGAGGAATAAAGGTGGGTCTCTCCTAAGCTCTACCCCAAACCCCTGCAAATACCTTTAAATAATGATACTAAACAAATTCAAATGAGCAGAACCCACAAAAAACATGGAATGAAGCAATATTCCAGATCAAGATAGCTTAGAATATTGGCAGGAAAGGTCTTTTGCACCAGGATGGGAGAGGAACATAGTCCAGTGCAACATAGTCCATATGAAACCAGTGCAGACCAAGACGCAGGAAATTAGAAGCAGGCCTAAGGACAACTGAATCAGTGGCAGACAATTGTTTTCAGGCCTCTCAGACCATAGATGGTTTGGGGATAAGGCAACATGTAAGCAAAATTTTTCAGGAATCAATTTTCTAGCTCCAGGGGAAGGACTTTGTTGCAATGACTATATTTGAATCTGAATCACAATCCTAGGTCTTAATTCCAATAAGAGAAGGAACATAATAGAGCTTGCAGCTTCAGGGGAGCAAGGATCCTAGTCACAGTTCCATGGTTGAAGGAGTTCTTATTGTTGTGATGTGTATAAAGAAACTATGAGCATTGACTACTGTATCTTGTATTCCTAACCTATTCCACTGATCCACAACTCTATTTCTTAGCCAGTACCAAATAGTTTTGATGATTGCTGTTTTATATTTCACTTTAAGTTCTGGTATAGCTAGGCTATCTTCCCTTGTATTACTTTTCATCAATTCCCTTGTTATTCAGGACCTTTTGTTCATCCAGATGAATTTTGATATTATTTTTTCTAGCTCTATAAAATAATTTTTGGTAATTTGGCATGGCACTGAATAAGTAAAATAATTTTGATAGAATTATCATTTTTATATTAACTTGGCCAACCCATGAGCAGCTGATAGTTTCTCAGGTATTTAGTGACTTTATATGTGTAAAAAAGGTTTTGTAATTGTGTTTAAAAAATTTCTGGGTTTGTCTTCACAGACAGTCTCTAAACTATTTTATATTTTCTATAGTTACTTGAAGTTTTTTTATTTTTTTAATACAATAGTGACATGATCAGGATATGGCACTAGGAAGATCATTGAAACACATATGAATCTGAAAAGGTGTGGGGGAATTGGAGTGAGAAGACCATGAGAAGCCATTAAAATAGTCCAGATGAGACAAAAGTGCTAAAAGAATCACAGTATGAGTGGAACACAAGGGAAAATGCAAGTGCTGTTGGGAGGGTTGAATTAACAGAATTGAAAATTGTTTGAATTTGTGCATTGAGGAAGCAGGATAAGTAAAAAATATAGCTGAATTTTTGAGATTTTAGGGAATGACAGGGGGTGTTGCCGTTCACATGAAATGTATTTTACTTTGTTTCTACTCTCTCAAGACCAGGCTTATTACCTTTTATTGCGTATTTGTTTTTCTTTTTCAAAGAGGCCCCTGGTATCAGGGAAATAATGATAGTTGACTTTGTGTTCTCTAGTACCCTGAAAGGTAGTTTCCCTCCTCTACCATGATCTCAAGTCACAACTGGTTGTTTCCCCTAATCTAGGATGTTCAAATGCTAGAATTCCACACCCACTTAGCCATTTAATGTTGAATAAGCTTTTACAAAGGAACATTAGCTTCAAAGATATACCAAGAACAAATATACAACATTTTCTCTAGTGCTTCAGGGGGCATCATCACCTCCACACCAACTCAGTCTCTAGGTAATGGAGCTCAGATTACATTCACAATTTTCCTCAATTCTTACATAATATTAGTTGCACCAAATTAAAGTACCAAATGGAAGGTACAACACCTTCTGAGCTGGGGTACCTAAACCCCCAAGCTATTAAGATCATTCAAACTTGGAATCAGCCTAGAACAGAGACTCCATTTCCTGCACCAAGAAAAGAATGAATAAAATAAAAAAAGACTTAAAAATCAATTGAATAGAGGTAATAATTGAGTAGTTTAGAACTAGAAGGGGGAATGAGTGTGGAAAGAAATGAGGTTGAAGACAACAGTAGGACATTTCTCCTATTTATGTTATTGAAGGGGAGGGGAAATGCAGAGTATAAAGAGCTGAAGAATAACCAAGAGCAGCATATATATATATATATATATATATATATATAATATATAATATGCATATGTATATGTATGTATGTATATGATTTCCTTGCCCTTTCCTTCTTCAGATATAAGAGCACTTAAAAATATCCATGTAATTCTGAAAACTGATTTGATAAATCTGTACCTTCATTTGGATGACTTGAAGTTTTATTTCTTTTCTTTTAGTACTTTTTGGGGCACCATTGTGCTTTAGGATAGCCAACCCTGTTGTGGTTCATTCCCATTCCAAGAATAGCCTGCATTTTTTGCCCGTCACAGACATGTTTGGTAATATTTTATACTGCTACTCACACTGAAGTCATCTTTGAAGCAAGTTGCTTCTCACTTATACCCATCATAGCTTTTAGACTATTTGTAATTTGAAGTATTATAAGATTGGATCATAGCCATATAGCTGCACTAATAGAATATTTATATTAAAGAGATGGTGTTTTGAGATTATTGAAAATCTAGCATATCTGGAAAAGGCTGCTCTTGTGGTTCACGTATTAACCATTGGAAGTCATGCCACAACATAGTTTTCTTTCCTTTTTTATGAGAATGAAAGCTATGTGAAGATATGCATTAAAGTCTACTTTTTGAAAAGAAATCATTTATTTAATTGAATGAATGCATTTAAAAAACTGAGCTAACTATGTATTAAGAAATATTAAATTATTGGTATAGAAACAAAAAAGCAAGAGAGATTCTCCCCTGAAGGACCTCACACTCTCATTGAGTGAAGAAACACCAAAAAGGTGGGTTTCTGGTAAGACTTGGTATCTTCAGGTCAGATGACAGTACTTGGGAGTCTATAGAGTATAGCAGAAGAACAAATGGTAAGGCACATTGGCCCTCCCTCTTACTGTCATCCTCCTGTTCTTCTGTTCATCAGCCTTTTCTATTCCATGGAGTTGAAATTGGAGAGGCTTAGCTCACTCTCACTAGGGCAAGGGACTAGTGGTTTTAGTTGGAGTGGAGATTCTGAGTTTTATCCCATAGGAATAGGATAAGAGAATAAAGAGGTTGATGTAAAGAAGGAAAAAAGGGAAGGGGAATATTGCCACAAGTATTGGGAGAAAGGAAGCTAAAAGTTAAGGAATCAGACCTCTTAAACTTATTAACTCAACATATTATACAGTGTATAATACTACTTTGTTAAAAAAAAAAGTTATTTCTCCCACAAAAACACATGGGGCATTTGGGAACATAGGGGATAGAGTGCCAGGTCTGGAGTCAGGATGAATTATCTTTGTAAGTCATTTATTCCAACACTTACTAGGTGTGTGACAACCTTGGAAAGTAACTTAACTCTGTTTGACTCAGTTCCACCTCGGGGGGGAGGGAGGAGAGAGACAGAGAGAGAGAGAGAGTGACAGAGACAGAGAGAGAGACAGAGACAGACAGACAAAGAGAGACAGAGAGACAGAGAGACAGAGAAGACAGAGACAGAGAAACAGAGAAGAGAGAGACAGAGAGAGAACTAGAGAGAGAACTGGAGAAGGAATGACCAACCATTCTAGTATCTTTGCCAAGAAAACCCAAATGGGGATAATAATAATACCTACCTCCTAGAAATATTATAAGGATCAAGTAAGATAATTTTAAAGTATTGATCACAGTGCTTGGAACACGGTAACATACATAAACATAGGTATATATGTTCACACACATATGTCAGTCGGTATGTTCATACACACATGTATATGAATGTATGAACACTATAATGTATATAATGTACTATACCATACTGTTCTATACACACACTAAATACTCTATATATTCTATAATAATATTAGAATACTATAATATAGTAATATGTAATATAAATATATATTAAAATAATGCCATATATACTAGTGTCCACTATGTATTATATACTACTAGCATATATGTGTGTGTATGAATATATACATATACATACACAAAGTGGAGGTTAAGAACATTTCCAATAGAAAGAAGAAGGGGGAAGCTAAGCTTCACAAGAATATAGGTTTCATTGTCTACAATTCAAACAAATATAAGAAAGCACTCATTCAAGACCTAGGCAAATTGCTCAGTTTTGTAAGGGTTCTTCTCATTAGAACAAAATGTTCTTTATAGGTAACTTAATATAGGTATTTATAAAAATCAAATAGCTGAAATTATGATAAAAGAACTGAAATTTGTTTTGTATACTGAAGATATTTTTTTTTGTTTTATGAAAGAAAAGTCCCATTTAATTCATTTGTCTTCTGGCAGTCAACTTGGAAACATGGAAAGTCAACATTTTCTTTCACTTATAATTAAATTCTCAAACACTTGCCTCTAAAGAAGGAATAATCAATGTTTAAAAAATAGATAATTAAAATATATAGGACAAAGAAGTATTCAATGTGTGAAATTAATTCTCAGGTAGCAAAATATATATTAGTGTATTAGTTCTCCATAAGAATATCTATCACCATTGCTTTTTTTTTTTCTCTTTTGGTCATTTTTGTCAATTTCTTTCACAAAACTGCATAACATAAATGTGCATACATTTAAAACAATTTGTCTTACTTCAATTTTATCTATTTAGGTATATAGATGGTAGTATTAAATACCTAAAAAGAGTATCAGTTAGAGAGCTGAAACCAGACTTAAAAAGACCTAAATTTAGGTCATGCCTATGTCAGGTTATGTGACTCTGGAAAAGGCACTTAACTTCTCAGTGAACCAGGACATTTTTTTTAGAATTATAAATAGCAGAATAGATACTGATCTGTATTGGTAGAGTATCCTCACTTAGAGTCCCTTATAATAATGAAGTCAGAGACCTGGGTGAAAAAAGAAAAAAAAATGAAATAAAAATAATGCAGGTATCAGTACTGTCTACATAGATAATATAAATGACACAGATAGTATAAATGAGATATATAGTATAAATGTCACAGCGAATAGAGCACTGGTTCTGGAGTCAGGAGGACCTTAGTTCAAATCAGGCTTCAGACACTTAACACAAAACTAGCCATATGACCTTGGGCAAGTTGCTTAACTCCAATTGCCCTACCTTAACCCCTCCTAAAAGCAAAAAACAAACAAAAAATAAAACAAGAAAAACAAAAAAACATAAGTAAGAATGCTGATGGTTCCAATGGAAACCCCATTGTATAATAGTAGATGATTTTTGCAAAAAAGAAGAAATTTGTGGGATCATTAGTGGGATCAATAAAGACATGTAAAATAGGTACTAGGGAAACTAACACTGATATCACAAAAAAAAGCCATAAATGTGTTATCCATATTTTAGAGGATTTTATTTTCTTTGTTTTACTGACTGACCCTAGTACCATTTGAATATGTTTTCTTTCTCTCATTCATAAAAAAAATAACGATGAAAATGTATTCAATTCTCTATTTGCAGTTCTAGAAGGAAATAAGCCAAAGTATTTCTTTTTGCATGTAATCAGCAGGAAGGTTATAATATCCTATTTATTCTGAGAAAATAAAGTCAAATGGGGGGGGGGAGAGAGAGAAGAGAGAAAGAGAGACAGAGAGACACACAGAGAGAGACAGAGAGTCTTAAACACATAAAGGACACTTAATTAAAAAAAATAAAATACTTATAGCACTTAATATCCTTTATATACAGTTTATTTGATGGAACCACCTCTCTCAACCTGTTTATCTATAAAATCTGAGTGTGGAAATAAGTAATATATAAATTTCTAAACATGATAAAGTTATGAACTTATGAATTCTTTCATGAGCAAGTCACATATTTGTATACTCGGACAGTAGAGCTGGCAGTATTATGGGGAAAGAAATACTTGGCAAAAGTGGACCCCTTTCAACCCCCATATGTCCTCCCCTCCATAATTTCCATTAATTTGTGTTCTTGATTCCATAGCTTTTCATATCCTCTTGGACCTTATTTCATAAACTACCTTGTGTCTTTCCTTCATTATCAATCTGTACTTCTACACTAGCTTCTTTTAATCTCCTGAAATATTTTTGGGTCTCCCTTAACTTCTTGAATGACTCTTCTATCCATGCTTTAGACTCTGGAGATTGCTGCACTAAACCTTAGGCCTAAATCTAGTTACTGAAGAATTAGCTCCTATGATGGATTGAAGGGAACTTGGGATTTAATCATTACTTAAACAACTCATTCCACGAGCCTTCATTAAGTGCCTAATGTGTACACTTACCATGTGAACATATGCTGCCAAGAATGAAGGAAAACAGATTGACAGCCCAAATGTTGCTCTGTAATATGTAAAATAAAACAACTACTGAAATGCAAGTTATAACCAATCAGTGGTCAAATCCACTGATAGATCTTAACAAGCAATTGTTAGGAAGCAAGAGTGCCGAGCATCGTTGGGAATTCCAGCATAAATCAACAGGAATATGTGCATGAAATGACTTGTTTACAATATACTATATGGTGACATAATATTGTATCATCAAAATTTCAATGCAGGAAAAAATCCACAAATGTACAATAAATTATTCAATTTAAGAAGTATTTATGACACATCTTAAATTGAATATGTACATATATATTGAACATATATGTATATACATATACACACACATATATATAAATGCTTGTATGTATATAGTAGATTTTTGAAATGATGCAATATTTTTAAAAATCATTAAAGTGTTAAAGAAAGTAGCTTTCGTGAAGGTCCATGAGTAATTTTTTTAAGGGAACAATAGGCCAAATAAGTTTGGGAACCTCTACTCTAAGTATGACGAACAATGGGCAAAGGTATTATACATATACAGAGTGACAGAATAGTCCAGCTTTGTTCAAGTAGAAACTTCTTGGAGTGTAGGGGAGAAGTTGAATCATATAGAAGTAGATTGGAAAGCTAGAGTGGGAACAGATTATGGAGAACTTTGAAAATCAGGTAAAATTTTCTTTATTTATACCATTTCTTTGAGTGGAAAAAAAAGAATAAATCAAAGTAAACATCACTGGGGAAAATCCAACTGAGGTTATGTACAAGAATTGTGTTGCTTTCTCAGCCTCTCCTAGTCACTGAGTTCCAATGCAAAATATAATGCCCTAGGATATTCTTGGACCCTGGTCTTGTTTGACTCACTGGATTCAGAGAGCTGTTGTTTTGGACCCTAATTATCTTTATCATGCCCACCTGTTGCTCTCCATGCTTGTTTCCAGCACCAGATTCCCTCTATCCCTTCTATTTCTTGCTTCTATGAGCTCTGAAACAAAAAAAAAAATCATTTTTCTAACCTTGTTCAAATGTTATAACATAATATGCAAATTCAGAGATGAAATACCAATTGAAAAATCGGATAAAGAGAAGGAAGAGAAGGATTTATATTTTGATGTGACACCCAGCTCATCTCCAAAGTTCTCAATAACCAAATCGTCCCCAAGGCTCATACTATCTCATTAATTTGCTTAGCACAGTCCTTGACTAGGTCAAGTACTAAATAATAATGTGTTAATGAATTAAGTGTAAAGTATAAGAGTATTCTATTTGATTAGTAATGAAATTGCTACCAAGGAATTATTGTTCATTACCAGGTAAAAGTAATAATGGTGATACCTGACGTTTATGTAACTTTTTAACATTTGCAATGCACTTTATAGATGCACTCTCACTTGATCCTTACAGAACTCCTGTCGTGTAGTTATTGTAATTATCCCCATTTTAGAATCGAGAATATAGGGGCAGCCAGGTAGCACAGCGAGTAAGAGCACCTGCTCCAGTGTTGAGGAGACCTGGAGATCGAATCCTGGGCTCAGACACTTAGCACCCACCCAGAAACACCTGGCCGTGTAACCTTGAGCAAGTTACTTAACCCCAATTGCTTAGGGGCGGCCAGGTGGCTCAGCGAGTAAGAGCACCGGCTCCAGTGTCCGGATGACCCGGATCAAATCCAGGCTCAGATACTCAGCACCACACCCAGAAATAACTGGCCATGTAACGTTGAGCAAGTTACTTAACCCCGATTGCTTTAAAAAAAAAAAGAAATGAGAAATATAAGGCTAAAAGATTTTGGGATACTTGCCCATGGTCAATTTGTCAAGACAGTCTTTGAATTTACTCTGGCATGACTGGAATTCCAGCTTTCTCTGATCTATTGCCTAGCTGCCATTTTCAATGTGTGTTCTCTCCAACATATTTTTGAGATAATAATGCAAAAATAGACAGACAGACAGGTAGACAGACAGAAAGAATAGTTTAAAGGATACTGTTCAATATAAGTTCAGGTAGGTAGGAAAAATTTACCTAAATGAAATTCAGGTAAAACAATGGGGATCGGTAAAGTCATAATGAAATAGATTACAATTAATTTATCCATGCTGCAATTTTCTGCCCTATCTACTTTCAACTGCACTGAACATGATGCCCCTCACAGCATAACCTTATCGCTTCTAAATTCACCAAAGTACCACTAACTCAAGCTTTAGTTGAAGCCACCTCTGCAGCTGACTGGAAGGTGGAGTACCTAACTCCTCCCAATAACTTCCTGTATAACAGCTCATTCCACACTGCATTTGCTGGCCCGTCTGGTTTCAATTCCATGGAACAACATGCCACCATGCAAAGTACCATGGTCTCCCATCTAACACTACCCCCTAATTTCTTGCCTCTTTTTGTTTATATTTCTGTCTTTAGATTGTAAATTCTTTAAGAACAGATATGATTTCTCTTTGTTAATTATATCCCTAGCATTAAGGACATTAAGCTTAATAAATGTTTGTCGAACTGAACTGGAGAAAAAAGAATTGATTCTATATATCATAGTCCTCCAATTTATACAATTTAATTATTTGTATTTATAGTTATCTATTTATTTACAGATCAACTTATCCACCTACCTATCCACTATGTAGTAATTTATGTATTCAATCTATTCATTCATTCGTTTTTTAATCACCCATAAACCCATGCATTAATCCATCCATCTATCCATCCATCTAAACATCCATCTATCCATCTACCTACCTACATATCTATCTATCTATCTATCTATCTATCTATCTATCTATCTATCATCTATCTATCTATCTATCTATCTATCTATCTATCTATCTATCTATCTATCTCTCTATATATCTACCTACTTCTCTGTTTCTATATATGTATATATCTTTATCTATCTCTTTATCTGTCACTCTCTATCTATTTCTCTCTCTATCTTTATCTATCTAAATCTATCTATCCATCACCAGATCTAAGGTTATTCCTGTAGACTTACTCTCTTGTTCAATGTACAGTTGCAGACTGCTTCCTGGTACACTGAGAGATTAATCACCTAGGCCATAGTCAAATAGTCACTATGTGCATACCTGGGACACTCTGTTCTCCATACCACAGTGTCTTTCAAAATTTTATATCAGATGTATTTTCAGGAAAGGAAATATTATATAGATACAAATTATAATTATTTAGGTTTCTATATTTTATAATAATAATTAAAATGCAACTCAAACATTTGCTTCATATTATTAATTTTCACAATGTTCCATTTTAGAAGTCTTTGAAAATTCAATCAAATTAATGAATAAAATATTTATTAAGTTTCTACTGCACAAGGTGCTGGTGATACAAATTTGAATAAAACAGATCCTACTTATAAAGAGCTTGAATTCTAATGGGTGGGGGAAATGATACACATGTATATGTATATAAAAACAGATTTATATATTACACATTTTGTATGTATATATTGTATATACATATATCAGTGTGCATTGTATCATATTAAAATATATACTATTCCATTGTTACATTCCACTTAGGTAAGGACAATATATTACATAATATTTTATCACAATATATAGAAATTTATTTAATATTATTCCATCATGTCACTTGTCATGTTGCAATATACAATGTTTTTATATAAATACATATATTTCTTCTTAATTTTAAATCATGGAGTCTCCATTGCATCTTTCTGCATTCCTACCATCGAAATTACTCTTTACTTAGCTCCAGAGATGAAAAGTACTCTTTCCTGAGATTTTATATACTAAATGTACAAAGTTGCAGCTAGTTTCTCAGAATCTCAAACTGACATGGAAGGAGAAACCTTCTTAAATACAAATATTTCTAGGGATACTCTTTTTTTCTTTTATTCATTATGTGTATTAGGAATAAATACAAATAAAGTAAATGCAAATTAATACAAAGTGGTTAAATAAATACAAAGTAGTTTAAGAATGATGGAATAGGAATTGAAAAGATCACAAAAGAGGGTCCTATGGGACAATAGTGTTTGAGTTATGTTTTAAAAGAAGACAGATATTTCCTTGGGAGAGATGGAGAGTGAATTTCAGCCATAGGGATACCAGTATAAAGGCATGCAGAAAGAAGATCAAATGTTCTTTGTGAGAAACAGAAAACAGAAGTTTGGCTACATCACAGAATGCAGGAGGCAGACTAATTTCCAATGATGCTAGAAAGATAAGTGGAGGAATGTTTGTGAAGAGTTTTAAAAACTAAAGAGATCATTTTATATTTGATTCTAGAAGCAATAAGAAGTCATTGGAATTTATAGAGTAGGTGACATGAACAGGTTTGCATTTTAAGAAAATTTCTTTGGCAACAGGATGGATTGAATAGAGGAGATACTTGAAGGAATAAACCAATTAAAAGTCTATTGCAGTTGCTATCTAGAAAATAGATTATAAAAGCCTGAACTCGGGATGGTTGCTTGAGTATAGAGGAGTTAGAGCCTAGAGATGTTGTGGAGGTAGAAATAGCAAGTTTTGACAAGTGATTGTATTCAGTAAGCCTTTATTAAGGACCTACTATGAGCCAGATACTATTTTGGTTCTAGAGATATAAAGTAAAAAATGAAAAAGAATCTTTCCTCAAGCAGTTTACATTCTATAAGAGTGGAAGTCTCACTTTTTTTCTTCTCTCCAATGATCTATCCCCATGAGGCTTGGAGGAATTATGTAAAATAAACTATAAAATGAAAACACATCATAAGGTAGGATGAAATGGGATAATAATGTAAAATAAAATATGATATAGAATGATACAACAAAACTGTAATGTAGCAAAACATTGTTATAATATGACATGAGATGAAATTATATAAGATAACATTTTATATTGGTGATATAATATGATGTGATTTGATATATATATAGTAAGCTAAGATATATAATATATGTTATGATGAGATATGAGGTGATATGATACACTGAGGCTAGATGGTATATTGAATAAAGTATAAGAACTGGAATTAGGAAGAACTAAGTAGTGTTATTTTGGGCAAACTTAACATGTTGCCTCAATTTCCTTCGGTATAAAATTTGCATAATAATAGTATCTAAGTTTCCCCCCTTTGTAATGAAATGTAAATGTAAAAAGTGTAAACCCCCCATTGTAAATGAAACATTTTTTTAATCTTTTATTTTTCTTGCTTTTTGGAGGGCTGTTGGGGTTGAGTAACTTGCCCAAGACTACACAGCTAGAATTTTTGTGTGGGTCTGAAGAGTCTGAGTCCGGAACCGAACTCAGGTCCTCCTGACTCTGGGGCCAGCGCTTTACTCACTGCACAAATGAAATATTTCTAAAGCATGTGACACATTGCTTTGCAAATAAATGGCACTATATAAAATTAAGCTGTTGTTATTTACACCAGGATATTAATTAAAATATTCCCAAAATCCTTCATGGAGGGATAGTTTGAAATCTCAGAAATTCTCCTTTCTTAACCTTTCTTAACTTGATGAAGATTTACATTATCATCTTTGAATAGTTGCAATAATTTGCATTCAAACCAATCTGATGTAACAGAGTGCAGTCTATATATCACTGAGTATGGAGTTGGAGGCTCTGATTGTTGCTTACTGGAAAAGGTACTGAATCTCTCAGCTTTTCACTTTCTTCATATGTTAAGAAAAAGTATAGTTTGACTTAATGTACCTATAAAGTCGCATCCAGTTCCAAATCTGATTCTATCATTGTAATTGATAGATATAAGACCCCGTATCACCAAGAGACTATATAGAATAAATATCTTGATAAGAAATAAAAACAAAATTAGAAAAGTCACCTTGGTAAGATGGTGAAAAAACATGTACACCAATGGGAACATATCTTAAAATCCAGTGAAATACTTACCTCAAGAACTATACTGTGAGTTTCTATGATAAGCAAAGAAAACTGCAAAGTCAGATCCAGTATGCTGCATTAAAGCTTTGGCTGCTGCAATGACAAGCAACCTTATAAAAATAAAACAATATTTTTAAACTAAAGTCCCCCCCCTTAAATTATTCTAACAACATTTACAGAGTGAAAATTTTAAAATAAAACCACTTAAAATGGGAGGAGTAAAAAAATACATTAGATGGTAAAGATTAAAACTTATACCATGGGCTGGGAATGAAACAGATTGATTTTGAATTTTTTAACATGAAGAACCATTTTGAAGTCATTTGATTAAAAAGGTGTCATGAGAATATACAATATCATTTTATTTGATTTGAATTTTGGGGGTTCAGAGTCTTTTCATTTAGAGATTTGGCTGACTGAAGACTATTTCCCATTACTATTAACCTCACCTTGTTAAAGCCTGAGTCATGAAATGATAATATTAAGGAATTTTTTTTGTCATTATTGAAATAAGAAATGAAAAAAGAGAAAAAAGGGAATATAGCATCTACAAAAAATTTAAACCCTTCCAAAGGGATTTAGCTAACTCTGACACTGACCCTTTGGTTATCTTTGTCACATGTAAATGTCTCCTTTCAATCAATCCATTGTGAACCCTCTAAATGTTGTTTTTAATCCATAACTTCACTTAGTTTATCTTTTGTTGCTCTTTTGTTTTCAGTCATATCTGACACTTTGTGACCCCATTGGGGATTTTCATGGCACAAATATTGAAGTGATTTGTCATATCCTTCTCCAGTTCATTTTACAGATGTGGAAAATGAATGGTTAAATATGCCCAGAGTCACATAGCTAGTTAAGTGTCTGAGGTCAGAATAGAAAATTCAGGAAGATGAGTCTTCTGACTCCAGGTCTAGCATTTCATCTACTTTGTTACCTAGCTGTCCTGTGGTTTAACTATATGGTCAATATGTTGAAAGTAGGTCTTTTTCCTTAGGGGATGTATGAGATTATGATTCTGATTAACTCTATTCATTAACTTTTACATGGCCTAAAAGGAGGTATGAGTTTGTTATATAAGTCCAAAAAATTATTCCTCTATCTCTCTGATACATATATTTTTACCCATGAAAAGTTTTCTCTGAACTCTACTAAGAGGTTCAGGGTTATTTTTCTGAATTCTGAACCTATGCCTGAGCATAATAAAATCTTGGTTTTGATTTCTAAAATTTCTGCATTGTAGCATTAATTAGCAGTGATTACCTATTACATGACCTCAGTTTTCTGGTAACAAAGGTGACCCCTAAACTTTTGGTTGAGAAGTATATATTTTTCTCCAACATGCAACTTGTATATCAGGACCTTTGAATGGAAAGATAAAAGATCATAGACAATTGTTCAATTTGTTGATTTAACCAGATATGGCTGATTTTGTTGAATGAGTACAAATACTCAGTATTTTCTTTCTACTTCATTTCCGTCTTTTTTGTCAGGTTATAAAAAGAAACGGGAATAATGAAAGACAAAATTTCCTTACCCCACTTTCTTAGTATGCAAACAAATAAACAACCTTTTTGCACAATATCCTTGGGCCAAATGGTAACTTATTTGAAACCTAGAGTTCCTTTGTCTCTGAACTTGGGACAGAAGTCTTTCCCAATTTCTCTTGCTTATTGTCATTCAACAAAATTATGAATGCACAAGATAACCAGCCAAATGAAGGTACTTTCACCTTCATGACAGGCTGTGCAGGGAAGTAATGAATAGTGAAAAATGAATTACTTTCTGGAGCTAGACAATTAATATCCACATTATAAAATATACTCCATTCTTTGTGAAGCAAAAACAATTAAAATGTCTGGCATTTACCTCTTCATTTGAATTTAATGACAGTGTAGTTGTTTTAAACCTTTCTTGTGGACATGTGTTACGCACAAATGGTTCCGTATGTCCAGAGATTAAATTTAGCACACAATACAATGTCTGGGGAAAAATGCATTCAATAGTAATTAGAGTACTTGGTAGCTAAATCTGTATCTTCTTGCCAATTTGTAAAACAAAAACAAATGATCACCATTTGCCACAAAATTTTTCAAGAAGAGGAAACATATAAACATTACACTGGCTTTGACATTCTCAACAGAGTTACAAGATTTTCCAAAGCGGAGAAAAATTGAAAATGTAGATGTGCAGATCATTTTATATCTGCTTCAAGATTGTGGAAACCAACTTCTTTCAGTTTCTAAATTTATAATTATTCATAGTGATGGATATGAAACTATGGGGAAATGAAATAGGTTCAGATATATAAGTTGCAAAATATTCACTTTCATCTAAATTGAATAAAATTACAAGTCTTTTGAGAGCTAATTGAGCCCAGAAACATAGTTCTATTATTCACACTGCATTTTGAACCCTTCTGATTTCAATAAAGGAGGTTAACAAAACATGGAAAAGGAATAAGAAAGTAATTTCAGGAAAAATAAAGCAAGAACAAACTTTAAGACAAATCTACCCCAAATTTAAACTACTTAAATTTGTTATGGGTATTTAATGAAATTAACCATCAATACATGTTAAACATGCAAGAAAGAAAATTGAAATTTTATACTCAGGAAGCATAGCTCTGATCTTACTATTTTTTTTGGGGGGGAGCTTAATAACCTTCAAAGATTCCTCATTATTTATCAATTAAATTCAGCCTTTCAAGATTCTGCAATATGGCTCTAACATGATTCTGATAATGCTTGTGGACAAAATGACTCATTGACTGTTTGAACTTTCAGTACTCTGAGTCTTTGGTCAAAGTGTTCCCTCACCTATGACACTTTCACTATTTCCCTCTCCTTTCCCTCCTCCAATCTCTCCATAAGGTAGAAAACAGAAATACACCAAAAGGGTTAGTACAGTACTATGGAATTTGAGGAAATGAAAAGGATGGGGGATATCTTTGCCACTATAGAGTTTTGGCTGGTGAAACCTGCCCTTCCCCTCCTTCAAATTTCCATTTTCTGATATCCTTTCTGTCGAGGGCAAAATTAGACATCTCTACCATGAAGTTTTCCCGATCTCCACCAGGTAGAAATAATCCCTTTCTCCTATGAACTCATAACACTTGCAAGCTTTGTGACACTTATCACATGCTATCCTGTATTTATTAAATATATAATCTTACCAACTATGTTGCAAGGCTTTTAATCAAAATCTCAGCAAGAAATAACTTATTCTTTTAACAACAGAGTCTCCATCTAAACAAATCTCCATATTGAGAAAAATACTGAATAATAATAAATCTAAAGCCCTGAACTCAAGTTCACAGAATTAGCACGCAGATATTGAATTGAGCATGTTTGACTAAGCAATTAATATATTATTTTTTTTTTTTTTGCTTTTTGGAGGGCATTTTGGGTTATGTGACTTGCCCAAGGTCACACAGCTAGTTTTTGTGTTAAGTGTATGAGGCCAGATTTGAACTCAGGTGCTAGTGCTCTATTCACTGTATCACCTAGCCACACCTGCAATTAATATATACTTAAAAACATTATTAAATAATCTGGCAGTTTTAGAGGTCACACAAATAATGTTAAAAATGAAGGAGCTTATTAGACTTGTCCTACTTGACTTTGAGCAAAAAACAATTGAAATATGTAACATAGCAAAGTTGGACTGCAGAAAAGGGCTATGAGGATGATGAGAAGAATTGAAACTGTGTCATATTATGGGAGATTTGAAGAACTGCAGAGATTAAGCTTGAAGAAGAGAATATAGGGCAGGGTAAGAGTGGGTGATGATATGATAGCTGAAAAAAGAAATTTGAAAGTCTACCATGGGGAAGATGGATTAGTTTGATCTTCTGCCTCCCATAGAGCAATTCTAGAAGCAGTTAGCAGAAGTAGTTCTAGAGTTGGAGTCAAAAGGTTAAAATTCTGTCTCTGATACTGCCTATGTGATATTCTGTAACTATTTTAAGCCCTCTGGGCTTCACTATTCTGAGATGTAAAATGAGAGTGTTAGACTACATGGATTCTGAGGTCACTACCAGCTATACATTTCTGAGTCAATCATTGTGTGAATGAATCAATGAATGAATGAAGCAATGTATTAAGTATACTACATAACATGTTCTGTGCTAA